>NC_142352.1:9365037-9965037 GCF_059441175.1 Urocampus carinirostris
AGAGGACAGTGAGAAGGAGAGAGAAAGAATGGGAAAAAAGAGAGACAGCGAGCGAATTAGAGACAAGAAAAGAGAGAGACAAGAGTAAGAAGAAGAAAGAGGCAATGAGAGAGATAGAAGAAAGAGAGAGGAAAATACAGAGATGGGAATGTGAAAAATAAAGAGGCAGAGAGAGAGGGGGAGAAGAAAAAAAAGTGAAATAAGAGTGAGAAAAAGAAAAAGGCAGAGGGAGAGAGAAAGAGAGAGGGGTAAGAGAAAAAGAAAAAAGAGAGTACAACAGCAAGAAAAAAGAAAGAAAGAAAGAAAGAGAGATATAAAGAGAGAAACAAAAAGAAAGAAAGAAACATAAAAAATAGAAAGAAAGACAGAGAGAATGAATCCAGCTCCAGTTTCTTTGTGAGTGGCGCCTGGCTTTGGTGACATCAACTATCCCTATTTTAAACTGCAGCTCATTTTCATCTTGTGTTTCTTTCACTCTTATCACACGGGCCTGATTAAAACCTTCCTATGCCTGATAATACATTTGACACCCCCCTGCTGTAGCTCATCTTTATTCCATCGAGCGGTATGACAGAATTGCCGAAGTCCTTCTACTGTGGGAGGTATAATTACTATCCAGGGAGACCTCAAATGAGATTCAGTATAAAAGACAGAATAATCTTCCAAGTATGGTTCCTAAGATGGAGATTCAATTTGAACCAGGGTTCCTATTTGAAACCATACGTGATCAAATCCAAGGTAAAAATGTATTTTGAAATTCAACCCGTGTGCTTTTCTCAACGAGGATTCATGGATCCCATAACTGCTTGTTGTAGGGGCACCTCTTTCTTTGGTGTGTCTTGGGAAATTACTCCCTGGTGATGCCCATACCTCTACAGGTCAATTTTTTCGGGGGGTCTGCGGTCAGTTTCACCACACAAAACCGGTTTCCATGGTTACCAGTAGAATCTCATGATCCGACTGAGGTACAGCACCTTCATTATCTGGTTGCTGTTGTGGATAGGCAAACTACTGTACACAGACAACATATACTGGTATAGTCTTTTTAATCTGGCCCATCAAATGTACCGTAAATTCCGGACTATAAGCCGCTACTTTGTTCCCAAACTTTCAACCCTGCGGCCAATTTATGTAATTTTTCTAACAGCCGCCAGCAGCGCTCCACTACAAAAGGTAATATTTAGACCGGTGGAATATATGCGCAGAGGAAGACTGCAACCTCTTAGCTTTTGCACAATTTAAATTAGCGTAGACGTATCCTCACCATGTAAATTACAATAAGAAAGGCACATGACAAAGCTTTCAAGCTAAAAGCAATCGAGCAGCCCGATAAAGAAGGAAACAGAGCTACTGCACGGAAACTTTACTTTGCAAGTGTGTTGCTAGCGCGTTTTTAAATAAGGGAGCGTGGGACGACGTCTATATGATAAAGTCTCTTTCCCATACTAGGGAAGACTGTTTTGATGACGTCGATTATAAGGAGGAAGAGGAGGACGGTTTACCGTGATTTCCACAGATACCGTATTTTTTTTCTAACACATTCGTTTAATGTGTTGCGAGCGTGTTGCTAGTAGCGTTTTGCTACCCTTCACAGGCACGGTTTGGAATGAAAGTTATAATATTATTATTAAAGCTTTGAAAACTCTCCCGGTGTACCGTCTTTCTTTGTAAATATGTGTAACCATGTATAATATGTATTTGCAACTGTATATTTTTGTAATGTATTTATTTTAGAGACTTATTCTGATATGTGTTCCACGGGCGAATCAAAAAGAAGGGGCGAAAACAACGGGGGCTGATGGGAAGTGGAGTAAAGGTGAGACGTGTTTGTGGACGCAGCGTACAATAGTGGATGTATATTTTTCCCACCCTTACCTTTGGAAATATACTTAAAAGGGCATGTTTATTTGATTATCCATGTAGTTTTGCTTACTTTTAAAATCAATACAGGTATTGTTTTATTAATAAAGTATTTTCTTACCACTTGTTAGCGCTAAATAATATAACAATGAGACACTGTGTCCCTTTTTTATTATGACACAAAATAGATACTAGCCACGACTCTCCTCACTATGGAACACAAGTACTATAATACACTTTCAAGCAACAACACTCTGACATTATGCAAGAATACCTACAGTATGTCGATGAATTAATACAATATACCTGACAGCCCACAGACACGCCTTAGATTAGAAGGTTCTTTTATAAGGTTCATTAAAAAGGGGATTCATTCTGAAGTCACCGCCGCATTAGTTTTTATTCATCCAGCCGCACTAAATTTTAATGAGTCTGAGATCTTTAAACGCCAGAGGTTGATTTAAAAAAATGCAAAATGCTGCTTAAATCATCATGTGTTAAATGTAAAAGATGGTGCCGTTAGAGTCGAACATTGGAGTATCGTATGATGATAGGACTTCCCAATTGACATACAAGCCAGATGCCCCGTGGCCCTTGATAATTATTTTACTGAAGTGGCGGGGTGTGTATTTTACACCTAAGCCTTCAGTGATGGCCTTTAGTGATTTGTTGGGAGTGAACAAACCAACTGTACGAGGAGCTGACTCCCCAACAATCAAGACCTTTGAGATTGTTTTTCCTCTTGTGATTGGTGAATATATAAGTAACCGCGGTGTTCCATTTATAAGGCGCACTGTATTAAAAGGCGCATGGTCAAATTTTGAAAAAAATAAAGGCTTTTAGGTGCGCCTTATAGTGCGGAAAATACGGTACTTTGTATTCACTTGTTTTGGATCGATACCAAAATCCCCAGTTTTGCCCACCCCTAGTTTCAAGGAAGTCATGAAAGTGAAAAAAAAAAGGTTTTGATTTCAAATTTCTCATGTTTCTGGTCATCTGTTTTGCCACCCTTCATACTACATTCAAAAAGTCGTCGCCAATTCTCAATCGGGACTACACTTCCCTCCATTCAGGACATTGGCCAGACGCGCTGCCTATCCCATGCTAAGAACATTATCGGGGACCCCTCTCACCCCCATCATGGACTGTTCACTCTGCTAGCCTCTGGGAAGAGGTACTGCAGTGTGCGGTGCAGGACCACCAGGTTCCGCAGTAGTCTAGTCCCCCTGGCCATTAGACTGTTAAATGGTCAATCTAACATATAGTTAACCTAAACCTAAACGGCTGCTAATCTGACTTTTTGCACTACTGGCAGTTCTTTATAGCTTGCCACTCCTTGCACATTTGCTCTCTGCACTATTGTACTTACAGCGTTATTGTTACAGTGTTAATGTTACTGTTTACCTGACTTGTTAACATGAATGCCCATTTTGCACATCTGGTTAGCTACTCCTCTTGCACTATCGGCACTATGGTAAAATACTATACGTAGTCATAATACAATACAACTTTTACTTATATCTGTACATTCGAGGAAACTGTGCGGGTCAGATGTATCGACATTTCGTTCTGTATACACGTGTACTAGAATGACAATAAAGTAGATCTGAATCTGAATCTGAATCTGAATCAATCGTTGCAATCCAGCCTTGATAGTAATGCACAGAACATATAAAAATACTGCAGCCACAATGTTTTTTATTACCTGCTCATGTTATTACCCTAAGCCTCAGTGTAACTGCGTGAAAATTCAAAGCGTCAGTAGCAGTGCTCCATTTGGCCAAAAGCATCAATTCACCACGCTCTGCTGGCTATTATTGGCCTCATCACATCCTCATTAGCAGTGGGCACTCACTCCTATTTGAAATTGTGGTCGTTGAAGGTCAGATAAAGGAATGCCTAATTTATTCAACGAGTGAGAACAACATAATTAGGCTTCTGGTAAAATGTATAAACAGTGGACAATGTTTTTCGTTTTAGTTTTGTTTTTTAAATCCAAAACAGACGCTTGGTCATTCCCCAAGCGGACCATATAAAGACTGTCCAGCAGAGAAATGACAAGCTTTATTGGGCAATCTGGGATCACGACTCGGAACAAAAACCATAGTGAACGTTAAATGTTGTACAATCTGCTGATTCATGAAGATAGTTAAAACAAAGCAGTTGGTAAAAAATGTCCACGGGAAAGCAAATCTGTAGTTGGATGTAATTACTGTAGCAGTGGTGGAGATGATAGGTTGTTATTCTAGATATACTCACCAAACTGGGGAGCACGGCGGCGCAGTGGTTAGCGCATGTGCATGTCTTGGGAACCTCCTGCGTGGGTTCAAGTCCAGCTCCAGACTTCCTGTGCGGAGTTTGTATGTTCTCCCTGTGCTTGCGTGGGTTTCCTTCGGGGACTCCGGTTTCCTCCCATATTCCAAAAACATGCATTTCAGGTGAATTTGCCGGTCCAAATATGAATGAGCGAGTGAGTTGTCTGTCCCAGTGTGCCCTGCTGTCACTGTCTTGTACTACGGACAGACTGAAGAGATCTTTTCTTCCTCATGCCATGAGGCTCTTTAACTCCACCCGGCAGAGTAAAGGCCCACATTAAACCACACCACCTACATTGGATCTTACTGCATTATGTGTTCTGTGTAGCACTTTTTAGTTAATCTATATAACATGCTAAAGTGGGCATTTGCACGTCACACTGGGTATTTGTATATTGTTTTCTTTTGGCTTTATTATTGTATTGTTCTCAGCTCAGGGATGCTGCTGGAAATGTGAATTTCCCTTAGGGGATGAATAAAGTATCTATCTATCTATCTATCTATCTATCTATCTATCAATTTGGTTTCCTCCCACATTCCAAAAAGCATGCATGTTAGGTTAATCGGCCGGTCCGAATTGTCCCTAAGTGTGAATGAGCGAATGAGTTCTCTGTCTCTGTGTGCCCTGCAACTGGCTGGCAACCAGTTCAGGGTGTTCCCTGCCCACTGCCCGGAAATAGCTGGAATGGGCTCTAGTGCCCCCGCGACCCTACTGAGGATAAGCGGTGCAGATAATGAATGGATGGATGATTGCATATTAATAAAATAATGACAACATGATAAATAGTTAATTTTCCTCATCCTGAGGCCCTTAAATTTCCCTTGCCTTTATGCACGTTCCAGATCAGGGGATGATGATGTCATGATGGTCAGCGCACACCTTTGAGACTTTTTGTGGCATGCAAGTACATATTATGTACATTTTAATGTATTTTTTGTTGTAATTGTCCATCAAAAAGACATATATATAAGATATATATATATATATATATATATATATATATATATATATATATATATATATATATATATATATATATATATATATATATATATATATATATATACATATATATACAGCATAGTTGTTAGCGCATTAATTCCAAGTCCAGCTTTGAGCCTCCCCGGGCGGAGTTTGCATGTTCTCCCGGTGCTTGCATTAGTTTCGTCCTGGCATTCCACCCACATTCCAAAGACATGCATGGCAGGGTGATCGGCGCCTCCATATTGTCCCGAGGTATGAAAGAGCATTTGATTGGTTGTATGTCTCCGTGTGCCCTGCGACTGGCTGGTAAGTAGTTGACAGTGTCCCTTGCCCGCTGTAGGGATGGGCTCTAACACAAATTATCACGGCTGCCATGGTGCCCAATTGGCCTCGCCCGTGTGGCGCCGGCTGCGGCTCGTTAACAGATTGACTTTCTGTCTATTTTAAGCACAGCGCTCTCACGCTTCCTTTGTCAGCCCATCAATGAACGTCTGCCCCGCAAGATGTGGGTTCTGACTCGGTCCTGGTTTCCCGTTGGTATTTTCAGTCCGGTATTGTTCCTGTTTATTTTTGTCCTGTTTAAAATCGGTTTCCAGTTTCGTTCCCGTCTATTTTTGTCCTGTTTATTTTTCTCTCCAGTTTTCATTCCCGTCTTATTTGTCCCGTTTATCTTCGATATCCTGTTTCATTATCTATCCTGTCTGTCTGTCCCGTCCTGTCTGGTATCGACCCCATCTGTCCGATATCAACTCGAGAAATTGGAATCAATCTCGTCGGTCTCTGGCTTCCTGTCTTTCCACGCCAGACTGCTGCCTACTGGGCATAACTCCCCATTTCCCATAAAATAAAAGGCTTATGTGTGAACCTCACGCATTTGGGTCCTGATCCAGTTCTGGTTCCTGACTCAAATTTATAACTGCAGCGTCTTTGTCAAGATTAATTTTGTTGTGCTTGCTCTCAAGTGTTCACAATTTGATGATTGAAGAAAGGATTTATACAGTATAACGAAATGTATTGTCTGAGTGCTCAAAGATGACAGTAAAAGCCATTTCCAATGACTAGGGATTTTTTTTGCCACTCCACTGCAGCTCCATCAAGCGAACAGCAGCTGAAAAACCCTAATGACAAATGTGACTTTTAGAGTCGAGAACGGATATATAATCATTTTTATACGGCAACTTTCTAACAAGAGTAGCGAGCCGGACAAGCTTTAGCATTACAGAGGCACTCACACGCATGAGGTTACTGGACCATGCTGAAGCCAGTTACCAGGAAAATGTAAAAAAAACCTGGAATTTCAACAAAAACACCTCAGGATATATGCTGAAGAGTTAGAACCTGCTGCCATTTGTGCAAAAGAACATTACTTTACATTACAGTTCAGTATAATTATTTGTTTATTGAGATATTTTCAGTCCACAACATTTAAAAAGAGTTGACTTTGAAAATCCTGGTGAAGACATTGTAATTGGGGGTGGGCGATACTGGGAATTTGTGTCTTGATCCGGTGCCAATATATACAGTGCGATATTGATCGATCCCGATCTGATCTTTTTTATGGGAAATGTCACGATCATTAGAAAATTTAACCTTTCCCTCATTGAGTAAGTCCATCCATCTATCTACCCTGGTCATATCCCTCGAGAGGGGTGACCAGAAGCTAGACAAACACTTACACAAAAACAAAGAAAATAAAAAAGGGACGAAGTAGCAAAAAACACACACAAAATGTTTTGGGGACCATTGCCAACTCAAATGCCCAAACACCCAAACAAGTTAAGCACCTCGGCACCCAGGTTGGTCATGCTTTCGTCCCTCCAGATGAAACGGGACACAAGAAAGCGGCCGTGTCACTCGGGTCAGGGTGACACAACATACTCCTCTGTTCAACAGCAGGGCCCAACAGCTTTCACTGGTTTACCCCTGCCGTATCATAGGGGTGCCCTGCCCATCGCTTAGAACGCGTCTTAACATCCCACTATATTTTTCCAAGACCTCTCCACTCATTCCTATCACTAACAAGAGCTCTAGCTTCCACTTTATTTAGACCTCTTTCCTGCTGTGCACTCATAACACCATCCAGCCACGTCAATCGCGGCCTTCCTCTTAGTCTCCTTTCCATTTACTTCTGCTCTGTAGATCCTCTTCAACATTCGCTCCTCATCCATCCTCTCCATGTGTCCAAACCAACCGAGTACTCTATTATCCACACGCTTGCTCAGTTCCACTACTTCTCCAGTTCTGTCTCTCACAATTTCATTTCTCAATCTATCCAATCTTGTCACTCTCATACTCTTGTTGCTCATCACTCTCCTCAGAGCACCCAAAACCTTGCTTCCTTGATTCATTCTGTGAGTTTATAATCTCGATAGAACAGAGCACAAAGATTTTAGGCATTAAGAATGTTTCATTTATTAATAAATAACTACATTGAAACTGTAAAGGTATAAGAAAAATTGATATAAGTATTTCTCTTCCAACTATTTCAAAACAAGAGTCAAGTGAGTCAAACAAAAAATAGGCAACATAACGCAAATACTGTAAAACAATATGTCAAGACAACTAAAGTACTGTCCATTTTACAATATTTTGAATATAAAAATAGTCATGAAAATAAAGTATGAATTTTCTCTAATTAGTCCCGCTTTCATCGTCACAACTGATTTATCTGTTTTTGCTCAGGAATAGTAACATGTTTACATTTTTTGGTCGCAGCCTTTTGTTCTCTGCAAAGTTAGCTTGTTTTCAGGTGTTCATATGAATCTCTACTATTGCCACATTAGCATACACATTTACCACATACTGTAAACGACACCTGGTATTATCCTCTTCTATACTAAATGTCAACACTGCGCTGCACTTCCTGTATGCCTCTGTTATCTTTAGCGCCTGGTAAGTGTTGGTGCACGATTAAGCCGTTTCGTCTGCTTCACACGCTGAATGCAGCAGCAGGCCAGGTAGAGAGAGGTGCTACAAGTATACCTGTCAGTCACAACTTCAGGTATAAACTTAAAGATCGGCCTGCAAGGTGAGAGAGAGAAAACTGCTACGCTATCTAATTGGAGAAGTGGCATCTTAAAGAAACTGGCGGAGGAGCCAAGTATCCTGGGACATTAATATTGAACCCATCCAAGTACTCGCTCAATATACAGTGGAACCTCGGTTCTCGACCATAATCCGTTCCAGAACCCCCGAACCGATTTGTTCGATCACAGAAATCATTTTTTCCATTAAAAATAATGTAAATCATTTTAATCCGTTCCAACACCCTGAATGTTTACCTTGAATGTTTAACGTAAACATAAAGCTAACCCAGGCTAATCGTACGTTCGCGTTATCGTAATCTTCCGTACGAAAGATTACGCTAAAATGAACGTGTAAAAATAAAAAAATCAGGTTGTTTACAAGTCATTTAGCACCCGGGTCTCCACAACAAGAGGTGAGCGGTTCATTGGAAAGGGGGCTCCGTTCTATGTTTAACGTAAACTTAAAGCTAACCCAGGCTAATCGTACGTTTGTGTATCGTAATCTTATGAATAGGATTTCTTACCTTTGTGGTGGTCAGCAGAAGGCGCTTGCACACCTCCTTCATATTTGGCTATTATTTATTTCTTAAATGCAAAAGTTGTACGCACTACTTTTCTTTTTTCACCTATAGCAACTTTGCTGCTTGCACTGACTTTCTTCGGAGGCATAATAAGGGGCTAAAACACTCTCAGCTCAGCATCGCACCGTAGCGTACGCACTCACGCATTACCGGCGTTCGAACTCCGATTTTTTGACCGAACAGCGAAGCAAGAATTTCTCTAAATTTTTGGTCGGACTCCGATTTGTTCGAACTGAGAGGCGTTCGAAAACCGAGGTTCCACTGTAGATAACTTTGATCTTGTAATCAATCCATTATTATCTGCACCGCTTATCCTCAGTAGGGTCACGGGGGTGCTGGAGCCCATCCCAGCTATCTTTGGGCAGTGGGCAGGAAACACCCTGAACTGGTTGCCAGCCAGTCGCAGGGAACACAGAGACAGACAATTCACTCGCTCATTCACACCTAGGGACAATTTGGACCAGCCAATTAACCTAACATGCATGATTTTGGAATGTGGGAGAAACCGGAGAGCCCGGAGAAAACCGACGTAAGCACGGGAAGAACATGCAAACTCCAAACAGGAGGTTCGATCTCATGACCTCAGAACTGTGCCACACACGCGCTAGTCAAGTCAAGTCATTTTTATTTGTATAGCTCTTAATCACAAAGTGTCTTAAAGGGTTTCACAGGTTATTACACATGAGAAGTTTAGGCTATTCATATGCTATAGAGTAGAAGTGAGTTTTAAGCCTAGATTTAAACATTTCCACTGAGGTTGCAGATCGGATCTCAGGGGGAAGAGCATTCCACAACACCGGTGCCCGGATGGAGAACGTTCTCGAACCAGTGGAACACTTCTTGGCTCTTGGGATCACCAGAAGACCGGCGCTCTCAGAACGAAGGCTTCGAGCCGGAACATAGGGGGAAATCAGATCAGAAAGATATGAGGGGGAAAGTCCATGTATGATTTTGTATAATAATAGGAGAACCTTGAAATCACATCTTAGGCTAACAGGGAGCCAATGCAGGTTAGCCAAAATTGGGGTGATGTGATCGGACTTTTTTGTCCTAGTTAAAAGCCTCGCTGCGGCATTTTGTACCAGCTGAAGACTCTTGAGTCTGGTCATCGGAAGACCGGAGAGTAGTGCATTACAGTAATCGAGACGGGAGGTAACAAACGCGTGAATTATAACATCCGCATCCGACTGAGACAGTATAGGACGAATTTTAGCATAGTTACGAAGATGGAAGAAAGCGGTTCTAGTAATTTTCTTCACCTTGTAATCAATCCATCCAGCCCTGATTGTGATTAGTAAAACTGCGAAGAAATAACAGGAGTATAAAAGAACCCGACTGTGAATAACAGAGGAGGAAAAGCACATTTGCTTGGGGATCAAACATTTCGACAGGTGTGTTGAGAGCTCCATCTTCTAGGAGCAGGTAGCCAGTAGCAAGATCCATTTCAAAGGAATCTCTGCTAATTGGACCAAAACGATTAAAAGGCCAAGTATTGAAAACTTAATCTTTTGATCCATATGATTAATCTTTTAATCTTTTCAATCTTTAAAGGGGCAACTTACACTTGTCACCTCTCGTGTTTCAATCCCAGATAAAATCTGCTTATGATTGAAGAGGTACATTCAGAATTAGCCAGATAAGAAATCCAATTTCCACCTTTCATGCTTGATGTATCTGGCCCTAATGTGTGAGCATTCAGACAAATCACCTTAAGATGTCGAAGAAGAAAGAGGATCGCTGGTAGCCTAATTCCCTATTTCTATGTGATTTGTGTGGCCACTGAATGATCAATGAGGACAAACTAAATGATATGATATGATTATTCTAATGGTTCTAGAAGACCACTGCTTAGTAATAATAATAATAATTTCCTTTGTATTGTCATTCTTTGTAACAGTGTACACAGAACGAAATGTCGATACACCTGACCCGTTGTAGCGAGTCGATGCAGCCGCAGCCAACAGAGGGCGCCGCCATTATACCAATTAGGTATGTCTCAGCCGAGGCGCGAACCACCAGTACATACTCTTGTGTACATTCCTGAATACAGTGGAACCTCGGTTCTCGACCATAATCCGTTCCACAACCCTGTTCGAAAACCGATTTGGTCGATCACCGAAAATCGTTTTTCCCATTAAAAGTAATGTAAAATCATTTTAATCCGTTCCAACACCCTGAATGTTTACCATGAACGTAAACATGAAGCTAACCCAGGCTAATCGTACGTTCGCGTTAGCGTAATCTTACGTACGAAAGATTACGCTAACATGAACGTGTAAAAATAAAAAAAGGATTATGAATAGGATTTCTTACCTTTGTGGTGGACGGTGGGAGGAGAAAAATCATCAAAAGTTTTTCAACCTCTTCCAAAACTTGCGACAGTTGCTTGCTCATGGCGCTAACTTCCTTAGCCGCATCACTCGATTTCACAGCCTCCTTATTCTTTACTATCGTACTGATAGTATATTTGGCCATGCTGTATTCACTAGCAAGATCGGAAATGCGTACACCTCTTTCATATTTAGCTATTATGTCTTTCTTAAAGGCAATAGTTGGACGAACAACTTGGTTTTTTTTTTCACCTGTCCTGCTTGCACCGACCTTCTTCGGAGGCATAATTAGGGGTTCAAACACCCGTACGCCGCTCAGCATCGCACCCTAGCGTACCGGCGTTTGAACTCCGATTTTTTTGACCGAACAGCGAAGCAAGAATTTCTCGAAATTTTGGGTCGAACACCGATTTGTCCGAACTGAGAAGCGAGGTTCCACTGTATACAGTTTCACAGATTGAAAAAACCCTTAAGGTGGCCCGAGACATCCTTAAGACTAGTCCTATTCAATCAGTGTCTTTATCCTTGATCCTGGGGTTCAGCCCAACAGAGCAGATTTTCATGGAAAAGAAGTGAAGGGCACCTTGGTTAGCAGGATTTGAAAATCCCCACATTTTTTGACAGAGTGAATACAGCAATCCTCAAAACTAATGTTCTACCCACATTGCTGGGCAGAAATAAACCCGAGACATGAATAAGTATACCTTTCAACTTGCCCTGCACTTACAGTTTTTTATTTCAGGGGTCAGTATTTTTGTCTTATACACTGTCTGTAATTAGTACCTTTTAAATATTAGACACAGATAAATATAGGTGCCAGATGATTTCCTGCTTCATGCATGGAAACCTTGGGAAGATTGTGTAGTCACTTGTTTTACCACCTTAAAAAGACTATTTTAGCTATATTGTCTCTAGCTCTCCTTTTAAAGTCAAGTCAAGTCAAGTAATGTTTATTTGTATAGCACTTAATCACAAAGAGTCTCAAAGGGCTGCACAGATTATTACAAACCACAGACTACTATTACAGACTATTATTACACCATCCCCTGATCCAAAACCTACATGAGGGCAAGGAAAAACTCAAAAACCTCAACATGAGGAAAATGAAGAAACCTTGAGAAGGGACCGCGCATGAGGTAATCCCCCTTCCAGGGTGACCAGGCTGCAATGGATGTTGTAATAACAAATAAAACACATATACTGTCAACAACAAAAATAGATTATTCGTATGCTATAGAGTAGAAGTGTGTTTTAAGCTTAGATTTAAACATTTCCACTGAGGATGCAGACCGGATCTCAGGGGGAAGAGCATTCCACAGCACCGGGGCCCGGATGGAGAACGCTCTCGAACCTGCGGATCTCTTCTTGGCTCTTGGGATCACTAGTAGGCCGGCGTTTTCAGAACGAAGGCTCCGGACCGGAACATAGTGGGAAATTAAATCTGAAAGATATGAGGGAGCAAGTCCATGCATGATTTTGTATAGTATCAAGAAAACTTTAAAATCACATTTTAAGCTAACAGGGAGCCAAATCTGGTTAGCTAAAATCGGGGTGATGTGATCAAACTTTCTTGTCTTAGTTAAAAGCCTGGCTGCACCATTTTGTACCAGCTGAAGGCTCTTGATTTTGGACTTTGGGAGACCGCAGAGTAGTGCATTACAGTAATCGAGACGGGAAGTAACAAACGCATGAATTATAATCCCCGCATCCGACAGAGAGAACATAGACGGATTTTAGCAATGTTAGAGCCATCGCGCTAATTTCTTCGTGCTTGAAATAATGTCAAATGTACTGAAAAAAGTCCATGATTAGAACAATAATCCAGGTAACTGACTTCAGGGTTTGTACACCTTTTTATGGCCAAATTCAAGCCATTTTTAAGGACTTCCAAAGCCAATTTTTCAATTTCTCTAGTACCATGACAAGAAAATAAAACTGGTGTGAGTCATGTATTTTGCAGAGCAACAATGATATTTGTAATCTACATTTGTGGATTTAATTTTGCGTGTGTATTTACAATGACTGATATTTACGTCTAGGGTAAATTGCAAATACAGACGGTGGGTTTCGGACGATCGTTCGTAAGTTGAATCTGTTCGTAAGTTGAATATGTTCGTAAGTTGCTTCAATGCTTTGTTTTGGCTGTTTAAGGTTTATATAAGTATGTTTAAGGCTTGTGTAAGTAACCTGTATTGTTTTGTACTAAAAAAAAACACATTTAATAAAATAATATCCTCTATAAAGATGAATAAAGAGAATTTGAATTTACTTGTGGAATATGCGCTTCACGAGTTAGGCTACGTCCTCCTCTGTGGTAAAAAGTGGGTGAAAAAAAGCGGTCAAACCATTTTCTCAACCGCATCAAGCTTTCTTATTCCAGTTTGATTTCAAAATAATCGGCTCGCCTCTTCTTTACACTGTACACCAACCATATTGAATGGATTCACGAGATATTAAACAATATAAAATGTCAAAGTTGTCAAAGCGCGCTGGAGATACATTATATTTACACACGAACTAGGAAGTAGAAGCAGGATTTTTTCTTCGGGCTGGATGCTGGGTGACCTCTCACAGCGCCATGCAGCGGAGAGAAGCACGACAGTACTGTCCTCTACTCGGAAAAAGGTGAACACAATATAAAATTTAACTTCAAAGCCATTCAGTGAGACAACTACCAGCGCGAGGGAATGCGGGAGCGCGCTTTCTGACAGAAACACCCACGTCAATTTCACTCCCCAATGCGCCAGTGCTCGCCCCCGTCATCAATGTCCACGAGCCAAAGAGGGGGTGCAGCCGATGCAGTTTTCAGCAGTCCAGCACACCCAAAAGATGGCGCTCACCATTATGGGTAGGTGTGCATGCGAGCGCGGTTTCCACCTGCCCTGGAACCACACGCCTGATTCTTTAAGGCATACTCATGCAGTGTTTATTTTACCTCTGAAAAGTGATGGGTGAAGGTGGCATAGAGAAGCCGGAGAAAATACTTAATAACTAATAGTCCACAGGTGTCAAACAGGCGGCCCGCGGGCCAGATTAGGCCCGCTAAGGGATTGAATCCGGCCCGCGAGACAGCACTCAAAGAAGCGCAAGAGAAACACAAGCAGCAGGTTGAAATATGTCCACTTGATGTTGCCAAAGCCAGGTTCCCCTTCACAAAGACACTGTACTTGTATTTATTTCTCTCTCTCTCTCTCTCTCTCTTTCTCTCTCTCCCTCGCTCTCTCTCTTTTTTTTCCCACCCCTTTTCTCCCACTCTCGGTCTCTTTCACTCTCTGTGTCTCTTTTTTTCTCTTCCTTTGTTCCTCTTTGTCTCTTTCTCTCTCTGTGTCTTTTTAACTTATTTAGCTCTAACTTCCTTCTTTCCTTTTCTCTCTTTTCTCTGTCTCTCTTCCTACCCTTCGCGCTTTCTTTTCTTTTTTCTCTCCTTCTGTCTTTCTATTTCTCTTTGGATTTCTTTCTTCCTCTGCCTTTCTTTTCCCCCTCTCTCACAACTTTTTATCTCTTTTGTTTCTCACGCTCTCTCCCTCTCTCCCTTTTTTTCTTTCTTTGTCCCACCCTCTCTCCTTTTCCCTCCCTCTTTCTCTTATTTCTTTATCTCTCTTTTTCTTTCTCTGTAATGTACTAGTCCGGCCCCCGAGAGAATGTTTGTTCTATCGTGTGGCCCCCGAGTTAAAATGAGTTTGACACCCCTGTAATAGTCCATGCAGGGACGCGAGAAACCATCCTTTTTCTTAAAAAAGAAGAATCTTGTGGCAAATGCTAATGAGAAAGGAATGATAAGTTCTGAAGCAAGTGACTTAATAACACACTGTTCCATCTTGTCGTGTCCGTCCTGGAGAGTTGGTAGATACGACTAGATGGCAGTGGGGCGTTCGGCAACAGGTCGATGGCACAGGCGTATGGTGAGTGGGGAGGGAAAGCGCTCGTCATAATAAACATGGGAAAGTCGTCAAGTTCACCACAGGGGACATAGAGGAGGCTTCCGACCGAAGGCACTATGAATGGCATGCAACACACAACGCAGTAAGAGTACATGTGGCCCAGTAAATTTGCGGGTTGTGGGTGGCAAACCACAGGGAACCTAAAACGACTGGAGCTGCAGCAAATGGCATAAGATAGAACTGGATTTGCTTGCAAAGAATGCCCGCAAAGAGGAGCATGAGGCAAGCGGTACAGTAGGTCGCAGAGGCCAAAGTAAAGTCACTAAGGTCATCAAAAAATCTGGGTTCAGAAAGTTTAACTAGATGTAGACCAGATCGTCTTGCCAGAGTAGTGTCGATAAAGGAGTAATCGACAGATGACGTGGTGCTGTGACTTATCCCACATGAGCAGTGTTCTCGTTTGCCCGCGTCCCTGCGTCCTAGACGCATTATTTTTGCTGGGGACGCATCGTGTCAAATCAACGTGCGTCCCCAAGACGCAACTTTTTTGACACGAAATTGTCATTATTATTTTTTAACAAAGATTTACCGCACTCCAAACTTTTCGTAAGGCAGATCCGCCATTGTTGTTTTGGTCTCGCGGTTCGAGTTTTCGTCTGCACGCCGATCTCCAGTTCGAGTTGTGTAGTGAAAGTCCGTTTCTTTTTAGAGAACCGGCTTTTTCGGCTCAACTCATTAAAGAGAGCTCTCAAACGGCTCACTGGCTTTGATGCATTATATTACGAATGATTATGTTGTATGAATAAGTTAAGAAAAAAAGGAAGTATAAAAGGAGAAAATGAAAAAAGACAAGTTTGTGGTGATCCCTTTTAAACAGTATATTACCAACAATAATTGAATGCAGAAAATGAATTCATAATTTGAATAAGAAAATCTATTATTCTACTTCATTATATTTGCATGTATTTTTTCCTTCGACAGTGAACGTCCAAGCGACTTCATTTTTGAACTTTTTTTTATAATAAAACCTCATTCATGTCGAGCAACTCAGTGTCTTACAACAAAATGTTCATTAACAATATATATGATATAAGGAAACCTTATAATATACAATATAACATGTTAAACTACATAAATAAAGATGTTTGAAAAAAAAAAAGATTTTTTTTTGTATTTTGTAAGGGAAAATACGACAGTTTGTAAGGGCATGGAGCACACTCAATTTTGGGGACCCATAGATCTCTGTTGGGACCCATAGATTTTTGAGCATGCAAGTCCCCGGGACCCATCACTTTTCAGAGGTAAAATGAACACTGCACAGTTTTGTTTTTTTTGTTTTGTTTTCTTTAGCAGATCTTTCTATGAAATGCTTGCACATGTACATTTACATACAATACCAAGGGAATTGAGCTTGTATAATCGCTTTAAATTACTGAACGATTGATTCGTTTACGCAGGGTCAATGAGAACAAACCGATTAACGTGAAAATGGTTCATACTGCAATTTTTTCCAATTTCCGGATGACTCTCACACTCTGTAAGACAGCATTTGAATATAAACAACATATCTCGGAGTAAATCGTCAAGTCAAGTCACATTTATTTGTACAGCCCTTAATCACAATATGTCTCAAAAGACGACTTTGTCACCTTCTGCCTGAGTTTAGCACATGTTTGTATAATCCAGTGGTGTGCCCCAGGGTAATGTTGATTTATATTTTGTCCATCAATGCATATTAAATAATTCCAAAATGTCAGCTCCCTTTCATGTTTCTCCCTGGTTGACCTGCCTTAAGACTTTTGTTTATACATTAAAGCATTTAACCAATCACATTTCAGCCATTAGTTGTTGCTATGCTCAGCAAACCACCCGTAGGCCGAAGACCCTGAGGCATGATATCAGTCTTTAAGGAAACGATTGGTCTCGCCAATCAGATTTAGAGTTGACGACATCAAAGCCGTCTTGCAGGCTTAAGGAAACGGCTGCGAGGGCAAGGTAATGCAACAAAGTGATTGCGCCACTAGCCGTTAAACAAGGAAATACACAGTTGTGTTGATTTAATAGCGAATGCTCACCAACTCCGAAGTGAGCAAGCGTCCCGTAAGCAGGAAAAGGAATTTCTAGCTGGATCAGGCATACAATGTCAATCATTACGTTCTGTCAGGCTAAGCTCTATCACGGACAATGTTCCCTCTAATTTTCCACAGGTCTGAGCGTTCACATAAGTCGGTGAGCAACGCTTGAAACAACAGTGAGCAACAGCAACCCCAAGTGTGGCAACTAAATCAATATCAAACATGTCCAAAACTTGACATCAAGATGCATTTTGCTGAGTTTCCGGCAATGCAAAATTATTTTTCTCTTTTGTATGAATTGACTCATGTACTATTGCAAAGGTTGTACGGCCTACAAAGGTCGTTTGTTCTTACAATTCTTTCACAAGATATCCATTTCTTTTTATTTCCTGATATATTTTGTCGCATAATATTAACATTTTTGGGGGCTTATTTAGTCGGTTGTAAGATACAGAACTGTACTTAATCACATTTTTTACTGAAAGTACAATGTTGGTAACAAGATTCACTTGATATAATTGGAAATTATTTCAATGCAACACAAACTTTTTCTTCTTTTTTCTGTGTTTTTTTTCTACTTTTTTAAAAATTCCTTTAAAAAAAATCTCATTGTGTTTATTTTTTCCGAGCTGTTACTTTTTTCTTTTTGTTCTCTATTTACTTTTTTCCTACATTTCTTTCTTTCCTTTTTTCCTGTTTTTTTTTCTAAATTTATCCTTCTTGTTTTCTCTTCCTTTTGTTTCTTTTTTTTCTCAGCTTTTCACTACTTTTTCATTTTGGTATATTTTTCTTTTTTGTTCTATTCCCCCCTTCCTTAAGTCATTTTGTGCATAATTTTACATAATATTTGGTCATGTTGGGATTAAAGAAGCAAAAACAACCTGAAGAGCCGTTTAGGACCCGAATGAGCCGGTTCCTTTTAGTGAACCGAGCAGAAGAAGCCGGTTCTCGACAAAATCTACTAACTTTACTCAACTTCGTTCTACTTCGACTCGACTTTAAAATACCGCATTTAGGACACAACGTCAGGCGAACCCGTGTATTTTTACTTTCATGCAATGTAACTTTGACTTAAGTCGTTTCTTAATTAGTAATTTTGAGCCCTCATTTTTGTGCGCTGGCTAGCTTTTCTTGTGCCCCGAGAATGTGCGCGCAGTGCGCAATTGCGCGCTTAGAGGGAACACTGATCACGGACGTATTTTAATTATCCACCTGGCATTGTTTATTGTGTCTGTGTATACAGATTTGTTTAACTTAGATTACATTACAAAAGACAGGCTTTAAGTGTCGTGTGTTCCCCTCTTGTGCAGTCTGTGTTTTGTCCCCTAGCAGACTGCGCTTTGGAGAGCAGCATCACCTTCAGATTCAGAGAATTGCCCGATGGCTAAGCCTTGCCCCATTTCCTCACTCGGACATGAAGAGCGCTATGGTAAGTGTCACAGTAGAAGACATTTAATAGGATATTAATACTTTTTGGGCCCAGAATGATCACACATTAGAAGCTGCAGCTTCAGGCAAAAATGTACAGGTCACATTGTAAACATGATAAACCGCATTTTGTTGTCAACGCCATCTTAAACAACACAATAAAGGATCAGCATTGTTTATCTTCAACTTGTTAACCTAACTTGATGTTACTAGTAAACAGGGTTGGGTAGGGTTACTTTAACTGGATTACTTTCAATTATTTTTGGATTACTCCAATACCAAATATGCAAATAAAAGACAAAAGAAACTAAATATGACTCAAATGATGACTCACAACACGTGGTAAGCTTTCTCTCCTGGCTTTGATCTCCGGCAAAACTAACATAAAATGCGACAGAAACAAAATGAAAATCAATCCAAATAGCTTGCCAACATCATTTTTGCCGTTCCATGTATTCCGTTACTCCCCAAGCCTGCACAAAATTTAGTAATTTTATTCATATTTAGTTTCTTTGGTATTTTATTAGCATATTTGGTATTGGAGTAATCCAAAAGTAATTGAAAGTAATCCAGTTAAAGTAACCCTACCCAACCCTGGTAGTAAAATAGGCTTTGGTATTGGTACTTGATTCATTTATTTCTAAACCTAGCTTAAAGCTCCATGTTAATCCATCTTAATTTTCTTCTGCTAGAGGAGAGTTTATTGATGTACTGTAAAAGTCTGACTGTAGAGCGCACCTGATTATAAGCCGCACTCAGTACATTTTTAAAGGAAAAAAACAGTTTCTACATGTACATAAACTCCAATATAAGCCGCATGTGCCCACATTGAAACATGATGAATTTACGACGAAAGAGGTTCACAAAAAGAGTTTCGATACGATACGGTACCTTAACCCCTTAACGTTCGGACGGCCCGCTGGTGGTCCGCCAGACTTTTGATGAATAAATATGTGTTTTTGCGATGTCACCAGTCATTGAAATACGTGATGCCACATATCGTTGGAAAGCTTAAAATAATGGGATTCAAGATATGATGACCATCATAAAACATACTCATCAGATAAAGATTACAATCAGTCTGAAACCAGATACTTGCCATTACTTCCCCCTGCTCATTTTCACCTTCGTTGAATGCCCTTGAAAATGGCTTTGTTACATCAAGGACCTTCCATAGAATGCAACCGTGGAAAATATTCATTACAAAACAGATGATAGTGCCAAAGGATGATTAGAAATCCGTCTTACCCACTTCTGCTTTTTTAGACGTTGCTTTTTGTAAACCGTTATTAAGTTATTGCCGTTTGTTGTGGAATGTGGATAATAACGAATGATAAGTATGTAGGCATCTGGTGAAGGTCGTGGGATGACGTTGTTGCAAGAGGTCACAAGCTGATATGCAGAGCTAGCCAGGGTGGACAACCTTCACGAGATATCTTAACTTTATTTGAGAACACTATAAAGACCAATGTTGAACGTCTGTAATTTTGAACGTGTCCAAAATGCAATAAAGAGCGTTCCCTTTTTGCCATATTTCCTCTCTGCGTATATTTTGGGGCGACCCCCAACGACGTTCTTTCCAAAACGTTTATGAATAAACAAACTCGTAAAATTATTTTCAATATGGTAGATAGCCCTCCCTTTTCAATTGAAACCTTTTCCATGATGAGGGTCTGTTCATGTTAGTTTTATTCCTGAACAAAGTGCAAAGTTACAGTAAACTTGCGTCTTCCTCGACACATACATCCCACCTGTCTCCCTCTTACTTTTGCTGCTCTGGGGTCCCTGGCGGCCATTAGAAAAGATGCGTAAATTGGCCGCATCGTTGCATTAGCCGCAGGGTTAAAAGGTTGGGGGGAAAGTCGCGGCTTGATCCCAAATAATAGACAACAAATTAAGCTGGAAAACACACATCAGACACATAAAAACAAAAGTATCTAAAAGCATTTCAATATTTAATAAAGCTAAATTAATTTTAAACTATAATGCATTGTATTTATTCTATTGTTCTCTGTCGTGATTACCTAAGTGGAGCCACCTGGGGTAATCATCTGGCGCGCTGGAGTGCGCTTCCTGATTGGATGGTGTTCCCCACTTAAGCTGTCAGCGTCCAGAGATGGACGTTCGAGTGTACTCCTTGTATCTCTGAGTGTGACTCCAACATACAAGGTACCCACGATTTCTCTTGCCTGATCCATGCCTGCCTCTCGTTGCCTGACGTATTTCTGTCACAAGTTTTACGATCTACTCTCCCGCCCCGGCCACCGACTTACCCGCTACGTTGCACCTTACGCTTTTCATCACGGAGCTGCCGTTCCGCCCGAAGAGGCTTTCGACCAGCAAGAGCCGACGTCCCAAGCCTGTTCCAACGATCCTTGTCAATAAAAACTCTGAAACTGACGCAATTGGATCAGAGTGTCCGTTCTGGTCCATGACAGTTCTCTAGTTCTGCCATACTTAACATATCGTGCAGAAGTCTGGGGCAATAATTACAAAGGTTCACTACAGCCCCTTTTTATCCTCCAAAAATGAGCAATACACAGGGTAGGATAACGAGATCATACTAATATTTTATTCCTGCAGTCCAAATTATTAAAATTGGATGATTTAGTAAAATTGATCACTGCACAACTGCTATTTTAGGTCAACAAAAACATAGTGCCAGAAAACATCCATGAATTATTCATTCGGAAAGAGGGACATTATAACTTAGGGGCTGTAGTAAATTCATAATCCCAAAGGTGAGAACGACCAGGAAAAGTATGTGTGTGTCTGTGTGCGGAGTCAAACTTTGGAACAATTTACAAGATGAGATTAAACAATGTCCAACTATTCACTTGTTCAAATTTAAATAGAAAAAAACATTACTGGCAGAATACAGAGATGAAGAAAATGGGGTATGAGTGATACGAGAGATTGGGAATAATGCGTCTAGAACTATGGTTAACTTTGTTGTTATTGTTGCTATTGTTATATCATAACCGTTATTATTAATATTATTACTATTGTTGTTATTATCATTGGTTTATTTAATAGGGAAGATGAAGGGGTAAGGAAAATAAGCTTCTTACTACCCCTTTTCGAACATATGTAACATTATTTTGTTGTTGAGTTATTGTTTTTGTTCTGTTTTTATTTTAACTTCCGAAATAAAGTTTTCATTCATTCATTCATTCAAATATCTGTTCGTTTGAAATATCAGTTGGAACCTAACTGTATATGTATTAAGACCTATTTCGAGAAGTAGTCCTGCTTTAAGCGGCTTACCAGCATCGTGGATAAACCACAACTCCGAGCAGCAAGGTTTCAAATCGCAACTCATTTTCACAGTTTTTCCTATCTAAGACAACAATGTAACAATCAAGCATAGCACTTCAAGCCTTGCCAGAGCTTCTTAAAATACACCGTACCAAAGCACACATGAACGAGAAATGTGAATCCATAAAACAAAAATAAGATCTGAAAGAAGGAAGAGGATGTGGGTGTTTGGAGTTAGTGTTGCTAAAAAACTGTGAGTGTTGTGTTACCTCTTTTATTTTGAGAAATTCTGCATGTATACTTTGGGCTCAAATTTTAATTTTTTAACAGTTTAGCGGAAAAGTTTATTTTTATATGTTTGTGGATGACATTTGCACTTAAAGCTATAAAGATACATAATGTGACTGTTCAAGAGCACAATACGCTTGTTATGTACAACTTCCCTCTAAGACTAGGTTGGCATAAATGTAATGGAAAGAGATTATCAAACCATAAAAGGTTTTGGAAATGCACTAATTGTCAAGACCAGAACAGAGACAGGACCCACTTGCGTAAGTTTCTCTCAGTTTTATTGGGAAGAAGGTAAAGGATTGCACACACGATCCGATCATCGCTGGTTGCGGGGGAGCAGGCCGCTCTGAACGCGGAAGTGGCACTTCCGTGGCGAGCGATGGCGTTGTCGGGAGCGGAAAAAGCAGGTCAGTAGCCGGGACAGGAGATCAAAAAACGTGGTCGAGATCAGCAACGAGTCGAAAGCCAGGAGTGGAGAGTAGACGTGGTCAGGATCAAAAAACGTGTCGAAGCCGGGAAACAGACGGGAGCCAAAACAGGAGTGAGTCAGGGTTGCCCCGAGTAAACTGAGGTTCGCAGACGGACTGAAAACAGGTGACAGAAAGGCGTGGGTTTAAATAGTGACAGGGAGCCAATCAGAGTCCGAGGCAGTTAGCGCCAAAGGTGCGGGCACAGGTGCCTCGCATCAGTAATCATGACACAAATACAGAATCCTAAATTGTTTTAGGTATTAAAAATAACTAAATTTCTACTTTGTGTTTGCATCCAAGATAGTGAGTGTAAGAACCAAGGTTTGATTAAACCCCTCGGGATTGGTATAATGATAAGGGGAAGGGGGGATTTGGGGGATGTTATGTATGACCATCTGCAATGCACCTGATCTCTAATATTTCCGTAAGTCGTGGCATAAATTCCTTTTGGCTAACTGAGCATGCACATGCATATGAGATGTATCCATAATGAGATGTGATCATCAGAGTTGAAATTCGATTGCGACGCTTCATAATGGAAATGAAGTCAGCTTGCTAAATGCCGTTCTTGGATTACAATATAGGAGGCTATAAACATGATTGTTTTCGGATGGTTGTTTATGGATACAGTACCTAACATTATTGTCTGATACATACATACGACATATTAAATAGCTTATTTTGCATGAAGATTATATGTATATATGTATAATATTACCTCAGTTATCGTGGTTATTGGCGAGCATAACCCCTGTGAAAATCTGTCGCGATGTCCCTTCATAAAAGACTTCAAGGATCAAATGTACCTCGAGATGATGTCCTTACTGACTGAGAGTATACGACTGCAACAAAATAACAACAAAAAGACACAGAACACAGAAATGCATATGAAGGACGGGTCTTTATTGGCTATTCGTACGCTAGCATTGGATATCTTCAAATAGAGAATGTATGGTTTTCCCATGAGTTGTAGCTATCGGTCACTCGTTTCATGGTTAATGGATCTGGCGTTGGTGAGATACAAGGTAGATTGTGAGGATTATTAATAGCTTAGGCGTATCAGTAGGCCGGACCAGCAACCTTTCCTTTCTCACTCTCTTTTCAGACCTGATAACAATCCACAGAGCACACGCTTGTGATCATCATTTCATTGTGCTCTTCTGACTTTTCTCAGAGTCCGATTTAATTGATACATTTTTTTCACAGTAACAAACCGCTTTAAAATTAGCTGTTGCCGTGTCTTACAGTTTCTTTAGTAAATACGTTGGATTGTGCGTCCAGCCGCTGTTTGATTGACAGAACACACCAGCCTGTCACAATCCTCCACGCAGACAGTCATGCCCACCAAACACACACACACAACCGTTTTCTGTTTGCTGTCTGCTCAAACCATTCTCTGACTCACTCACTCATTAGCTGTACCGCTTATCCTCAGTAGGGTCGCGGGGGTGCTGGAGCCCATCCCAGCAATCATCGGGCAGTGGGCAGGGGACACCCTGAACTGGTTGCCAGCCAATCGCAGGGCTGCTCAAACCACAATGCATGATAAGTTGATATCAATGACGATAAATACAATTCAATACAAAATCCGCAAAGCAGTTGTAAGGGAAATTATGTTCTAAGTGTTCCTTTTATACCATATTCTAAACTTTTACTTTTGTAAATTTACATTTACTCAATAATCGTGCAGTTGCTCTTTTGAGTTTTTTTCTGGAGCGAGCGCCTCCAAGGTCAAGAGCATAAGCTTCCCAAGCCAAAGGAACTTTGTCTCTACAATTTAGAGGCCACTGGTAATTTTCTCAAGACTCCTATCTATGTGCAAACAATAAACTGCTGAGATGTATAATTTTTTTATACTCGCACGCCATCTAGAGACCAACATTATACACTGCATTTAATTATGTGATTCCAGCCTAAACCAATCAGAATACCCTTACGTGCATGAGTGTTATTCTATCCTCCAATCAGATATCTATGAAACTGTATAAGAAAGAGGCTCACGCTTCAGTCTAGAATTATTTCAGAGCATTCCGAATTTTGTCTTGTTTCAATGTGCTTGCTTTTCTTTAATAAATTAGTTTGATTGTAACTCAAAAGTCTCTTATTTCATCATCTGGACATCGTTTTTAACCTGACAGCAGTGAACCAGCAATAACCGTAGCGTGAAGTAGCGAGGGATTACTGTATATCTTTACATTTATATTTCGTGAGCTTGCACTTGAATATCCCTATCAAAAATATAGATTGGCAAAGGGGTTGCTATTGACATATTGTTGGAGTTATATACATATATTTATCCTACAGTTTACATTAATATGTTATAAGTGTTCTTATAACATATTAGCCCTTTTTGTATAGTTTTCAGCCGTAAGCTGTTCCTCAAGGCCATGAGTTTTTGTTTCTGTCTCTTTCACATTCCAGTGGGTGCACCCTGACCTGTGCATGCCATAACTCAAGTTGTTTTTCTCCAAGAACCTGAATATTAGAAGGGAGGGCTCGGAGACGTCTTCAGAGCAAGCGAGGAGGAGATTCTAACAGCTTGGTCTCCGCGGCTCTCATAATGATGATTAATAAAATAACCAATTCTAAAGAACCGATTCTCTTTGTCTTTTATTTCAGAGCGTTTTATTATAAATGTTGGAGACTTGAACCTAACACATATGTGCCAAAGTACTTTACCCATTGAACAATGCTATCTATTGTCGGTGGATTTTGTGACACAGAAAAGAGGAGCTTCTTCGTTTAGGTTTCTTGTAAGCAGGTATTCAAATCTCTCTGTGTTTTTCTGTTTCAGTTTTTCCTGATTTACTCAGTAAGTGTATGAACATTGAGTTTATTGCTGAACACACGATTGCTGGTGTTCTTCATGTTTTTGGTAATCCTGTTGCAACCGAGCACTTTTTCAGGGTGTAAAACTGTTTTAACTCAACATTGTCAATATTAGTCACCTTCACACACCGTAGATCTAAAAGCTAGGTATGTAGTTATGAAACAAAAAGGCGTTTCATTTTTCCGCTCTTGATTTAATTGAAAGGAATCTGTGTTTGCTTTTTGACATAGTGAGCAAAGCTAAAGTAAATATCAATTTCCGTTCCGACTGAAGAGTCGGGGACCCTCACATGAAAGGTTTGAATATAATTATAGATGGTAGGGATGGGCGATACTGGAGTGTTTGGTATCATTCGGATCCAAGTAAATACATAGTACAATCGATCAATCGATACCGATACATTTCCTGGCAAATCTCATGATTATTGATTAATTGAAGCAGCCTAAATGGCTGGGTGGTTAGCGCGTTCGTGGCACAGTTCTGAGGTCATGGGATGAACCTTCCTGTGTGGAGTTTGCATGTTCTCGCCATGCTTGCGTAGGTTTCCTCCAGGCACTCCGGTTTCTTCCCACAGGGTAATTGGCCTGTTCAAAATTATCCCTAGGTGTGAATGAGCTGGTTGAGGATGTCCCCTTTCCACTGACCGAAGATAGCTGGGATGGGCTCCAGCACCCCCGCGACCCTACTGAGGATAAGCGGTGCAGATAATGGATGGATGTTTTACCATAAAAAAGAGCAATGCTTCACAGCGAGTGGAATATAATATTTTATTCCTGCAGTCCAAACTATTAAAATTAGATGATTTAGTAAAATTTTTCACTGCACAAATGCTATATAAGGCCAACAAAAACATAGTGCCAAAAAACATCCATAAATTATTCATTCGAAAATAAGGAAATCATAACTTAAGGGGCTGTAGTGAATTCGTGATCCCAAAGGTGAGAACCACCAGGAGAAGTATGTGTGTGTCTGTGTGTGGAGTCAAGCCGGGCCGCGCGAGGGAGCGAGTTCGGTGGACGCGGCGTCACAAGGCGCGACGCGAGAAAAGGCGGCGGGCATGGTCGGGCTACCCCCGTAACTGGGGCGAGCCGGCTCGTCCGATGACCCCAGTAGCGCGGCGCGAGACAGGCGGCCGTCCGCGCACGGCGGGCGAAAGGCAGCGGACGTGCGCGGGACCCCCATAACTGTGTCGGTGTCGTGCGTATCGCACCCGAAAGTACCCGCACCGCGGGTTAGGGGCTCGCTCGCGGTAGTGACCGAACAACACCTGCGGTGCGGTACAAGTATAAACCCTGTTGTGAATTTGTCTCCGATCGTCCCGGGCGGACGTAAAATCGCCCAGCTGTACGACTCTTAGCGGTGGATCACTCGGCTCGTGCGTTGATGAAGAACGGAGCAAGCTGCGAGAACTAATGTGATTTGCAGCTGCGATTGGCTGGCAACCAGTTCAGGGTGTCCCCTGATGGCTGGGATGGGCTCCAGCCCCCCCGCGACCCTAATAAGGATAAGCGGTGCAGATAATGAGATGAGATTATTTTATTTTTTTTATTTTTTTTGAAGGGGCGTCGCTACTTCACGGATTTTCACTTATTGCGGGTGGTTTTGGTCCCCATTAACCGCGATAACCGAGGTCTTACTGTATTATGTAATATTATTTTGTTGTTGAGGTATTGTTTTTGTTCTGTTTTTATTTCAATGTTCGAATAAAGTTTTCATTCATTTATTCATTCAATACTTCTAGTGAATGCTCAGAAATGTGGCCCCTTCTGTGTTTCTCATTTTTTAGCATAATAGCGAAACAATAGATTAATTAGCATATATTTCAAGGGGTTATTGTATAATAGTTTCTCAAGTACGTGTATAATACAAATCCTGACAGCTGCAGAACAATTACTGCAAGAACAATGAGATACCATTCGATTAAGGCTGGGTGATCGATCCAAATATTGAAATCAGATATATATAATGATGACTCACAACACGTGGTAAGCTTTCTCTCCTGGCTTTGATCTCTTTGATCTCCGGCAAAACTAACATAAAATGCGACAGAAACAAAATGAAAATAAATCCAAACAGCTTGCCAACATCATTTTTACCGTTCCATGTATTCCTTTACTCCCCAAGCCTGCACAAAATTAAGTAATTTTATTCATATTTAGTTTATTTTGTCTTTTATTAGCATTGGAATTGGAGTAATCCAAAAGTAATTGAAAGTAATCCAGGCAAAGTAACCCTACCCAACCCTGGTCGGGATACATGGGCAATTTCTACACGGTAGACTGGGCTTAGTTGTAAGTGCATCAGAAAAGACCCACTGTCGGGTTTTTTTCTATCCCTCTGAGCGCTTGCCCCATGAAATGTATTTCCTGTGCTCGGCCATACCTGCAGAATATTTATCCCTACCCAGCATGCCACGGCATTAATCCCCGCCATGAGGAATACATCATTAATGGACTACACAATGTGGATTCAGTCAGGCTTTAAAATATTCAAAGGCAGTTAAATCCGTCCGACGATAATCAAGGGTGGTCCATGATTCACTTGAGACCGATCCAATTTGTTGAGTAGGATGGAATAAAACAATCTCAGACAACACGTGAGTCACGTTGTTCACTCCTATTATATCATCTTTTGCTGTTGTTTCGTAGTGACAATGTTGCCTCACCGTCTTCTGCTTCCATTTTTTTCCCCGCTGCTGCGTTTCTCTGGCTCTCCTTTTCAGTGTCCTCATAAGCCTTCCTGTTCATCTGCAACCCTTGGGGCTCTACAGTGTGATCTGTAAAGTCACAAGAAGGGACAGCTTCTGCTTCGTGGCACAAGACAAGACAAGACATGATCATGAACATCTCTGAGTGCTGCCGTGGCAAACACTTTGACGGTTAAGGACCAGAGTTTAATATATGACACAAGCCAAGTTGCTTGAATTGAGGCTGCACCCCCTGGCCTGATTACTCACAGTAGATATACAGTTATGCCGTTAATGCGTTTCCAGTTTCTTCCTTATTAAAAGGATGGTGAAATTGTTTTTGTTTGGGATCTACCGTAAATTCCGGACTATAAGCCGCTACTTTTTTCCCAAATGTTCAGCCCTGCGGCTTATTCAGTGAAGCGGCCAATTTATGGAATTTTTCTAACGGCCACCAGCGGCGCTAGAGTATTAAAGGTAAGATTAAGACCAGTAGAATAAGGGCGCCAAGAAAGACTGCAACCACTTAGTTTACGCATACATTGTCTGTAAAGTTAAAGTACGTTACGATACTGAGGTAGACGCCCTTGATGGCGATAGTTATGAGGAGGAAGTTGAGGACGACTTTCCGTGAATTTCACAATTACGTGATGGTTTTTTTAACAGTCACGTTTGATACATTGCGAGCGTGATCCTACTAGCGTGTTGGTACATTCGGTTTGGGATGAAAGTTATATTATTATTATTAAAGCTTTAAAAACTCTCTCGGTGTACCGTCTTACTTCGTAAATATGTGTAACCATGTATAATATGTATTTGCAACTGTATATTTTTGTAATGTATTCATTTTAGAGATTTATTCTGTTATGTGTTCTACGGACGAATCAAAAAGAAGGGGCGGAGCACACGCGGGCTGATGGGAATTGGGGTAAAACTGAGTTACCGGTGGATCTGTCTGTTGTCGCAGCGGACAATAGTGGATAAATATTTTGCCCACCCTTAACTTTGTAAATATACATTTTGTTTCCTTGGATTACTTTCAACGGGACCCGGACTTTACAAGTCTGCATCATACGTTAATTACGGGTATCATTTACCATTTATGATGTCAACTGTGATTCTAGAATTGTGTACTATCTATGCAGATACAATCGTGGAGCTTACAGCCCGGTCTGGATTAAACTTGTGATTGTGTCACAAGTTTTGAGGCAGGCGCACGCGGTTTATACAAGGGTGCGGCTTGTGTAAGAACAAAAGTAGCAGATCACCTAAAGAATGGTGGGTGCGGCTTATAATCAGGTGCGCTCTACAGTCCGGAATTTACAGTAAATCTGTATATCTACCTACCTACCTACCTATCTATCTATATGCTTGATTGGTATGGTTCCTTTAAGTACTAGGGTCGTGGGGGCACCATTTACCGTGGTGTGTCTTGGGCCAGCCTGGCCATCCCTCTCCAGGCCAACCTATGTTGTGAAACATTAAATGCCATGAGATTAGACATGCCACTTCAGGGTAAAACATTTAATAAAGAATGAAGAGAGAAAAGATAAAAAATATATATATATCAATATGAATGGGCAAAAAAAAATATTTATAATAATATATAAACATGCAATCAAAAAACATAGCACATTGTCACAATAGTAGAATGAAAATAAGTGGAAAAAATATATATGTACAAATATGATTCACATACAATTCCGTGCAAGAATATATTTTTTTTCACAGCTTTTTTTTCGCAAGAACCAAAAGATAAAAATAAATAAATAATAAGTTGCAAGATATGTTTGTTTGTGTGTCCACCCAAGAAAAAGGGGAAGTAGTTTATATATGACTACTACCATTCAGTCAGTCAAGTAAGTAACACCTATATGTGGAAAAATATCCTCAAAAAGCGGATTTGGCACGTGTTGTTGACCCAGCATTTCATTCCAGAAAGACATTCCACTCTCCCAGGCCAGAACTACATAGAATATTAACTTTTACAGGTAGTCAGGTGTGTTACCATCGATGTGAAAAATACCACAAAAAAAGCTGAATCAGCACTTTGAGAATTGTTGACCCAGCATTTATTCTGAGTGGGACAATTTACCCTCCCAGACTGGAAACTTATCAATATCAACACCGTCTTTTACAGTCAGATACGTTACCATAGATAAGAAAAATGCCCCCCCAAACCACTTTTGGTTTAGTTGACTCATCTTTTCTTTCAGAAAGACATTCCACTCTTCCAGGGACATTGAATGTAAACACCACCTATTACAGGCAGTCAGGTCAGGTAAGTTACCCTAGATGTCAAAATTGGACCAACAAATGCAGAATTAGCACTACTGGCAGTGTTGACTCAGCATGTTTTTCCAAAAAGACATTCAACTCTCCCAGGGGAACTTACTTGAATATCACATATAAACTCATCTTGTAATCTTTCACAGGTTGCTTACTCTAAATCTTTGGTTTAGCTGACTCAGCAACTTTACCAGAAAGACATTCAATTTTCTCAGGGAAGAACATGTGTGGCCACAATCTTTTACAAGAAATTAGGTAGGTCACTCTAGAGGTGAATGATCATGCCAAAAAGAGAAATGTCACCCAAAAATGATTGATGCTCTTATGACGCACAACCTTTCTAGTTTCTAGTTGTTTTGTGTTTTTATTTGTAGCTCATCAGACAGCTAATCAACACATCACACCTGCTCCTTTTTAGCGCTAACTCATGCGCAGACACCAAATTAGCCAGGAAATGAGCTCACTTTGGATACATACGTAAATGTCTACGTTTTTTTTTAAATTTAAGTATCGTATCAATAAATTTACACCGAATTTATCAGTACTTGATAATATTTTAGCTGTAAGAAAATAGTACCGTAAATTCCGGACTATAAGCCGCTACTTTTTCACCAAACTTTCAACCCTGCGGCTTATTCCGTGATGCGGCCAATTAATGTCATTTTTCTAACGGCCGCCAGCGGCGCTTGAGTACAAAAGGTAAGATTTAGACCGGTGGAATATATGCGCCGAGGAAGACTGCAACTTTTTGGCTTGACTAGCGGCGAGAAATCTTTCACTAAAGCTGGCCACATGCGAAAGGCAACTTTTTCGCAAGTCTGCCAGTTGATCCTGACAGCGTAGGGCAGCATCAAAAAATCCACCATCACCAACAGGTTCCAAAAAGCCGGTCTGCTGCGTGACGAAGAGGAGGGCACAGAATCAGGAGTGGATGGGAGCTTGGGACGACGTCTATAAGACAAAGTTTCTTTGCGACACTGAGGAAGACGACTTTGATGGCTTCAGTTTAGAACTGAAGGAGGAAGATGAAAACGGTTTACCGTGATTCTTACAAGTACGATATGTTTTTTTGACAGACCCGTTTACTGTGTTGCTAGCGTGTTGCTACCATTAACTGCCCGGATGAAAGTTATATTATTATTATTAAAGCTTTGAAAACTCTCCCGGTGTACCGTTTTTCTTTGTAAATATGTGTAACCATGTATAATATGTATTTGCAACTGTATATTTTTGTAATGTATTTATTTGTATTTATTTTGGACACTTATTCTGTTTTGGACGGGCGAATTAAAAAGAAGGGGCGTAACAAACGCGGGCTGACAGGAAGTGGGGACCAGTAAAGGTGAGTGTTTGTGGACACGGCGGACAATAGTGGATGTATATTTTTCCCACCCTTACCTTTGGAAATATACACTATTTTCTTTGGATTACTTTCAACGGGACCCGGACTCTGCCGGTCCGCATCAAACCTTAAGTACCGGTATCATTTCCCGTTCAATTAGCCGGCTGTGATTTTTGGACTGTGTACTTACAATTGCGGTACTTAAAATCGGGACTGGGTTAATTTTGTGTTTGTGTTACATTTTTTAATGTGGGCGCATGCGGCTTATATACAGGTGCGGCTTGTGTAAGTACAAAATCGGTTTTCCTCTTAAAATGTGGTGGGTGCGGCTTATAATCAGGTGCGCTCTATAGTTCGGAATTTACGGTAATTGGATTTTAAAAAAACGTACCAGTTTTCAGTGTTTGATCGGTTCTCAATTTGCAGGTTTTCTCGTGTTGCCACGGCAATCTTTTGCCACCATCTGTTATTGAAGATGTTCGAAATCAGCTTGACAGGATACATTCTTAGAGATATTTTTTTTGCCCCTTCAACAAAAGCATCACACACTCCGGCATCACAGTTTATTTTCACTTTTCCGCACAAAAGAGTTTCCATTTGAAACATTTGTTCCCTGATCTGACAAACATAAAAACAAACATTTGTCATGTGGCTGCAACACAGCAAAACGGCACAACATGGTTGTCAGTCAAAATAGATTGCCACGTTGTTTACTGAAAAACATGCAGATTATGTTCACAAGGTCACGCTACACATTTTGAGAGAAGCTGATCCAATTTTGACTGCAACACCTTGTAATAAGAAGGAATCCGTGTGTTGACAGCTTCCGTTGCCCACAAGATATTACGCTCAACTTGTTATCACCTGACACCGTTTAATATGGTAGGCTTCTCCTCTCGTTGCAAGACTGTGTACAACCTTCAGAAAAGGTCAATGATTTGTTTCATATATGCAGTGTTCATTTTACCTCTGAAAAGTGACGGGCCCCGGGGACTCGCGTGCTCAAAAATCTATGGGTCCCAACAGATATCTATGGGTCCCCAAAATTTAGTGTTATCGAGGTTGAAATTGTAAATCGGCGACAAATATATAGTATGTTTTAATCAACACGGTTTATTGGTAATACAAATCAGTTATCACGTCAAGATTTTTCAGTTCACAACAATATTGTACATTATACAAAATAATATTGCTGAAATAATTATATTAATCTATATTTTCATTCAGTTTTAATCATCACAGTTAATTGGTAATACAAAGCAGTTATCATTTCAGATTTTTCAGTTCATATATTCTTTGTGGTTTGCTGTCCCGCCATAGTTGTAATGCCTTCTCAAGGTCCAATCCATGATCATCCTCCTCATAGCGTAACCAAGAATATAATTTATTTCATTTTGGCAGAAAAGTCCTTTTCTTGCTAGGAGTATTCTTTTTTTTATTTTCTTTCGTCGAATCGTTCACTTCAACACACGTGTTTTCCTGCGTCTGCGATCTTTCGAAGAATTTCTCCGCCGTTTTTTCAAGCCGGAATTATTGCCGTTGTTATCACTTTCTGCATTATGTTTCGACTTATTAATGACACTGAAGAAATTACCAATTTTATGTTGATTTTCACCTTCCCTCGACGACAACCACCACAACAACGAGAACGAGATCTTGTTTGCCAAGATCGGCATGCAGACGAAATCTCCAACCGCGAGACCAAAACAACAATGGCGGATCTGCCTGACGAAAAGTTTGGATTGCGGTAAATCTTTGTTAAAAATAAAAGTAATCGGGTAATAATGACAATTTTGTGTCAAAAAGGTTGCGTCCCGGGGACGCACGTTGATTTGAGACTATGCGTCCCCAGCAAAATGATGCGTCTAGGACCCAGGGACGTGGGCAAACGAGAACACTGTATATGTGTGATTTTTTTGGGGGGCTTTTTGTCTTTTAATTTTTCTGAGATGAGTAAAAAAAATAGAATACCGTATTTTCCGCACTATATGGCGCACCGTGTTATAAGGCGCACCTTCAATGAATGATATATTTTAAAACTTTTGCCATACATAAGACGCACCCCATTATAAGGCGCTATAAGTGCATGCTGGTTTAAGATCAGGTAATTGTGCAATTTTGTAATTGTAATCCTGTGCAGTCCTTCGAGACATTTTTGTGATTAAGGGCTATTTACGGTAAATAAATGTGACTTGACTTGACTACAGTAGAGAATGTAGTTACGTTATGCAACCTCTAGATGTTGCCACGCTAAAGGGAATGTCAACAAAACCTTCAAAAAGGTCAAACTTTATTGTTAACAAACAAGCTTTCCACAACTCCATTCACTCCCAAAATAAATAAACAGCCGTTTTATTATTTTCTCTGAGGTAAAGCATTTTCGTGACACATCTTTAACATCTTTGAACAACATCAAGGCATATCATTTTACTTTTCCTCCATTTAGTCAACACGCAAAAAAAAAACGTCTGATACTGTTATTTTAAATGAAACGTTAGTGCAATCGCAATAAAGTGACACTCGTAATGTGCAAAAACAACAAGTGCAAAACAATAACAATAAAGCAATAACATAATAACTGTAAAATGTAAAACGTAAACACACAAAAGAAAAACAAAGATCACTCTATAAGATCCTCATCGACGAATCCCTCAAATTCTTCTTCTGCAGTGTTCGAATTGACCATCTCAGTGAATGGGCCATCCAACACGTCCGGCTCCGTTTCATCAAGGTCGTCATTAATTGAGTCAGTGTCGCTGATGTTGTCTGGCTGTTCGGGGACAATTCCCGTCTTCTTGAAAGCTCGGACCACAGTTGAGACTGATATATCAGCCCATGCATTTACGATCCACTGACAGATGGTGGCGTATGTCGCCCGGCGCTGTCTCCCCGTCTTGGTGAACGTGTGTTCGCCTTCAAATGCACGTATGAAAGAGAATCGTTGTTTAATATTTCGCGAAAAATGGAGTCGGCGGCTGTTTCTCGTAGTTGCGAGACCTTGCGAATTTAATATTGAGCCATATATAAGGCGCACTGTGTTATAAGGCGCATGGTCAGCTTTTGAAAAAATTTTAGACTTTTAGGTGCGCCTTATAGTGCGGAAAATACGGTACACATTGACATTGAAAGGTAAACAGAGTACAAATAAGATCTGCAATGCAATGGTAACCTATGAGGGCCTTCAAGGCTTTCTCTGTTGGCCTAATAAATATGAATCATGTGATATTGACTATATTGTGTCCATCGATACATATCGAATACAGACGTTCCCCTACTTACGAACATTCTTGTTTTGAAAAATGGTGGATACGAACATTTTTTCCGAGATGTTGAAAAATATCCGGACATTGTTGTAAGTTAGATTTTGTATTGTGCACCTTTTTCCGAGTACAGGACAGTAATGTAGTGCTTCTTTCCGTCGCTACTGGCGTGTGGCGCTGTGAGAGCTCACCCAGCATCCACCCTGAAGAAGAAATCCGCTTTCTCTTCCTAGTTTGTGTTTAAACATACTATACTGTATCTCCAGCGTGCTAAGAACTTTGACATTTTTATTGTTTAATATCTTGTGCATCCATTCAATATGGTTGGTGTAAAGTACAAATAAGAGCTGTTTCTTTTGAAATGAAAGTGGAATATGGAAGCTTGATGCAGTTGAGAAAATGGTTGGATCGCTTCTTTTCAACCACTTTCTACCACAGGGGAGGAAGTCGCCCAACTCTTGAAACTCATCTTCCAAAAGTAAGTTAAACTTAACTTTTTTATCTTTAAAGGGCATATTATGTTACTAAATGTTTTTTTTTTTTTGTACAAGACAATACAGGTTACTTATACAAGCCTTAAACATACAAAATATAGCACTGAAGCAACGTACAAACAAATTCAACGTACAAACAATCATCCGGAACATATCTCGTTAGTAAGTAGGGTGCCGTCTGTAATTCCAAATTGTCTGTCAGTTTTCTTTCATTGCTTCTCCGGGGTTGAGCTGCTTCCAGTTGTGTGCTTTTCTTATTTAAGCATTTCACATTTCAGCCGTTAGTTGTTGGTAGGCTCAGAAATCTACCTAGAGACCCTCACAAAAAATCCTGAAGGCCCCGATGCATAATATCAGTCTTCAAGAAAGCTGTTGGTTTAGCCAATCAGATTCCAAGTTGGCGTCTGAAAGCTCTCTAAAGAGCATAAGGAAACGTCCCCAATTTCACAAACTATGATTAGCTAAGGGGCAGTAATCCACAAAAGCGATTAGGCCAACAGCCGATAGTGTTGCTGAAGGAAATAAAACCGTTGTGTTGATTTAATAGAAAAAGTTCAGACATCTCTGAAGCGAACATGCCTTTCGCAAACAGGAAACTGTTTTGCCCGCCACTTTCAGCCTAGAGGTAAGATCTTCATCCTTAGCTTAAGCCGACCTGATCTGGATGTCGGGCTGGTCTCTCTCTCCTCTGACTTTTTGTTGTATTACCCACCTGTCATTGCTATGTTTATACAGTCTTGTTTAACATTTTTGTTACAAACGAACAGACTTTATGTGTTGCGCAGTGCGGGTCTCTTTCCCTCTCGCTTTTCTTGCCAGAAAACTATCAGATCACATAGTATGACCACTGTATGAGAAGTTAAAGACATTCCAAAGGATTCACGGACTCTTTTCCTTTCAGTGCAACAGCATTCATCTATGTTCTATACAAAAGGACACTGTACACTATTTTGTATCCAGACCAGTTCAATATAATGGCTGATATTGCACAATTCAATGACTCACAGGCAAGTAAAAGAACACTGTGTGGGGATTTGGGACTGTGCACACACAAATGTCCTCAATTGAAAAGAATTTAATAGACACATTTCTCTGCAGCCAAATTGGCACGCGCATTGTAAGTGATAAGTGAAATACTATACTGCAATCCGATCATATTTTCTATTTTCCATAATACCAGCTATTGTTTTTAGATATACTAAGTGCAGTTAAAATAAGTCAAAAAATATATCGGACACCGATTATTGGTCTTGCATTGGTATCGTCACACTCATCTCTGAAGACCAGAAGGACCCTTTACAACCGACAACATTCATCCATCCATTATCTGCACCGCTTATCCTCAGTCGGGTCGCGGGAGTGCTGGAGCCCAGCTATCTTCGGTCAGTGGGCAGGAGACACCCTGAACTGGTAGTCAGCCGTTCGCAGGGCACACAGAGACAGACAACTCACCACTAGTGACAATTTGGACCAGCCAATTAACCTGACATGCATGTATTTGGAATGTGGAAGACTGCGTGGCCGAAGGAAACCCACACAAGCACGGGGAGAACATGCAACACTGCACAGGAAGGCTGGTAGCTGGATTTGAACCTATAACCTTAGAACTGTGACACAGAACCGCTAACCACTCACCCATTGTGCCGCAAAACCGACAACAGTAACTAGATCATGAAAGTGCTGTATCTGAGTCAGATCAGGAGATGCTACTGCTAACCATGGAAACCAGTATGATCCGTCTCACATGGGGAAGCAAACGACTACTAAAAACGAAAAACAGCTTGGAGATTATATATATATATATATATATATATATACATACATACATCCATTATCTGCACCGCTTATCCTCAGTAAGGTGGCAGGGGTAGTGGAGCCCATCCCAGCTATCTTCGGGCAGTGGGCAGGGGACACCCTGAACTGGTTTCCAGCCAGTTACAGAACACGCAGGGACATAAAATTCACTTGCTCATCCACATGCCCGAAGGAAACCCTCACAAGCAGAGATCACATGCAAACTCCACACAGGAGGTTCGATCTCATAATTTCAGGACAGTGCCACATTCTGTTTTAATGTACATCACTGTAAATGCATTTTTTTTTTAAATCCCAACACAATTTAGTCACATATTAGAAATTGATATTTTGTGATTAGCTCTATTTTTAGAACGCGGGCACGTAATGATGCCACCACAGGCGTCAGTGTGCCCCCAGGTACAGGGTTGATGACCTATGGTGTAGATACTCAATGTACAGTACTTCTGGGTCTGGAAGACTGGAATGTCTCTTTGGGAAAAAATGCTGGTTCAAAAAAGCTCCCAGAGGGTCTTAGAGACCCAATAAAAGCAGACCATATAAAACCAGATGTTGTTGGTATTTATTGTGGGGGCCTTGAGACGAAACCTAGTGAAAGACATTAACATAGGTCTAAAGTATACTCCAACTGCGTAAATTGTCACGAAAACCAGTCGAGCAATTTTGGACCCTACAAACCAAATTTAAACACATACATACTCACACACAGGCATGCATACACACACTCCATGATAAGATATCGTAAAAGTCTCTTTTTACCTCAGCCACCACCTATTTTTCCTATTGCCCTCTGGTGGGCACTAATGGTACTGATACTTAAGATAGGGACCGACAGGCTCAGAGACAGTTTTTTCCCTGTGTTATTTTGCCCTGCTGTTACAATGATAGATAGATAGATAGATAGATAGATAGATAGATAGATAGATAGATAGATAGATAGATAGATAGATAGATAGATAGATAGATAGATAGATAGATAGATAGATAGATAGATAGATAGATAGATAGATAGATAGATAGATAGATAGATAGATAGATAGATAGATAGATAGATAGATAGATAGATAGATAGATAGATAGATAGATAGATAGATAGATAGATAGATAGATAGATAGATAGATAGATAGATAGATAGATAGATACTTTGTTCATCCCTGTAGGGAAATTCACACCTTCAGCAGTATCCTTGTGTTGAAAAATAAAATAATAAAACAAAAGGAATAGAATACAGAAATACCCAATATACCGTGTATGCTGTAATAAAAAGAGGGTAATATGCAAATGTGGGGGTGGGGGTTTAATGTGGGCTTTTGTTCCCCCGGTTGGAGTTAAATAGCCTCATGGCATGAGGAAGAAATAATCTCCTCAGTCTGTCCGTGGAACAAGACTGTGAAGTTGCTCTTCTGTTGGAGATGATGCTGTGTATTGGATGTAATGAATTGTCCATGATTGACAGTGGCTTGTTCAGTGCCCGTCTCTCAGCTACAGTTGTCAGGCTGTCCAGCTCTGTGCCCACAACAGAGCCCGCTTTCCTAATCTGTAAAAAATAAAGCATTGCCCTGTCATTATTAATATATTTTAAGCCAGTCTCCAAGCACTATTCTGTCAACTTTTTTGACGATTTATCCTGAGAGTCTTTGAACTTATTTTTCTCTTTAAAGTCCTTATTCACCCTGGAGTGTCATGTCTAATCTCTCTGCATACCATGTTTCACAATGTTGATATCGACAATAAATACAATTCTATTCAGAAAAGTCACTTTGATCGCTAGATTAGATCGGTGCCTCCAAATTTTTCAAGATGAGAGCTACTTTTTGTATCTAATTGCTGCAGTGGGCTCGACTTTCATACACGTTTCTACATAAACAACTTACAATGTTATTACTATGTTCTTACTATGTTAATACCAGGTTAATAATTGAAAGTAGGGTTAAATGGACTTAGTCAACCACAAAAAATACATTAACGAAAAAATTACAATGACACCGGTGAGCTATTGTCTGGATTAGATAGTCTGTCTTGCTGTGAGTAAATAGGTGACACGTTGTGCTTGTTAGGTTTATTATCACGAGTAAGGTGAATTGCAATCATTAACAACAGGCCAGTGTCACAATGAGTGAGTAAAAATATGAATGGAAAATGTGTTTTCTTTGTCTGTGTTTTACTGAAAACTGCCACAGACCAGATCGGACACAGGACTCAATTGCATGCGTTTCTCAGATTTTATTGAAAGAGAGTAAGAGTAAGGCTTGCTTGATTGCCTGATCCGAAGACTGGCGTAGAGCGGGAACGAGCAAGGCGGGAGTGACACTTCCGTGTCGGAAGAAGACAGGCGGGAATGGCAAGCCGTTTGACCAGGGCTGGAGATCAGAGGCGATGTAAAGTTCGTAATAGTGGTCGTAGGCAGGCGGCAGGCAGAACAGGCGTAGTCAGGTTCAGAAACGGGTCGAAAACGGGAATCAGGCAGGAAGTAGGTTTTAACAGGGATGGAGTCGGACAGGAACGCTCACTGAGTGAAACACAAAAGCTCGCAACGATCTGACAAAGTTTGAACTGCAGTCAGGGGCTTAAGAAGGGTGTGGCCACCAATCAGCTTGCCTGGGCTGTTGGCGCCAATCAAGCTGCCACAGGTGTTCCAAATAGGGCAATCATGACAGAAAACGACTTTGTTTTGCTAATATAAGCTACAGAGATTCAATTTTAAGTTTCCTTCTGACGGTTTTTCTGATTTCTGAATGAAAAAATAGGGTAACTTGGCTCCAAACACACTGCACTCAATGGAATGTTGGTCCCGCCCCCCTTGCATGCTAAGCAAGGGAGCATATTGTTTCCAAAAAGGAGCAGTTGTGCAATAGTTGAGTAGTTCCTTTCTACTACAGTCAGAAAACTAACTGGCGGAAGGCAAACCAAGCAGTTAAGACGTGATGTCAAATTTAGCCCGCTCTCGGGGGACCGCGCTGAAGACTCCAGATGAGTCCCGAGAAAAGAGATTATCGGACTGGGGGGTTTCTGAGAACGACCTCAAGAAGCGCTCAGCCATGGAGGAAGCGCAGCAAATTCACCTTCAGCCCTACTTACTTCAGCCTCGCATGTCAGGACGCGTGTCAGCGCGCAGCAGGAGAGGTCGGCCGGCCTTCACTTACGCCTTTTTTCAAGGATACGTGTACAATTTGCTGGAGAGGCCGTCCGGCTGGATGGGTTTCCTCTATCACTTCACAGTGTGAGTGTGGTTATCATCATATGATGCAAAATATATGTCTGTTTGTCTGACTGTCTGTCTGTCTGTCTGTCTCAGGGGTCTCCAAATTGCATTGGTGCCCTTTGCAGTAATCAGTAACAAAAAGTAGCTCTCAGCTACCCCTGTTCTATCTAGACTTTATCTGTCTGTCTGTCTGTCTGTCTGTATTTCCATCCATCCACCCAGCGCTACAACTATGGATGAATAAAGTATCTATCTGTCTATCTATCTATCTCTCACTCTATCTATCTATCTATCTATCTATCTCTCACTCTATCTATCTATCTATCTATCTATCTCTCACTCTATCTATCTATGTATCTATCTATCACTCTCTCTCCATCTCTCTATCTTTCTATCTCTCACTCTATCTATCTATCTATCTATCTCTCTATCTCTCACTCTATCTATCTATGTATCTATCTATCACTCTCTCTCCATCTCTCTATCTTTCTATCTCTCACTCTATCTATCTATCTATCTATCTCTCTATCTCTATCTATCACTCCCCCTCCATCTATATCTATCTATCTCTATATCTCTATCTATATCTATCTCTCTATCTATCTATCTATCTATTTATCACTCTCACTCTATCTATCAATCTATTTTTTACTCTCACTCTATCTATCTATCTCTCACTCTATCTATCTATCTATCTATCTCTCACTCTATCTATCTATCTATCTATCTATCTCTCACTCTATCTATCATCTATCTATCTATCTCTCACTCTATCTATCATCTATCTATCTATCTCTCACTCACTCTTACTCTATCTCTCTATATATCTCTCTATCTCTCACTCTATCTCTCCTTCACCCTCTCTCTATCTATCTCTCACTCTCACTCTTACTCTATCTCTCTATCTATCTATCTATCTATCTCTCTCACTCACTCACTCACTCACTCACTCACTCACTCACTCACTCACTCACTCACTCTATCTATCTATCTTTTTTATCCATACACAGACATTTGTATCTGGAAAACAGCTGTGTGCATAGATGTGTGTGCTAGGTGACTTTAGGCCGACTTTGGGTTCTAATCAAATTAGAGGAAAGTTATCTGGAATACTATTTAGTGTATTGTAAGTAAACCAGTGTTTCTTAACATTTTTTGAACCAAGGCACGAAAAAGCCTTAAAAGCTAAAACCATCACATTGTACCATTTTTTGCTGTAATTTGGAGTTTGACTGCGTTTTAAAACCATTTTTGAATTTTAGTTTTATTTTTTCATTATTATTTTATTATTATTGTTTATTTATTATTATTATTATACACACACATATATATATATATGTATATATATATATATATATATATATATATATATATATATATATATATATATATACTTTTTGTGGACAATATCTCTGAATTATTTGTAATTGCAACATCCTTTGCCTGGTAATCTTAAAAGGCGGATACCACATGTTCGGTCCCGTCTCAAAGTTTCTTCATTTTCCTCATGTTGAGGTTTTTGAGTTTTTCCTTGCCCTCATGTTGTTTCCAGATCAGGGGATGGTGAAATAATAGTCTGAAAGAATAGTCTGTGCAATAACCTGTGCATCCCTTTGAGACTCTTTGTGATTAAGGGCTATACAAATAAAAATGACTTGACTTTGTATCTCTATTTTCTTGAAAAATGGCTAACACAACACTTAGAAGTGAGCAAAAGGATCTACCAGTTATACAACAAGTCAACTTTTTTTATTACTTTTTGTAGTAAAATAAAATAATAAATAAAATCATTTGATTTGAACTCGATTAATGTTATTATTTTTGCAGTGTAATTTTACATAGATTTTAAAAAAACATGTATTTATTATATTTGCCTGTACTACCTCATATGCAGATAAATAATATATAAAAAGAACAGGCTATCCTCCTGGCACCTGCTGATATAGATGTTACAGTCTCTCGGCTGATCACTGTGAGAAAGCAAAGATAACTGAACAATGGCCTGATTTTTTGCAGAAGAGAAAATAGGTCAAGCAGCAGTCTATTATTGGGCTGGATTTTTCATAAATGGGTGATTGGACCAAAAATGACCGAAAACTTGATTCTGTTGAATGTATCCCCTTTAAAACGTAAGACCCCAAAAAATAGTTTTGGGCGATACGCTACTGGTGACTGAGTAGCTAGCACGTCTGCAGCACAGTAATGGAAATACAAATATTGTCAGGACCAGAACGGAGACAGGACCCACTTGTGTTGCGTTTCTCACGTCTCAAGTTTTATTGGAAGAAAAAGAAAGGGTTGCGCCCAGTGTTCCCTCTAAGCTTTTCTCAGCGCACAAGAAAATCTAGCCAGCGCACAAAAATGAGGGCTCAACATTACTAATTAAGAAGCGACTTAAGTCAAAGTTACTGTGCATGAAGGTAAAAATACACGGGTTCCCCTGAAGTTGTGTCCTGAATGCTGTATTTTGAAGTTGAGTCGAAGTAGAACGAAGTTGAGTAAAGTTAGTAGAGAACCGGCTTCTTCGGCTCGGCTCACTAAAAGGAACCTGCTCTTTCGGGTCCTAAACGGCTCTTCAGGTTGTTTTTGCTTCTTTAATCCCAACATGACCAAATATTATGTAAAATTATGCACAACATGACTTAAAGGAAGGGGGGAATAGAACAAAAAAGAAAAAAAATACCAAAATGAAAAAGTAGTGAAAACCTGAGAAAAAAAGAAACAAAAGGATAATAATTTTGTATTGCCAGAAACTCAGCAAAATGTAACTTGATGTCAAGTTTTGGACATGTTTGATAATTAATTATCTTGCCACACTTGGGATTATGGTTGCTCACTGTTGTTTCAAGCTTTGCTCACCGACTTTGTGTGAACGCTCAGACCCGTGGAAAATTACAGGGAACATTGGTTGCGCCCATGATGCAGTGATTGCTGGACGCGGGAAGCAGGTCGCTTCGAACGCGGAAGTGGATCTTCTGTGGCGAGCGATGGCGGTTTCGGGAACGGAAAAATGAGTCAGTAACCGGGACAGGAGGGCAAAAACGTGGTCGGGTTCGGAAGCAAGTCGTAAGCCAGAAAAGGAGAGTTGACGTGGTTGGGGACAAAAAGTGGTCGAAAGCCGGGACGGGAGAGTAGTTAGGAATAAAAACGGGTCGAAGCCGGGGGACAGATGGGAGCAAAAAACAGATGGGAGTCAGGGTCGAAAAAGGCTTGCCTAGTGTTAACTGAGGTTCACAGACAGACTGACAAAAAGGGACAGATAGGAGTGGGTTCGATTAATGACAGGGAGCCAATCAGTGTCCGAGGTAGTTGGCGCCAAAGGTGCAGGCACAGGTGATTCACATCAGTAATCATGACAAATCCTGTTTTAACAATGTCAATTAGAGAAGTAAAATACCTCCAATCGTGCAATATTTTGAAAAAAGAGTCAGTAATGCAAACAAAGTATAAATTGTCTCTCATTGGCTCTGCTGCCATAGTAAACAGATCTACAGGTTTTTGTTCAGGAACAGGTTACATGTTCTTGCTGTCTGCAGAGTGAGTTCTTGCATGTGTTTATGTAAATATGTGGGGTTGCCACAATCGAAAACCACTTAACCACACAGATTACACATGGCATTGTCCTTTGCTGTCCACACTGGGCAGCGCTTCCTATTTGCCTCCGTCGTTTTTGCGTCCGGTATGGGTGGGCAAATAGATTAGGCTCTTTCTTTTCCCTGCCATGCAGGACGCAGCAGCAGGCCAGTTAGGGAGAGTTGCAAAAAGTGTGCCTGCCAGTCACCTAAACAGGCATACACTTAGAGAGTGGCCAAGGGTGCTGGGTGAGAAAGGACAGGAAGTATCTATTCCAGGGCTATAATATCGATTCAACTACTTGCTTGGTAGCAATAGTAGTGATATTTGAAACGATCCGCCCCTACCAAACATTTTCAGCTGACAGGCAAACGCCAGTTAACAAGTTTCATACAAAATGAGAAAAGAGCCCTTTGCCCAAATTTGCAATGCATCAATGCATAAAAAGGTTTATGTTGCTCAGGCTGTGGAAAAAAGATAAGAAAAAAATTTAACCTCTTTCTGCTGCACTTGCAATTGCATCAGCTCATATACTGTATAAATGGAGCGGTTTAAGGGCTGCTGGAAAATAGTCCAAATATTATCAGCTTTGTGCCAATATAGCTTAAGGCACTGAAGACTGTGTTATCGAGATAAGCCAATCCGATATGCCATAGGAATACAAAAGAAGACTGTACCGTCATCAATGAGAGACAGTCAAAAGTGCTTCTTCTTGACATCACAGTGACTAAAGAAAGACCCTTTTTTCTTGTTATTTTGTTCAACGTTTTTGTTAAATCATAGTGGTCACCAGAGTTCCCTCTAAGCTGCGCGCGTGCGCAATTGCGCACTGCTCGCACATTCTCAGCGCACAAGAAAATCTAGCCAGCGCACAAAAATGAGGGCTCAAAATTACTAATGAAAAAGCGACAAAGTCAAAGTTACAGTGCATGAAGGTAAAAATACGTTGTGTCCTAAATGCGGTATTTTGAAGTCGAGTCGAAGGAGAATGAAGTTGAGTAAAGTTAGTAGAGTTTGTCGGGGAACCGGCTTCTTCGGCTCGGGTCCCAAACGGCTCTTCAGGTTGTTTTTGCTTCTTTAATCCCAACATGACCAAATAGTATGTAAAATTATGCACAAAATGACTTAAAGGAATGGGGAAATAAAACAAAAAGAAAAAAAAAATACCAAAATGAAAAAGTAGTGAAAAGCTGAGAAAAATAAAAACAAAAGGAAGAGAAAAAAAGAAGGAAAATTTTAGAAAAAAGCCAGAAAAAAAGAAAAGAAAGAAATGTAGGAAAAAAAAAGTAAATAGAGAACAAATAGAAAAAAGTAACAGCTCGGAAAAAATAAACAATGAGATTAGAACAAAAAACACGGAAAAAAGAAGAAAAAGTTTGTGTTGTATTCAAATAATTTCCAATTATATCAAGTGAATCTTGTTGCCAACATTGTACTTCCACTAAAAAATGTGATCAAGTACAGTTCTGTATCTTACAACCGACTAAATAAGCCCCCGAAAATGTTAATATTATGTGACAAAATATATCAGGAAATAAAAAGAAATGGATATCTTGTGAAAGAATTGTAAGAACAAACGACGTTTGTAGGCCGTACAACCTTTGCAATAGTACATGAGTCAATTCATTCAAAAGAGAAAAATAATTTTGCATTGCCGGAAACTCAGCAAAATGTAACTTGATGTCAAGTTTTGGACATGTTTGAGAAATAATGATCTTGCCACACTTGGGATTATGGTTGCTCACTGTGGTTTCAAGCGTTGCTCACAGACTTTGTGTGAACGCTCAGACCCGTGGAAAATTAGAGGGAACATTGGTGTTCACTGGTCATATTTTTTTTTGTGTATTATATTACCCACAATAGAAGATGCTCATATTTATAAATAATGATTAATGTAATATGCATGTTATATTACTGTAAGATCATTGCTGTGTCCTACCATAACATACCAAAAGGGACACTGTGTATTATTTATTTTTAACCATCTATTATTTCTATAATGCTACTAATCACTAAATATCATTTGGACACAAATAATAACAGTGATCATAACAGTGAATAACAGTTATGATAATGATTCTAATAATTATAATAATATTAATAATAAAGAAAGGTTAATTGTTGTCTCTTAATAATGGTTCTAATCCCTTAATATCACTCAGACCCCATTTTCTTTCACTCTGTACTATCAAAATAAGATTTTTTTTTGTATCTGGATTTTTTCATGGTTGCCCATTGTCCTCACTTGGCCCCGCCCGTTTAGTGCCAGCTGCGGCTCGTTTCCAGATTGGCTTCCATCCTATTTAAACTCAGTGCTCTCATTTACTCTTTGTCAGTCTGTCAACGAACCTCTGCACTTGCAAGACTTGTGTTTTGACTCTGTCCGGTATCCTGCTTGTGTATCCAGTATCCGGTATCGATCCTGCCTATCTCCTCCTGTCCGGTATCTTGCTCCAGTCTCCAGTATCCGATATCGATCCGGCCTGTCTCGTCCTGTCCGGTATCTTGCTCCAGTCTGCGGTATCGATCCCGCCTGTCTCGTCCTGTTCGGTATCTTGCTCCAGTCTTTGGTATCCGGTATCGATCCCGTTTGTCTGTCCCGTCCAGCATCTACCCGTTTACATATATGTATATGTGTGTAAGATGAGACATAAAGTCTTGCTGTAACCAGATTGTAACAATAATAACTGTGCTAAACATTTTTCCATCCTTTTTTTCAGGTTCCTCATAGTTATTGCTTGCCTGATTCTCAGTATTCTGTCAACCATTCCCGTGCATGAGAAATATGCATTCTCCGCGCTCTTCTGGTTGGTGAGTGTTGATTTCAATTGTCCAATAAATAGCTCTTACCTGGAGGTTTCTTAGCAAAACAAGTCAAACTCTATTTAGCTTTTTGTTTTAACCTGCTAATGATGTGTCTCATTTTTGATGCTTAAAAGCTGTATTGTGTTGGACTGTGGCGGCAGTTTTTGCGTTGCTCCGTGCTCACCACTTCTAAATCAATTAGATTCAATACCACTGTAGAGTATTCCACGTTTGGTCAGAATTCAGTTTTGCAATCTCAGAAAATGATCAAACAATGTCAAGACATGTGAAGTGAATACTGTGTTTTAAATCAATCATATCGATATGTTATCTGACTGATACCGGTGGAATGTGGGGTTAGGGAGAGTGTGTTGGCTAGCATTTGTGCATTAAAAGTGGCCGTGACAACTCCACCACAGGGGTCCGCCCCCTCCCAGTAGACCGGAACCAAGACCTTCTTCTGTAAATGATTAGAAAACAAAAACTCCAAAAATCCAAGAGTGTGTGTGTCTTGATTAAAGTATATTGAACTATCAAAAATGTAAAAAGAATTTACCTAAAGTTTGTGTAGCCACACAGAATAACTAAACAAGATTTTCATTCTCTTTTCCTGACATTATGATCTACAAACGAAAAAACGAAAAAATTACAACCCGATGGAATCATTTATGGTTGTAGATCCCCGGTCCATCGTCATCGATCTCCGGCCCATCTCGATCTCCGGCCTGTGCTTGTGAGTTGCTTGCCGCAGCGACAAGCTAGCTTGCCAAAAAAACACCAGGCATATATGCCAGTATTCCGCCGAAGAGAGGCCCTACAAGGACCTTAAAGCCTCAATCGACTCGCTGTGCAAGGATATGGCGGCAGTAAGATTACGACAGTAGTTGCTTCTGGGGCTTCTGGAGGAGGTACAACCTCTGTGCCTCCAGAAGCCGGAGAATTACATACTGGGGTGACAGTGTACTCATCAACGGTATAAACATCAAGTTGGGGAGAACGGCAAAGAAGAGACCGTATCGGTTGAGCAGAAGTTCGTGTCCTTCCTATTCAGTAAGGGCATTTAAATGGACCTGGAGCACACCGAGGACAGTCACCGACTACATATATATATATATATATATATATATATATATATATATATATATATATATATATATATATATATATATATATATATATATATATATATATACGCGTTGCAGTATACGATTACGATTGTATTATGCTCTCTTTCAAAGTTATTGAAACAAAAAAATCGAGTTGTTGATCTGAATTCCCACAATAAATGCCTTAACTAGCCCACTCCAAATACACACTAGTGGTATTTCATAAATAAGCCAGTCTTCAGTAGACAACCTGCTTATCTTTGTGGCTTCAAGGTTACATACATGGTTAGTCAAGATTTATTTCCACGAATGTTCAGCAGCCGGATTTGCACTCCACTGTGCCTTTCTTGAACGAATCTTCAGCATAACAAGTGATGGAAATCAAGACAAATACTCTACGTTTGAAAACACTATCTTGCAGGGTTCTGTATTGTGTTGCATTTAACGGTGCACCTTTAAACCTGTGTAGGTCAATCTTGTTTCTCAAAGGATATCAGAATCTTTGTCTTTTATAATTAGAAACCTAATAGTCCGCATTATTTCAGGTGTGAAGCCAAAATACTCCCATGTAGATGGCAAACAGTGTCAGAAGCCGAACAGACGGTGGACCCAGACGCGTAACGTTTTCACACAAGCTTTATTTTACTGTAATGGGGCAGTTGTGCGCGGGAACACAAACACGAACACAAAGAGATTGAAACTGGACAAGACAGACGGGATCGATACTGGGTACTGAATACAACAGCAAGATACGGGACAGGACGGGACTGACGAGATCGATACCAGAAGCTGGTTACACGAGCAGGATACCGGACAGGACGGGACACACGGGACCGATACTGGATACTGGAGCAAGATACCAGACAGGACGGGACAGATGGGATTGATGCCAGATACTGGATACACTAGCAAGATACAAGACAGGGCAGGACAAACAGAATCAATACAGGGTACTGGATACTGGAGCAAGATACCGGACAGGACGAGACAGACGGGATCGATACCGGATACTAGAGACTGGAGCAAGATACCGGACGGGACGAGACAGGTGGGATAGATACCGGATACTGGAGACTGGAGCAAGATACCGGACAGGATGAGACATACAGGATCGATACTGGATACTGGATACATGAGTACACCAATGATCTACAAAGTGCACCTTACCAAAAGAATAATGCATGCTCAAATTTAATAACGAGACTCAATTTTGTCTTTGTACAAGCCACATTTGACAGCATTTTCAGCTGAGTTGTTTTTGCTTCTGCTCTGCTCTGTTTATGTCACGTTTTTACGGATCATGTGACTATTCAAGCTGGAGATTAAAATGACGAACACGTATTTACTACTGCACCAGAAGGAAATGTACATGAGGGCTCGGTCCCAAAAATGTGAGCCCTATATTTCTAGACGACAGTGCAGGGGCAACCATACTGTGGAGAACAGCGCAAAATTGCAACACAGGTTGGGTTTTTTTGCGTTGTTGTCGTCGGTGGTTGCGAAAGTAATAGACCAAAATGGCTTTTGCTTGTTATCGTTCCTTGTGGATTAAAGGTAACTTCAGTGACCCTGCATTGACATTGATGATCTGAGTTTGAGTTTGAGACCTCTGGTCTAAATGAAAGTCCCAACATTTTCACGTATGATATAAATGTTTATATTTTTTTTCTTTACATTTTTTATTTTTCCTCCGTAGGAAATATCGTTTGTGGTCTTCTTAGGATTGGAGTACATCTTCAGAATTTGGGCAGCAGGATGTCGCAGTATATATGTCGGCTTCTGTGGACGTTTGCGATTTGCAAGGAAGCCAATCATCATCATTGGTTTGATCTATACACTCACATATGAGAGCACATCCATTATTAAAAGCCAGCAAATAATATTCCAGTGAAAGTAGAATTGCTTTGCCTTTCTTGATGTCAATAGCCAAAGATGTACTTGTGATTGGATTTGTTCATTATAATATTTACCATGAAAAAGTATTGATAGATATGCATTTTAATATGTGTTAGCAGTGTCTGAAATAACGTCTGCCCGGACGCCCGGGGCGTGCATCTTTTTCGTCGGGCGTATAACTTACACAACGTTTTTCAACAAAGAAAAACTAAATCTTTCGTTTTTATTTTTTATTTTATATTATTTTTCAAATTAAACCTTTGCTTTATTCCGATTTCGAAATCTTCGTTCGGTTTGGAAATTCATTTTCCAAAGTAGACGCACAGAGAACACAAGAAAAATGGATAATTGGTTATGAATCAAGCCAAAACCTCAGCCCCAGAAAAAAAGATTCAAAAGAAGCTAACAAATTTTATGACGCTACAAAACATAAACATACATTAAAAGTATTGTGGAAAGAGGAGTTCACGTGGCTTGGAGCAGACGATGCAACGCAAACATTGCACGAATGAAGATACAGGTACATACTAAAGGCAGATTGAGAAGAGTGATATGATATACATGCAATGAAAGTTATAAGTAGATTTATAATAAATTTAATTTTAAAGTGTTGTTATGTTATATATTCTGATTATCAATCCTTAATACTTAGGGTTGGATAGGTTTACTTTAACTGGATTACTTTCAATTACTTTTGGATTACTCCAATACCAAATATGCTAATAAAAGACAAAAGAAACTAAATATGAATAAAATGACTAAATTTTGTGCAGGCTTGGGGAGTAACGGAACACATGGAACGGCAACAATGATGTTGGCAAGCTGTTTGGATTTATTTTCATTTTGTTTCTGTCGCATTTTATGTTAGTTTTGCCGGAGATCAAAGAGATCAAAGCCAGGAGAGAAAGCTTACTATGTGTTGTGAGTCATAATTTTATTCATATTTAGTTTCTTTTGGGGCAGCACGGCGGCGCAGTGGTTAGCGCACGTGCGGCACAGTTCATGTCTTGGGAACCTCCTGTGTGGGTTCAAATCCAGCTCCAGACTTCCTGTGCGGAGTTTGTATGTTCTCCCCGTGCTTGCGTGGGTTTCCTCCGTGCACTCCGGTTTCCTCCCACATTCCAAAAACATGCATTTCAGGTGAATTGGCCGGTCCAAATTGTCCTAGGTGTGAATGGGCGAGTGAGTTGTCTGTCCCCGTGTGCCCTGCGATTGGCTGGCAACCAGTTCAGGGTGTCCCCCGCCCACTGCCTGATGATTGCTGGGATGGGCTCCAGCACCCCCGCGACCCTACTGAGGATAAGCGGTGTAGCTAATGAGATGAGATGAGGTTTTTTTGTCTTTTATTAGCATATTTGGTATTGGAGTTATCCAAAAGTAATTAAAAGTAATCAAGTTAAAGTAACCCTACCCAACCCTGACCTTACCACCAATTATAGTCAAAAGGTATAGGGACTTCACATGTGGCCAACGCTTTTGGAACACCCTGTATTTTTTCTTATTTTCAGTTCAAGTAAAAAGGTCTTTTAAATGTTTGCCTTTTACCAATGCAATACTGTTAATTTTGTGCACAGATCTGATTGTTGTGGTTGCTTCAATAATCGTGCTAGCAGCTGGCTCCAATGGACAAGTGTTTGCAACATCTGCCATGAGGTGAGACTGCATGGAAAGTAGAATCTGTGGGTGTTTTACTTAAAACCCTCCTGATGTTTTTCAAGTTCATCCTAACTGTAATTTCCAGCTTGTTATTGTAATTTCAACCATGTGTATGATTCATCACCTCCTTGTGGTAAAGAACTTATTTCATGAAGAAATAAAAATCATTTGAATAATGAGCAGAAAATATATGAACTTTTTTAAACAGTCGTGAGTCAATACATTTGCATTTTGCATAACATGAGGTTCACCTAGACCACAGGCGGCCCGTGGGCCAGATCAGGCCCGCTAAGGGATTGAATCCGGCCCGCGAGACAACACTCAGAGAAGCGCAAGAGAAAAACAAGCTGCAGGTTGAAATATGTCAACTAGATGTTGCCTAAGCCAGGTGCCTCTCACAAAGACACTGTACTAGTATTTATCTTTCTCTCTCTCTCTCTCTCTTTTTCTTTTCCACCCCTTTTCTCCCACTCTGTCTCTGTCTCTTTCACTCTCTGTGTCTCTCTTTTTCTCTTCCTTTGTTGCTCTTTGTCTCTTTCTCTCTCTGTTTCTTTTAACCTCTTTTGCTCTAACTTCCTTTTTTCCTTTTCTCTCTTTTCTCTTTCTCTCTTCATACCCTTTCCGCTTTCTTTTCTCTTTTATCTCCATCTGTCTTTCTATTTCTCTTTGGATTTCTTTCTTCCTCTCCCTTTCTTTTCCCCCCTCTCTCACAACTTTTTAACTTTTGTTTCTCATGCTCTCTCCCTCTCTCTCTTTTTCTTTATTTGTCCCACCCTCTTCTTTTCCCTCCCTCTTTCTCTTATTTCTTTATCTCTTTTTCTTTCTCTTTAATCTACTTGTCCGGCCCCCGACAGAATATTTGTTCTATCGTGTGGCCCCCGAGTTAAAATGAGTTTGACACCACTGACCTAGACAGAGCTGACCTGATACGGGTACCCCCAAAAACCACAAACCTTGAAAAAGGCTGGGCAAGAAAATGAGAAGAAGATGGAGTGGTTTGGCCACTGAATCTATGTAGTTTGTATTATTCCTTGTGCTTTGTAGCACTTTTTTTTGCGCTACACAAAAAAACGGCATCTGGTGGTCAAATATTACACAGTTCCCCTTTATGTCTTGTTTTTGTGACTCATAATTTGAGAAGTGCAGACAACTGTAGACATTTAGTCGCTTGGTTCCCTAAACAAGACCGTCTGACCTTCAGTTGTTTACTAAAAAAGATAAACATTGATTGATAAATATGAATGAAGAATTATTAAGTGTGAGTGCTGAAATTCTAAGGATTTGGAAAATTTTGAATAAAAAATATTGCCAATAGTGAGTGATTAACATGATAATTAATCAGTTGTCAATCATTTCATCTCTACTTCCAACATAAGGTATTTATAAGTATATAAATATTGTGCATACCATAATGTGCAATAATAATCCGGCAGAGTTTTTTTCACAATTAATTATTTTTATTGGCATTATACAATAGTATTTTTTTCAGTGTAAGAAAGTGATGTAGAGAGCGACCGGCTAGCTGCATCCTAGCATCGGGGATCCTTGGCTTGAGCCAGGTCTCCGTGATGATTAAAATACAAGAGTCACGAATATAGTGGGTTCCCATGAGTTGTTGCTATAGATCATCCGATTTATGGATAATGGATCTTACTTACAGACTTTGCAGGGGTAGCTTGTAAGAGTTGTTACGTTGCCTAGCTCTAGCAGTAGGGAAAGCCTGTGGCACCACTACGGGATCTAGTCTTTTCCCGAACCTAATAACAATCCACGAAGCACCCTCTGGTAATGAGGATTTCTTTGCACTCTTCTGGCTTTCCTCAGAGTCTAATGTAATTGATGGATTTATTTTCAATGTAATGAGCCGCTAAAATACTATCTGTAGCCGTGCTTCGCAGCTTATTTTTGGGTGTGTGGACACTTTGAGTAGTGTGCTAGCCCTGCTTTTTGACTGACAGCATACACCAGCCAATCACAGTCGGGCATGCAGACAGTCATGTCCACCCAACACACAGAGCCCTCGGCGACTTGCCCCCATGTAGCATTTGCTGTCTGTTGTCTACTGGACAACACAGTGCACATCATCAAAATCTGCGAAGTACTGCAACTAAAAGTAAACCAAATACACCAAGGGATTACTGAAATGATACATTACTTTGGCAATTGATTAATAGTTGAAATACCTTTCAGATCAGAGACTCACCATATCCCATATATAAGAATGTCAGCTTCTCAACAGCCAACATTTGTCCTCTTTTATTGGCTTTGTAATTGTGATGATTTTTTTATAATCAAAATAACATGTTTTTGATCTCAAACCCTAATGACATGATTAACATGTTTGACTCAATTTTCTGACATAGTGAAGACCAAACTAATTAGTATATTTAACATTTTTTACAGTGCATTTAATATGAAATAGCGATCTTTATTTCGATTAAATGGATTGAAATTTAAACATTTTGAGTTAATCTAACTCACTGATAAGAGATTATAAGAGTTATTCATATTTCAGGAAAGCGGTACTGAAACTTTGATTCTATTATCAATCTAGAGGGATCCGTTTCCTCCAAATTCTGCGAATGCTCCATTTTGACCGCCAGGGAGGAACATGGCGTCTCCTTGGATCCGTCATCTATGCCCACCGACAAGTACGGTACTTCAGAGTCTTCATACAGTATTTGCATCCATCACTTGTTTAAAGTCTTGAGTACATTTTGACATTAAATATCTCGAAGGGTATTAAGGATATAACATTTGGTAAATTCAGAAAGCTTGTAATGTCATATTTTTACATGGAATGTTTAAAGATGTTCACTGTAACCACAATTATTTAGACGACCAGAGTCGGGTAGGGTTACTTTAACTGGATTACTTTCAATTACTTTTGGATTACTCCAATACCAAATATGCTAATAAAAGACAAAAGAAACTAAATATGAATAAAATGATGACTCACAACACGTGGTAAGCTTTCTCTCCTGGCTTTGATCTCTTTGATCTCTGGCAAAACTAACATAAAATGCGATAGAAACAAAATGAAAATAAATCCAAACAGCTTGCCAACATCATTTTTGCCGTTCCATGTGTTCCGTTACTCCCCAAGCCTGCACAAAATTTAGTCATTTTTTTCATATTTAGTTTCTTTTGTCTTTTATTAGCATATTTGGTTTTGGGGTAATCCAAAAGTAATTGAAAGTAATCCAGTTAAAGTAACCCTACCCCACCCTGTAGACGACACATATCAAGCTGATCGTCAAATTATTTCCAAACGCGTCCCAGCAATGCATTGTTAACAGCTGCAACAGCTTCTATTTTTCGGGCCATCACCTCATCCACCTAACAGTCTGCATATAAACCAATACTTTCACAAATCCCCACAAAAATAAATTGCATGGTGTTAGATCCTTACATATGTGTGACCAGAACATGAGATCATGATCATTCTTCCCATATCATCCTAACATTCTGTCTGGAAGTGTTGTATTCAGATACTGGCTAACCCTGAGGCTTAATTGTGGTAGCGCCCTATCCTGTTAAAAAATGAAGTCATCAGACTCACTCAATTCATCTGTTAACCAGTTTTCCTACATGTTGAGGTACACATCACTATTCACTGTTACTCTTTCAAAGACGAATGGTCCATACACAGCACAAAACACCTTTTGGGAATCTCGCTGATGCTCAAGTTCTCAGTACCCCATATGTGAGCGTTATGCTTGTTAACTTTGCGATTTATGTGGGAACCCGCCTCATCACTAGAAATAAGTAGTTTGTCCAATCCATCATTTTGGATCTTCTGTTGCATTGCAATGCAAAAGTCACGACGAGCTCCTTTATCAGTGTTCTTCAACTTTTGGACTAACTGTAGCTGTCATGACCAGAATGGAATCAGGACCCAGATGCGTAACATTGACCACAAGTTTATTGAGAAAAGAAAGAAAGGCAGCACCCGCGATCCGGTGCTTGCTGGACGCGGGAAGCAAGCCGCTCACTAAATCTAAACGTGTTTCGAATGCGGAAGTGGGTCTTCCGGAGCGGGAGATCGTGGCGTCGAGGACAGAAAAAAACAGGTTGATAGCCGGGACAGGAGAGCAAAAACGTGGTCGGGATCAAAAACAGGTCGTAAGCCGGGACCGGAGACCAAAACGCGGTCAGGGTCAAAAAACAGGTCGTAGCTGGAGACAAACCGGGAAATCAGGAATGGAGGGGGGGGAAACGGGTGCAAAAAGCGGGACAGACGGGAGTCCGAGTCAAAGTGCTTGCCTTGTAGAAACAGAGTTTTGCTGACGGACTGACAACAGGCGAGTCAAAAGATGGCACTTTAAAAAGGACGGGGAACCAATCAGGAAGCCAGCAGCGGCTGGTGCCAAACGAGCGAGCACAGGTGATACTAATCAATCATTATGACAGTAGCCTGTAAGGCATTATGTGCAGTCATTTTCTTAAGACACACCAAACCGTAGTTGTTCCTTACTGGCTCTTCTGATTGATTTAGGGGGGCTCTTTGATCACATTCTCTGAAGTTTAGTGGCATCCCATTCTTTTAACTGGGCAAGAGCACTCATCTGTTAAGATGTATTTTGTTCATAAAGCTACAATTTATCTAGCATCTCTGTACGGACTTCAAAAACTGTCGTTTGTGGTTAAGTGTACGCCATTAATATGTCTGAAAAGAAAAAAATCAATAGCTTTACAAAATTAATGTAATTAGCTTTAAAATGGGGCAGCACGGCGGCGCAGTGGTTAGCGAATGTGCGGCACAGTTCAAGTCATGGGAACCTCCTGCGTGGGTTCAAATCCAGCTCCAGACCTCCTGTGCGGAGTTTGTATGTTCTCCCCGTGCTTGCGTGTGTTTCCTCCGGGCACTCCGGTTTCTTCCCACATTCCAAAGACATGCATTTCAGGTGAAATGGCCGGTGCAAATTGTCCCTAGGTGTGAATGAGCGAGCGAGTTGTCTGTCCCCGTGTGCCCTGCGATTGGCTGGCAACCAGTTCAGGGTGTCCCCTGCCCACTGCGGGATGATTGCTGGGATGGGCTCCAGCACCCCCGCGACCCTACTGAGGATAAGCGGTGCAGCTAATGAGATGAGCTTTAAAATGGCAGAACCTTTATCTTACTACTATGTATAGTTAAGGAGATATAGGGACTCCAAACATGCCCAAGACTTTTGGACGTTACAGCTGAGAATTTTTAAAAAGTGTTTTCTCAGACCTATCCAGGCTTAGATCTGCGAGCAACAACAGTGTAGAGAATGAATGGATGCTAAGTGCACTAATCTAATCCTTGAAACTTAATTGAAATGTGTTGAGCACTTGGAACAAAAATAAATAGTGACCATCGATGTAGGTGCAGCGATTCTTGCTTTTGAATTGAGTCATGCTGCACACAATGCCATTAATTCCACTAGGCAGGGCACTTGTCACCTCAGGTAAAAACTGGGTAATGCATTGTCGCAATGACCTATATAATAGTAGAGCCATCATGCAAATAAGGATTATAAAAGAATGAATGGGGGAAATGTCATTTTAAATGTGAACTGTGCATGTTTTCTGTCATTCCTTTAATATCACCCTGCAGTGGGAGAGGCATTGTAATGCCAATGCTCACACAGCTGCAATTCCCAAGCAGATGCTTTGCATTGTATTCATGCGGGCGTATTGTATCCTTTATGTATTGGCGTTTGTTTCCACAGTGATGCCGAACAACCTGCTGTCACGGTTCAAATTTAGTTCGGTTTCATTTACTTTAATGACTTGTCTTAATTGTATAACCTCATTTAAATGCACACTAAACAGCATTCTCCCACATCTGGCTTGTAAACACACTTTGCACCGTTGCTTCTTGCTTGCTCAGGGGCAGATGGCTAGCACCACCCTGTAAATAGGAAGGCCACTTCTTCTCTTTTGATAATGCATCCAGAAGACATGCATGGATTAAATAAGAGATCTGGAAAAATAATCAGATTCATGATTAGAATCGTTTTTATTGTCATTGATAACAACATAGTGAACATTGTTCGTGATCAGATTAGCCATGGCACTCCAGGATTCTAGCTATCTATCTATCTACCTTGGTCATATCCCTCAAGAGGGGTGACCGACAACAAGGCAAACACATAAAATAACAAAGAAAATAAAAAGGAAAAAAAAAAATAGCAAAAAAATAAAACACACAAATTTTTTGGGACGATGGCCAACCCGATTGCCCAAACACCCAAACAAGTTAGGCACCTCGGCACCTAAGTTGGTCATGCTTTCGTCCCTCCAGATGAAACGGGACACAAGAAAGCGGCCGTGTCACTCGGGTCCGGGTGACACAACACACTCTTCTGTTCGACAGCTTTCACTGGTTTACCCCTGCCGCATCATACGGGTGCCCAGCCCATCCTTAAGAACGCGTCCACAATCCCACTATCCTTTCACAACACCTCTCCACTCCTTTCTATCACCAACAAGAGCTCTAGCTTCCATTATATTTAGAGCTCTTTCCTGCAGTGCACTCATAACACCATCCATTCACGTCAATCGTGGCCTTCCTCTTGGTCTCCTTCCATTGACTTCTGCTCTGTAGTCCAGGATAAACACGAAATTACACGGACGCTGCCCTACTTACGAGCCGATCGTTCGTAAGTTGAAGTTGCTTCATTGCTATATTTTTGTCAAAGCCCAAACAGACAGAGGCGCGTAACGTTTTCACACAAGCTTTATTTTACGGGAATGGGGCCGTCATGCCCGTGAACACAAACGCCAGGGATGCGACGATCGCTGGATGGAAGAAGTGAGACAGAGAAGTCAGAGGCAGAAGAGATCAAGGCCGGACAGAACAGATGGGGTCGATACGGGACACACCGGTAGGTACCGGACGGGACAGACGGGATCGATACCGGATACTGGGGCAAGATAAAATATCGATACCGGATACCGAAGACTGAAGCAAGATACCGGAAAGGGCGAGACCGACGGGATCAATACCGGATACTGGAGACTGGAGCAAGATACCGGACAGGACGAGACAGGCGGGATCGATATCGGATACTGGATACACAGGCAGGAAACCTGACAGAGTCAAAACACAAGTCTTGGAAGGGCAGAGGTTCATTGACGGACTGACAAGAAGTGAATGAGAGTTTAAATAAGAGGGAAGCCAGTCAGGCAATGAGCCGCAGCTGGCACCAAACGGGCGGGGCCAAGTGAGGGCAATGGGCAACCGTGACAATTTTGTATGTTTAAGGTTTATATTAGTATGTTTACGGCTTGTATAAGTAATCTGAATTGTATTGTACTAAAAATAAACATTTCATAAAATAATATGCTCTATAAAGATAAATAAAGTTAAGTTTAACTTACTTTTGGAAGATGAGCTTCAACAGTTAGGTGACTTCCTCCTGCGTGGTAGAAATTGGCCGAAAAAAAGCTTTCCGACCATTTTCTCAACCGCATCAAGCTTTCTTATTCTACTTTCATTTCAAATGAAACTGCTCTCCTCTTCTTTACAATTTACACCAACCATTTTGAATGGAGGCACGAGATATAAAACAACAAAAATCTCAAAGTTCTTAATGCGCTGGAAATACAGTATAGTATCTTTACACACGAACTAGGAAGAAGAAAAAGGTGCACACAATACAAAATCTAACTTACAGCAATGTCCGAATATTTTTTCACATCCCGAAAAAAATGTTCATATCTACCGTTTTACGTAAGTCGAATGGTCGTAAGTAGGGGAGAGTCTGTACTAGGAAAAATAAGATAAAAGAATGTCAGGATCAATAGGCAAAAAAATGTCGAAGATAGCGCTTGGACAACTGTCTAAGTCGTAAAGAGTCAACGAAAAGTAGTGCAATATCATTTAGCAGCAACAGAACTTCCCAGATAGTCGACAAGAGGAAAACCAAAAAATCTAATCAATTCCGTACCCCCAGTTCATTTTTTCAACCCAATGTGGCCCACAACTCAAAAGGTTTACCTACACCTGTCTTAAAGTAACAAATAGTATATTGTTCCCAAAATATCATGAAAGTGTCAGGACCAGAACGGAGACAGGACCCACTTGCTTTACATTTCTCAGTTTTATTAGAGGCAGGTCGCTCTGAATGCGGAAGTGGGACTTCCGTGGCGGGGGATGGCGGTGTCGGGAACGGAAAAACGGGTCAGTAGCCGGGACAGGAGAGCAAAAACGGGGTCGTAAGCGAGTCGTAAGCAAGGAAAGGAGAGTACATGTGGTCCGGGACGAAAAAGGTCAAAAGCGTGGATGGGAGGGTAGACGTGGTCAGGATCAAAAACGGGTCAAAGCCGGGGGACGGACAGGAGCAAAAAAAAAGGTTAGAGTCAGGGTCAAAAAAGGCTTGCCTAGTGTAAACTGAGGTTCGCAGATGGACTGACAAAAGGGGACGGATAGGAGTGGGTTTAAATAAGGACAGACAATCAGAGTCCGAGGCCGTTGGCGCCAAAAATAGCACAGGTTATGCATATCGGTAATCATGACAGAAAGTGCTAAATTCTACTACACAGCACAGAACTATTACTTTTGCCAGGTTATTCTTGGCATGCATTTTCTTCATGAATGCCAAAGCTTCTCCAAGTGGTGTCATGCTCTTTTCTTGTTCAATGAATAAGTCAATACCACACACATGTGCTTTGAGCTGTTAATATTTAATGCCAGATTACTGCGTATTATGTGTTGCATAATCCCCTGCATTTCACAAGGACTCCCCCATGCGTCTTTCAGGAGCTGATCACGACCCTGTATATTGGATTCCTGTGCCTGATCTTCGCCTCGTATTTGGTCTACCTGGCAGAGAAAGAAACGTTCGCCTTTGCGTCATACGCCGACGCCCTGTGGTGGGGGGTGGTAAGAATATATTTTGCTATTGTGATCGCGTCAAGTACCGTAAATTCCGGATTACAAGATGCTACTTTTTTGCTACATTTGAAACACTGCGGCTTTAAATAGAGTGTGGCGTTAAAACATTCTGCCCAGCAACAGTAGAGCAATATAATGAACAAATAGTCCACAAAGCCTTTGGAAACACAGACTACTGTGCTCTTTTTTTGCACTAGGTAAGCAGTTATTATTACTACCGTACTGCTTAATAATACATGCACACTTTACTGTTCATACAGTGAGAATAATTTTAACGACATGGTTACAAAGTATAGTAAAAGCAAGCACTTGGCTTGACTGCTTTAATGAGGATTTTAGTTTGAAGTGATAGTTTTAATTTTACTTGTGGTCATTATTTATTGATTTATTAATTTTCCTTTGCTACAAGTTAAAAGCGTGGAAAGGATGAATTTATTTACAATAAATTACTTTAAATGAAGTGCAGGAATTTTAGACATGTACCTGTGCCTTTTATATGTCGCGACAGCAAATATCATCGACAAAAGTTTTTTTTTTCAACAAAAATGAGGAATTATGTATGTATGTATGTATGTATGTATGTAGGTAGGTAGGTAGGTAGGTAGGTAGGTATGGCTGTAGGTAGGTATGGCTGTAGGTAGGTATGGCTGTAGGTAGGTATGGCTGTAGGTAGGTAGGTAGGTAGGTAGGTAGGTATGGCTGTAGGTAGGTAGGTAGGTAGATAGGTATGGCTGTAGGTAGGTAGGTAGGTAGGTAGGTAGGTAGGTAGGTAGGTACGGCTGTAGGTAGGTAGGTAGGTAGGTAGGTAGGTAGGTATGGCTGTAGGTAGGTAGGTAGGTAGGTAGGTATGGCTGTAGGTAAGTAGGTAGGTAGGTATGGCTGTAGGTAGGTAGGTAGGTAGGTATGGCTGTAGGTAGGTATGGCTGTAGGTAGGTAGGTAGGTATGGCTGTAGGTAGGTAGGTAGGTAGGTAGGTAGGTAGGTATGGCTGTAGGTAGGTAGGTAGGTAGGTAGGTAGGTATGGCTGTAGGTAGGTACGTACGTAGGTATGGCTGTAGGTACGTACATACGTAGGTATGGCTGTAGGTACGTACGTACGTAGGTATGGCTGTAGGTACGTACGTACGTAGGCTGTAGGTACGTACGTACGTAGGTATGGCTGTAGGTACGTACGTACGTATGTACCGTATTTTCCGCACAATAAGGCGCACATAAAATGCCTTATAATCCGGTGCGCCTTATATATGGATCAATATTGAATTGCAATGTCTCGCAACTACGAGAAGCAGCCACCGACTCCATTTTTCGCGTAAAAGAAGAAGTGCGCTGTGCATACTGGGAAATATTAAACAACGATTCTCTTTTATTTGTGCATTTGTATAAAGACCCTGAAATGGCTCTTATTAAGAGACACGCTTACAACGCAGAGTTTAAACAGTAACAATATTGTCACATAAACCCAGCTGCCCGTCATGCCGGAGTCCGGCTCAGTGGTACACCGAAAAACGACGATCAGATGATGAAGGTGCTATTTCTAAGTCAGATCAAAAAGCTTCTCCTGTTACTGGTAACCATGAAACTAGCACTAACTGTTACATGTGGGGGAGCAAACCCCTACTTAAATAAACTGGCATTGGAAGGGATGGGCGCCACCAGGCCGTACTTGCCCAAGACACACCACAGGAAGTGGTGTCCCTACTATCCTGGCAGTTAAGGGTTCTGTGAGCTGTGAGTTCACAGAGGTCTAATATGGTTGATTAATCAAAAATCCCATTATTACAAATTTTTCAAGTGTGTGGCACCGATGAAAATGGCAAACACCCCCTTTCCACAACGCATGCCCTCTAAATACAAACCACGCGCCAACGCAATGTAAGTGATCCAGGAACAGATGAAGCTCGATAAAGAGGTACCACTGTATAAGCTGCACCTGATTATAAGGCGCACTTTCAAATTTCTGGGTAATGTGGGAATTTGAGGTGCTCCTTATAGTCCTGAAAATTTTGTAGAGTGCATCTAATGGCATGTGCTTTTCCAAGATAACAGTGACAACGGTCGGCTACGGAGACCTTCTACCTCAGACGTGGCTCGGGAAGATCATCGCATCTTGTTTCTCTGTCTTTGCCGTATCCTTCTTTGCACTCCCAGCAGTAAGTGGAATTCAACACTCCCTATCTATTGCCGGGGTTCATTGTGTTTTTGAAAAATTATTACACTCAGGTACTTTGTGATTAGTTTGAGTTGTTTGTGATAAGCTATTTATAATAGGGAAGACAACATTTTTCTTTTTTATAGGTAGATTTAGGGCTGCAACAATGAATTGATAAATCAATAAAAATCAATTACCGTATTTTCCGCACTATAAGGCGGACCGGGTTGTAGGGCGCACCCTGAAAAAATAGTTTTTGTTCCTATATTTTCCATACATAAGGCGCACCGGATTATAAGGCGCTACAATGGGAACGTAGACAAAACAGTCAGGTAGTTCAGTCAAACTTATTACCCCCTTAACATTTCAAAAGCTTGCAAAGAAGAAAATACGTGTCTCAGACATGTACGGAAACAGTGTCTGTACGATGTCACTCAAAGTTCCAAATATCATTCGGAAGGTTAAAGTCTTGTAATTCAAGAAATGCCAACCATTCCTTAGTTTCTTTTTTCTTTTTCACTCGATACTTTACCGTGCATATGACAATAAACACTTGGAATTGAGTTTAATTAAAAATAGATATCACAGAAACATCGAGATCAGTCTGAAACAAGATACTGGGAAAATATATAGCCGGAGTAGCTCACCAAAGTCGTTGCGTTCAATAATAATGTGCAACCATGGTCCTCTTTTATCCGTGAGTGTAGTAAGTCCAGGAGAGTAAAATATTTACAAATACAGTACAGAATAATAAAATACTGTTTCCTCTATGCCGTAGTTCAACCTAACATGCTATTCACATTCATCTTTTTCGGCCAATTGCAGGCTTTTTTTTGCCCCTTTAGCCTATGCAAGCCTGTAAATGATAAAAAGGATCCGCCCCCTTTACCTCCGAATAACTTTAGCCAATAGTGATCGATTCAACTGATGATTGACACATTGGTTAGCCAATGAAACACCGGTATATAAATCCCAGCATACACCGCGGACTACTTCGCCTTCGGGGGAAAATCGAGTCGGCGGCTGCTTGCCTTAGTTGCAAGACTTTGCGACTTAATATTGATCCATATATAAGGCGCACTGTATTATAAGGCGCATGGTCAGCTTTTGAAAAAAATAAAGACTTTTAGGTGCGCCTTAGAGTGCGGAAAAGACGGTACTAAAAGTGTTGGCAACAATTGTCATCATCGATTTGTTGTGTCGCCGAGTTTATGCGTCACTTGGCACGTTAAATCAATGCAAATAAGAGTGCATTGAATTATGTTGTGGCATTCACCCACTTGCAGTACCAGTATGATCCAGCAGAGGGCAACTTGAGACCAAATTTTGTCGTGCACGTCTTCTTGGTCCGGCGATGGACATGTAGTAGCACTTGTCCGGCAGAGGGCTCCTGCAAGATTGTATGTCCTTTATTGTTTTTATACAAGTATAACTAAATTCGTAGGGTTCTTCAGTTCAAGTACAACAAATTAAAAAAGGTAAACATGTGAAAAAGGATAAAAACATTGCACAAAATGTACAAGGTCCTTTTGATCTGATAAAGTACTTGCATCGATGTTGCCCTTCTTTTTATTGCACTTCACCAAAAAATATTTTACATATTTCCAGGTGTATAGCATGCAATTGTATGTATTTTTTATCTATTGTTGAGCTTTTTGACAAACACTTTTTGTTTTACATTATCGAATGTTCAGTTGTTTTGTGCACCACTATCCGACTAAAACGTCAATATTTGAATAAGAAGGACATTAAAAATGTGTTATTCAAAATTAATTAATCAAAAAATAATCAACACATTCATCGATTATTAAAACAATCGTTAGTTGCAGCCCAAATTCAATGTTGTTCTGGCTTGGGAGAGTGGAATGTCTTTCTGGGAAAAATGTCAACAACACCAAAAGTTGTAGGTGAGCTTTTTTTAGAGTAACCTACCTGACTGTCTGTGAAAGATGGTAGTCATATCAAAACTCCTTCCCTCTTTTCCAGGGTGGACAGACACACAAACAAACAAACGTACTGATTATATATATATATATATATATATATATATATATATATATATATATATATATATATACACAGGGTTGGGTAGGGTTAGATGGTAAAGGCGCCCGCTTTGAGACTGGGAGGTTCGGGTTCGCGCCCCGGCCGAGTCATTCCTAAGACTTAAAAAGTGGTCGGCGGCGCCCTCTGTTGGCTGCGGCTGCATCGGCTCGCTACAACGGGTCAGGTGCAATCGACATTTCGTTCTGTGTACATTGTTACACAGAATGACAATACAAGGAAATTATTATTATTATTATTATTTAATTTGATTACTTTCAATTACTTTTGGATTACTCCAATACCAAATATGCTAATAAAAGACAAAATAAACCAAATATGAATAAAATGATGACTCACAACACGTGGTAAGCTTTCTCTCCTGGCTTTGATCTCTTTGATCTCCAGCAAAACTAAAATAAAATGCGACAGAAACAAAATGAAAATCAATCCAAACAGCTTGCCAACATCATTTTTGCCGTTCCATGCGTTCCGTTACTCCCCAAACCTGCCCAAAATTTAGTCATTGTATTCATATTTAGTTTCTTTTGTCTTTTATTAGCATATTTGGTATTTGAGTAATCCTAAAGTAATTGAAAGTAATCCAGTTAAAGTAACCCTACCCAACCCTGTATGTATATATATATACAGGCATATACTTTGATTACAAACACCTTCGCTTTGCGTATAATAAACATTGTTTGGTGTGACTGAGCTATTTTTGGCAAGATGGCAAGCCACCAGTGTACTTTGGGATTTTACCAAGTGATGATTTTCTCCACAGGGGATTTTAGGCTCCGGCTTTGCACTGGAGGTGCAGCAGAAACAAAGACGGAAACATTTTAACAGACAAATCCCTGCTGCTGCCAGTGTCATCCAGGTATTCCACTTCATAAAATGAGCAAAATGTCATCTTGGTACAAGTCTTTTAGTGTGTCATTTTTTAAACAAACGGCTCTTGAAGGTAAACGACTGGAGTCGGATCCCCCACCAAACAAGAGCCAGCTGCCTTAATGATGTTTTTTCTCCCATGGTTTTGTGTTGCCTTTTCCTTTCTTTGATTCCTTTTATTTTTTTTCTTGTTTTGCTTCCATTTCATAGCCGGAATCCCAGCACTAGGGACTGTGTGTTTTTCTTTCATAACTGATACAACACATATGAAGTTTACTGACTAACATACAGGTACTTCTTAATTCTCTTCACTACAGACATCTTGGAGATGCTTTGCTTTGCAAAACTCTAATTCGGCCACGTACAAGATGTTTTTGAGAAAGAAACCTAACACCCAGACTTCTTCATTGCCAAGCCCAACGTCCAAGAGATTGGTTGGTACTTGTCTATGTTATTGTTCAGCTTTATTGTTGTCACATCGGATACACTTAACACGACCTTTTGAGTTCTTCTATTGTGTAAGTGTTCATTTTGTGTTTTTGTGGTCAGAAATTACCTGTCAACCATGAGTACCGTATGTATTTAGTGTGCAAACATATACAACACGCACCCCTAATTTTCGATTAAAATTCGGTATAACATTTCATTTGATTTTTCACAGGTCAAATTAACTATTGTACGTAAGTGACAACATTTGAAGCAGTAGGGGTGGGGTTTACTGGGAATTTGGCATAGATCCGATCCATGAAATATATGTTAGTATAGCTTGATACTGATTAGATACCAATATTTTTAGCATGGGTATATCCTAATTGTTATATAATTAAACTCTTTTAAGAAAAACACGGCACAAAGATTTTCCTGTTTTATTAAATATCTACTCTGCAAACTTCAACAGTAGAACAAATGAATATTTAAATATTTGTAATACTGTTCCTGAACAAAAGTCAAAAGAGTCAAACCAAAAAAGCAGCAATGTAATGCAAATAGGAATACTGTTTAAGAATGTCAATTGTAGAACTAAAATACCTTCCATTGTGCAATAGTTTGTAAACAAAGTCAGTAAGGCAAATACAATTTCAATAGTCTCTCATTATCTCTGTTGCCATAGTGACCACGGATTTAGAATAGAATAGAATAGAATACTATTTATTGTCATTGTGACAACGAAATTGGACGTGGCACTCCAGGTCCACATTTTACAGTGAAGATAAGGAAACAAAGAGATAAAGGAACAAAGAAGATGTCTGTACTGTCCTTGTTGTATAGGCTTTGTTTTCCTCCAGAGGGGGGTGCAGAGGGGGTGAGCGACAGACAGGTTTTTGTTCAGGAACATGTTTGCATTTTTAGTTGCATCTCGTTGCCCTCTGCAAGGTGAGCTTTTCCGTGTGTCTATGTCAATTTGTGGTGTTGACACAGTAGCAGACCACTACACCACACAAATTAAATACTACATTGTCCTTTTCTGTAGTTGAAAAAATAAGTCTGCGTTGTGCAACACTTCTTAATTACTTGTCATTAGTAGCTTCTAGTAGTGGTGGGCAGGATACGGCTGCAGGTCAGGTAGGGAGAGGAGCTCAAAGTGTGCCTGTCAGTCATTCGCTTTGGCATAAACCTAGAGAGCGGTCGAGTACACTGAGAGAGAGGGCGGGGGGCACTATATGAATAGAGAAGATGTGCCTCATTGACCGCAAAAACCGAGGGATATCTGTATTGTCATTGACATATTTCCCTATGTTTAGTTGACCAAAAATAATTGTGTTTTACAGGAGAAAAATTCAAAACAGGATACCAGCTTAAATTACCTGGCAGTTGATAATGTGGTCTCTCTCCACGGTCAAAACAGTGAGCTGAACAACTTTTTGAGCTCTGAGGTTTGCAACATTAAGGACACAGGTAATAACTGATGCTCCCACAATGCTCCAGTCACAAAGAAAAACCTTTGGTTTGAATTGGTGCTTCTCAATTGGTCTTCTCAATTGAGGACCCACTATCCTTTAATTTTATTTACAAGCCGAGAACCAGATTAAGAATAAAATTCCACTTTGCTAATGTATTCAATGAAAATTCAATTTAAACCAGAGAGTACAATATGATAACATTGTATTGTAATTTTTTTAATAAAATGACCAGATAAACCAAATCAAGTTCAAGTTATTTTATTAGTCTTCTATGAGTGTAACCAACCCGTCTTCAAATTCAACCCAAGCATCCCCAAAAACGATACAGTTTTTAAAAGTGTCTTTTGCTTAGAAAATGACAGGATAGGCCTAAATATGAAGCCAGATAAAAAAAAAGGAAAACGAAAATTTTATTTGAACAACTCATCATCGGAAATATTCCACTGCCTTGAAATGGTTCAGTCCATTTAATCGCTAACACCGCTCTCACACCCTCTCCGCTCCGCTTTTGCTTGGCTAGTGTCACTTGCAGCATAGCGGCGGAGTCTGTGGAAGTATTATTGTGAGAGATTTTTATATTTTATACAAATTAAACAACTATTTTACACCACAGTACCATGACTTGAGTAAAAACTGGGCATGGCGTAGTATTTGTGTTTATTTTAAGGACAATGTGTAACATGATGTTTAAAAATGGGAACTGGCACACCTGAAAAGTGTTGAATGATCCAAAATCAACACTGCCAAAGTCCTGAACCTAGAATAGTCCCGAAAGGGTTTGTTTGGCTGCTTGAAATCCTTTGAAATGCTTTTAATTTTGTGTGTTCAAGGATTCGAAAGTGATTGAATTTTGAGTGAAGTGCTCTTAAATGCTTGAAATTGTTGCCATGTTTCACAGCATGTCTGCTAAAAAACAACGCCGACACCCCTCTCTTATGGCTAGGCTTTGCCATTGCATTACTTCCCTCATGATTAACAGCATCTGGCATTAATGTGTATGGCATTGTCCAAAGAAGCGACATCGCACCCTCAACATGCACATATGTGAAATGAAAAAGTGCAATGTTTTTGCTGGGTCTGGCGGCTCTTCTTCTGGTCTATCCAGGAAAAAAATGAACTGCACTCATGTAGCCGTGATCCGTTATCCATTAAAACATATTCAGGGTTTGTTCACCTTTTTCATGGCCAAATTCAAGCACTTTTGAAGGACATTCAAAGCCAATTTTCCAAAAATCTGTTGTGAATCGTGCATTTTGCAGAGGCAAAGCTATATCTGAGATTCGCACATGCGATTTTTAATCTTGTGTGAGCATTTAGCAAAACATAAAGATTTTAGAACTTGGGTAAACTGCAATTATTTTTGTTTTTAAGTCAAATGTACCTTACATTTTCAGTTGTATTGATTTACCACTGGTAAAGGCTACCTTAATTTTTTGCAAGGCCCTAATAAATAACTACAACTGATACGTAATCCTTGCACTAATACACATTTTATAGTTGATGGATTTAAACTGTAAATATGTTATTCTATTGTGGCATTATCTTCTTTGCATACTATTTGCCATTTTTGCTTGTGTTTGAAAAAGGAGAGACCTTATGTAAACTAGGGCGTTCCGAACACAATAAAAAGGCAAGGAGAAGGAGACTTTTTCAGAGTGTCCAGTAGACTGCAATAGGCAGACTCTGGTCATCTCTTCTTGTAAGTAAGAAAGTAATATTCACGTTCTCTGTGTCTTCTATGAGTGCAGGTTTTTATTACAAGTGTTGGGGTTAACCTAACAATAGTGCCCTGTTTACGTGGAACATGCGTGACACGTAGAATGCGGTGACCCTTCATAGGACAAGGCTGTACAAACTAATGCCAGCTGATGTTAATCACGAGGGAAAAGAGACATGGAATGGCAAAGTCAAGCCACCAGAGAGCAGTGTCTGCCTGATTTTTAAGCAGACTTGAAAAACAAAAACCATTTCAAGCATTTAAAGGCAACCATTTCAAGCATTTAGAAGCACTTTTTCCAAAATTCAAGCATTTTTCAATCTTTGTAAAAACAACATTCAAGCATTTTCTAGGATTTCAACCACTTGTGTAAACTCTGGATTGTTGGGAGCATGAGGCAGCAGAGCGAAATCTTAGCGTGGTGGCTCTTTCATTTGTGACTTTACTTCCTTCCTCAATGAAGTGTACTATTGTTGCCACGATCCATTATTCCTGATCACATTTTGCTGCGAGCAGGGACAAGCAGAGGCGCACGTTTGCCAGGACTGGCGGCTCGTTTTTGCTCTTACTTTATTTCCATCAAAAATGACTACACTCTTTCAGCCACAATCCATTATCCTCAATTCCATATAGGGGCCAGCACAAGGAACTTTTGTCAAGGGGCATACCTGGCCTTCCCAAAAACAAAATGGACAGATCTTGCCGTGATCCATAATTCCCAATCGACTATTGCTGAGTGAGGGCCAAGACAGCAAATTTTTGTCATGCGTTGCAGTTTTTTTTCTGCCTAAAATAAACAACACCTGTGCTGCAGCAAACAATTATTTCCAGAGTGTATATTTAAAATGTGTGTGGTGAGAATTACTCTATGGATTTTTGAAAATTGTGTGAGGTTCTGGTCGCAAATAACTGAGATAAACGGACTACAGCATATGTGTAGACAGTTCTAAAATACATAATCTGATGCACCCGAACACATTATCAGTAATGTTTCCTGGTTCATAGGGTATTTCGGATCTCGAACCATTATAAACCCTCACTAAGGTGACCCAGCCGTGGGCGATCAACCCTACGGCTTAATGTTGAGGTGGCATTTACCTGCTCCCATTGTTATTCTCTACGCATCCAGAGCCATTTCGAGGCTTTTTCAGCTGCTCTGGTTGTGTTCTTAGTGGCTCTGCTTTTTGCTGTTCCTGTAATGCCCAGAGCACCTAAATCTTTGTGGATTGTGTGCCTTACAAATCCTCTGCTGCTTACTTCGATGGGCTTACAACTTGCCTCCCAGCCCTGCTGCCGACAGTCATTGACCAGCGGTTGGTACTTGTTCATCTTCCTTTCGTAGGCTTTCCTCAAGAGGTATTTCCCTGGCACCGTCAACTCCATCACCATTATATTCTTGCTATTCTCTGAGACCAGCAGGATGTCCAGCCTCTGGGTGGTGCTGACAACGTGCTGAGGGAAGGGCAGCTGCTTCTCCAGGTCTACAGAGAGCTGCCAGTCCTGGGCCATTAACAGGATCCCTGCTGATGCCTTCTTGGTATTTGCTCTTGCCTGAGCTCCTCGGACAAAAGCAGTTACCCATTTGGTGTTTCCCGTTCGGCTGGAGCTGCAGATGCCTTAGTCGATGGCTTCCGCTATCGGCTTCAGCACTTGGTTGTGTTACAGGGGTGTTCGCCCTGGCTGAGCGCTTTTGGGCAGGCACTTCGAAAATATTCCAGCGTTCCTTTTCCAGAACAGAGTAGGCAATTAGGGATCTTCTCTTGTTTGCATTTTTGGTTGCATCTCGTTGCCCTCTGCAAGGTGAGCTTTTGCGTGTGTTTATGTCAATTTGTGGTGTTGACACAGTAGCAGACCACTACACCACACAAATTAAATCCTACATTGTCCTTTTCTGTAGTTGAAAAAATAAGTCTACGCTGTGCAGCGCTTCTTAATTACTTGTGATTAGTAGCTTCTAGGAGTGGTGGGCAGGATACGGCTGCAGGCCAGGTAGGGAGAGGAGCTCAAAGTGTGCCTGTTAGTCATTCGCTTGGGCATAAATCGCTGGGCTAGGTAGAACGTCATATACCGCCCGGACAAGGAAGCTGATTTGGTGTGGTTCACCCTTTCGCAGGTGTGTCCAAGTGACTTTGCAATCCATGGCATGCTCCCATCTGGTCCAAGCCCCCCGCTGCCTGTGAAAATGCCATGCCTCACTTCGCATTTGCAGGGTATTTTTGTCATCTACTGTTAAAAAGTGTAAATGAACTTTGGTAATTTTTGTTTTCTTAACAATGTTTTGCCAAGGCAAAGGGCAGTGACACACTTTTGGGTCAGTAGACACCAGTTGAGAATCACAGATTTAAATGACATCTATTGGGCGGAATAGTGCAATTTCACAGTGAAATCTGTTTTAGATTGAGACTGTTTCTGGAAATGAGATGGGAACCAATTTAAACATTAGACACAGATGAGCACCTTGACGCATCGAATGATGGCACAATAAGGCCGACAAAACTCCTTTGCGGGATATACCGAAACGAAGTAGCGATAAGGCAGAAGCTGTGATAAGAAGCAAAACGAATTATGTATGCATTTTCTCAGGGTCACTCTAACGAGGAGTTGCTCACTCTGCACAAAACTATCCTGTCTGTTGTATTTCTGGGAAAGAGGAAAATAATTCATGGCCGTTTTTTTACTCATCTTAATCTGTTAATCTGCTCCTCGTGTCTCCATAATAGATTTTTATGAAAGGGATTAAATAATTTAATCCTATTTGCTCATCCCTCGTGGCAATGCTAAATCTCTAGTCTTACTTTGAAAGAGCCATCACCAGAATTTAAGTTACAAGTTAAAATCACTCCATGTCCTTCCACACATTTTTTTGTTATGGATATCGACACGAGTATTGTTTGTTTGCGGGATCCGATTTTATCTGGCTGGGCATTTCAAGTATATACAGTGCCTTACAAAATGATGTGCCCCCAAGAACCTTTTGACATTTCAATATTTTATATTAAGCTAAAAGATAAAACTTAGTTGTTGCGAAAATATTGGCCCCTATTGAGTTAATACTTTGTACAACCTCATTTTCGCTGAGATCACGGGGTTTTTGGATATGTGTCTGTAAGTTTTGCACATCCATCCATCCACTATCTGCACCGCTTATCCTCAGTAGAGTCGTATGGTTGCTGGAGCTCATCCCAGGCATCCTCGGTCAGGGGACACTCTGAACTGGTTGCCACCCATTCGCAGGGCACACAGAGACAGACAACTCACCTGCTCATTCACACGTAGGGACAATTATAGACCAGCCATTTAAGCTGACATGCATGTTTTTGGGAGTGCCCGGAGTAAACCCACACAGGCGCAGGAAGAACATGCAAACTCCAGGAGACTGTGGTAGCTTGACTTGAACCCTGAATCTCTGCACCTTGGGGATGCGCGCTAACCAACCAGCTACTGTGCCTCCCTAGTTTTGCACATCTTGAACCAGAAATATTTGAACATTCATCCCTAAAAAACAGCTCAGGTTCCCTTCTTGTATCCCATTCCTGCTTTGAACGTTTCCATAATTTTATCCTGGACCTTCCTGGTGTTTTGTTTGGTCGTCATTATGCTTTCCGTTCTCCTGTGTCTGCTTTCACAGACTTCTGTATTCATGACAGAGCCGATGCATTTAAGCTGAGACTTAATGCATTCTGTTTGTCACTGTTGATCATTTAGGTTGACGTTGGATCAATTAGAAATCATCCTGGATTTTCTGGAGTCAGTGGGTTGAACTGAGAGAACAGGGAGCCATTATTTTTGCAACAAGTACTTTTCAGTTTTTTGTTGTTGTAAATATAATATGAAATGTTGAAATGATTCGGTTTTACTTCACGATAGTGTCTCACATGTTCGTGATTCTGGGAGAATATTTTCAGTTTTTTAGGTTTAAGTTTGAAGTCTGAAATGTGGCAGTATATAAAATGTTGGGGGGCCAGTACTTTCGCTAGGTGCTCATAAAAACACAGTCAAATTCATCCACGACTTTACTCTCTTGTTCACACTCTCATAGGCACGACCAGGGTTGGGTAGGGTTACTTTAACTTGATTACTTTCAATGACTTTTGGATTACTCCAATACCAAATATGCTAATAAAAGACAAAAGAAACTAAATATGAATACAATTATGACTCACAACACGTGGTAAGCTTTTTCTTCTGGCCTTGATCTCTTTGATCTCCAGCAAAACTAACATAAAATGCTACAGAAACAAAATGAAAATAAATCCAAACAGCTCGCCAACATCATTTTTGCCATTCTATGTATTCCGTTACTCCCCAAGCCTGCACAAAATTTAGTAATTGTATTCATATTTAGTTTCTTTTGTCTTTTATTAGCATATGTGGTATTGGAGTAATCCAAAAGTAATTGAAGGTAATCCAGTTAAAGTAACCCTACCCATCCCTGGGCACGACTATACTCTCTACCTAATATACTCTGCTCTCACACACACACTACTATGCTTTCACACACATATTACCCTACACTCACTTACATACTACTGTCCACACATACATACTACAGTACCTTCTTCCCACACACACCACTACTACTCCTACAGGATCTCACTCACACAAATATACTCCCACACTTACCACACAATAGACTCTCACACATACTATTATACTTTTCAAACACCATTTTATTTTTCCCACACGCGAACATAATTGCTCTTACTTTTGGGTGATTTCACACCTCGTGAAATGATCGCCACAACCTCTCAGTGTTGTTTTCGATTAGGTGCTTTTGGTAACCAAGCCAAAGGACCCTGATCACTGTGCACGAATTATACAGTTCGATGTCAAAATAGAGATGCTCCTTGTGAGAAAGTAAAGTAGTATATGTGAGAGGTTATAGTAGTATCTGTGTGACCGTGTAAGAGGTTGTGTACAACAGCATGGTAATATATACGGGAGAGTATATTAGAGTGTATATGAGAATATAGTAGTATGTGTGAGAGTATGGTAGTTATCTGGGAGAGTATAATAGTGAGGATATGAGTAGAGTAGAATGTATGAGAGAGTATAGTAGTGTTTGTGCATGGGTATGACCCTGTCTGGATGAGAGGATAGTTGTGCATGTGTGAGAGTATGATGTTATGTCTGCAGGGTTGGGTAGGGTTACTTTAACTGGATTACTTTCAATTACTTTTGGATTACTCCAATACCAAATATGGTAATAAAAGACAAAATAAACTAAATATGAATAAAACGATGACTCACAACACGTGGTAAGCTTTCTCTCCTGGCTTTGATCTCCGGCAAAACTAACATAAAATGCGACAGAAACAAAATGAAAATAAATCCAAACAGCTTACCAACATCACTTTTGCCGTTCCATGTATTCCGTTACTCCCCAAGCCTGCACGAAATTTAGTAATATTATTCATATTTTGTTTATTTTGTCTTTTATTAGCATATTTGGTATTGGAATAATCCAAAAGTAATTGAAAGTAATCAAGTTAAAGTAAGGACAGCACGGCGGCGCAGTGGTTAGCGCGTGTGCGGCACAGTTCTAAGGTCTTGGGAACCTCCTGTGTGGGTTCAAATCCAGCTACCGGACTTCCTGTGCGGAGTTTGTATGTTCTCCCCGTGCTTGCGTGGGTTTCCTCTGGGCACTCCGGTTTCCTCCCACATTCCAAAGACATGCATTTCAGGTGGATTGGCCATTTCAAATTGTCCCTAGGTGTGAATGAGCGAGCGAGTTGTCTGTCTCTGTGTGCCCTGCGATTGGCTGGCAACCAGTTCAGGGTGTCCCCTGCCCACTGACCGATGATTGCTGGGATGGGCTCCAGCACCCCCGCGACCCTACTGAGGATAAGCGGTGCAGCTAATGAGATGAGATGAAGTTAAAGTAACCCTACCCAACCCTGTATGTCTGTGAGCAAGTATAATTTACTTCTCAAACTGCCTGTCATACCTCCCACCTGTGAAGAAAATCAGATTCGGCTATTCGTTTTTGCGTTTTTATTTAATTTGACGTTTCACTGTGTTTGGTGAAACGCAATGATAATACCATCTGCGCGTTAAGTCTTAAACGGATGCTTTTCAAAGGACAAAAGACACAGTATCCAAACGGGGATAATACACGCTGGATAGTCACTGATCTTCTGAGCACAATCCCTGCAAAGCAAAGCTTGAACACTTCTGATGCTTGACAGGACCGAGCTTGTGTTTGCCACGAGTGCACATAATACAGCACAGTGGCTCATTGTGCATCCGTCATTGTGCAGTAACTATGCAATGACAATGTACTGTTCAATGTACTGTTTAATGTGCTTGGTACGTGTATGAGAGGCCATTTTAGAGGCAGTGTTCTCGTTTGCCCGCGTCCCTGCGTCCTAGACGCATTATTTTTGCTGGGGACGCATCGTGTCAAATCAACGTGCGTCCCCAAGACGCATTTTTTTTTACACGAAATTGTCATTATCATTTTTTAACAAAGATTTACCGCACTCCAAACTTTTCATGAGGCAGATCCGCCATTGTTGTTTTGGTCTCGCAGTTTGAGTTTTCGTCTGCACGCCGATCTCCAGTTCGAGTTGTGTAGTGAAAGTCCGTTTCTTTTTAGAGAACCGGCTTTTTCGGCTCAACTCATTAAAGAGAACCGGTTCTTTAACGGCTCACTTGCTTTGATGCATTATATTACGAATAATTATGTTGTATAAAGAAGTTAAGAAAAAAAGGAAGTATAAAAGGAGAAAATGAAAAAAGACAAGTTTGTGGTAATCCCTTTTAATCAGTATATTTCCAACAATAATTTAATGCAGAAAATGAATTAATAATTTGAATAAGAAAATGTATTATTCTACTTAATTATATTTGCATGTATTTTTTCCTTCTACAGTGAACGTCCAAGCGACTTCATTTTTGAACTTTTTTTATAATAAACCTCATTCATGTCGAGCAGCTCAGTGTCTCACAACAAAATGTTCATTAACAATATATATGATATAAGGAAACACATGTACAATATAACATGTTAAACTACATAAATAAACATGTTTGGAAAAAAAAGATTTTTTTGTATTTTGTAAGGGAAAATACGACAGTTTGTAAGGGCATGGAGCACACAAAATTTTGGGGACCCATAGATCTCTGTGGGGACCCATAGATTTTTGAGCATGCGAGTCCCCGGGACCCATCACTTTTCAGAGGTAAAATGAACATTGTAGAATTAAATCAAACTTTCTCTTGTGGAATTTAGTGCACTCAGGATTAATCCAACGTGTGAATGTCATCGTAGTACGTCATGTAATTACTTTCTCTATTTTCAATCTACATTCACTTCAATTTTAATTTTATCTTAAAATATGCTATAAGCACAACTCACAACACAGATGAAATTACTTACTCTTCCGGCATTCAAAAATGCAATAAATAAGACACAAAACAAAAAACATAAGCAGCATGATTTAAAAAAACAAGTATGCATTTAAAAATGTAAAAATATATACGGTTTTGGATACAAAATGTGCAAAGTATTGCCGAAATCTAAACAGAGCAGTTTTGCAAATATTTCACCCTTGTAGGGCAGGGAGAGAGTTCAGAATCCTTACAGCCTGATGGAAAAAGCTGTCCTTGAGCTTACTGGTTCTGGAACGGAGACTCTGCAGTCTTTTTTCTGATTGCGGCATATTGCCGATGATGTGACATGGATCGGTGGGGTCACCTGCAATCCTGGTGGCTTTGCGCATGAGGCAGGAGTTGTAGATGGCCAGTAGGGACGAAATTGGAAATGCATACAGTAATTATAAGTACCCGTTACCATACAAGTTTTTAGGGTATTTCTATATTTGAGCAATGATTGATCATGTCGATAATCATCGCTGGCCTAAAACACAATACACTGTATGCAACGGGAATTGAACCCTAGTAGTGGCATTGAAAGTGCCTACATGCCGACATCCAGTGGCACAAATGACATGGCATTAGACTTTTTCTTATTATTACTCTGTTTTTCGGTGCCACATCACTGATTTTCAGAATGCATTCCACTTTTCACCTGTGTGTCAATAACTCCTACTCTAATATGTAGACATACATAAAAGAGCTTGTATAGTGTTTTGTTGAAAGACTCTCAGTTTTCTCCACTCTCTAAAATTAATTCGTGAAGATTTGCATTCTGTTAGGTTAAACAGACTCTCCACTTCTTCACCAATGAGTGTTAGGGAATATAAAGCATAAGTTATCGAATGAATTGTAAAAAATGAATTAATATTTGCTTTTTTCTCCACTCTCAAACGTTATTTGATTTGTGACTTAAAGACAGTTTGTCACACCACCCTCTCTCCAGTCTTGCCTTCTTTTTTTTTCTTGCTCACGCATCCCACACACTTTCACAAACACATCTATGGCGTTTACTCCCCAAGCATTTGTTGATTTGCTTCAAGCCACATTGGTTGCACTCAGGAATCATCATCATTCCTCTACAAATGTTTTTAACATCTTCCTGGAGAGGATCAAGACCGAAGCACTGAACCAACATAAAGGTACAAGGTACCATTTGGCAGGACTGGGAGGAGAAGAACAGGAACTTAGAGATCTGGTCCATCACCTGAACACAGCATCCACCCATTATAAGATGGAAATCAGCACAGAAAAAAAAATATCACCATCAACAACCCATAGTGTAAACCTGTTAACAGTTTAAAGTATCTTGGAGCTGCCATATGAGAAGAGGGATCAGAACCAGAAATCCTGGCCAGGATAGCTCAAACCTCAGTCACACTTTTCAGACCCAAACCCATTTGGAGAGACAAGAACATAGCACTGAAACCAAAGATCAGTCTCATTCAAGCCCCAGTTGTTTCCATCTCCCTCTATGCTTGTGAGACATGGGCTCTCAAAACAAACCTTGATAGGAAAATAGAAGCTATGGAGAAGTGATGTTACAGGATATTTATCGTTATCAGCTACATACTGTGGCTATATGACAAATGTAACTTGCGCGACGACAACAACAGAGGGGATATTGGCCCCTACGAACAAGTGTTATAAACTGTGCACGGACGAAAACAGAAGTGGTTGGTCACAACAAAAGTTCTTCAGGACAGGCCAAGATTATTCTTCAGGGTGCTGGTTTGACAACATGAAGGAATGGACTGTTGCCAACTTTGCCACAAGCCAAAAAAAAGCCAGGAACCATCAGCAGCTGTCCAGAGTTGTGTCCTTAGTGGTGCTCCGATGACCCAGGTGGTTAAGGGATCTCTAAACCATGAACTCTGCAAAATAGAAAGCCAAACTGCATTGGACAAATTCATTAAATATTTCAATGAAATTTCGAGAAAAGGTTTAAAAAATAGCTTCAAGACTTGAGTGGGAACTATTTCCCATACCTGTTATTCTTAATTCTTTTTTTTCAGAGCAAAGGTAATACAGCCATTCTCTCCATTTTAAAATTGCTCAAAGAACAATAGTTGCTCAGAACACAGCCTTGTCCGTTTCAAAGACACCCTCTGTCCAATTTAGAGCAAAGGACAGAGAGGTTCAAATGAAAGGAAGCTCCTAATGTGCTACTCATTGAAATTCAGAGGTAAAAGATAAGACAATTACAGATGAGAGCACTATTTTCAGCATTACAACAAAAACGTAGTTGGTGCTATTATGATGTGACACTCACCAGAGTTCATTCTTGTCACAGTCTTTATTCGTTGATTCCATTAGAGTATTCTTTTTCTTAAATGTCAAATTTGATGTTCCAAATTACACTTTAATTAGAAATGGAACATAAGTGAAAGTGTCTGTTTATTAGCTATAAATGTGTGAGTCATTACCATTTCAAACTGGCAATGTTTGGAAATGAGTCATACCCTGGAGGCTGCCTAACACATTTTCTGATCCCTGAATAAGCAATGCAATCCTATCATATGAAAATTCAGTTTACTGCATGTGAAAATTGTGTATATTTATAGAGACAAGCCCTGGCCTTCTAGAAGTGGATTCCGCCAATGGTCTGAAGAGGAACAGTTTTTCAGAAAACCTAGAGCAAGAGAGTGCAATGGCTGTGCCCACGTCCGTTTCACAGTGAGTTTGTTTCTAGTCACAGATTGCACTTATTCCGAACAATTTCACCCCAAAAAATGTTATTTATGTAGCATTAGCAGCTAGTGTTGCTGATGCTCGCTTTATTGCACATGTCAAACTCATTAACCGCAGTCAGGGGTTCTGTAATCAGGATATCAAAAAATGCAATTGTATTCCGTTACAGTTACATGAAAAAAAAATACAGGTGTATTCGGTTAAAACAAGGATTACTTTGCAGGATTACAATTTTGAACATCGCATCAGAATTTACGAGTAGTGTAAACAATACCAGCTAAAAACCTTTAGCACTGTAAACAAGAAAATATTTCTACTACAACAACTAATAACTAACAAAAGTCAGAAGAGTTAAACAAAGAAATCAGGGACAAAAAGCCATTTTGGCTTTGTTTGCCATCGTGACAACGGATTTTCAGGTTTTTGTTCAGGAACAGTAACATGTTTATATTTTCGGTTCCAGCTCGTTGCTGTCCGTAGGGGGAACTTTTTCGTGTGTTTATTTAGATTTGCCACACAAATGACACCTGGTATTGTCCTATTCTGTTGTGCTTCTCAGATGTCTCTGTCAAATTTAGCTTCTTAATAGGGTGCCCGTATAGATTTGGCCCTTACTTCTGCCTGGCACACAAACAAGATGCAGCCAGGGTTAGGTAGGGTTACTTTAACTGGATTACTTTCAATGACTTTTGAATTACTCCAATAGCAAATATGCTAATAAAAGACAAAAGAAACGAAATATGAATAAAATGATGACTCACAACACGTGGTAAGCTTTCTCTCCTGGCTTTTATCTCTCTTTGATCTCCTGCAAAACTAACATAAAATGCGACAGAAACAAAATGAAAATGAATCCAAAGAGCTTGCCAACATCATTTTTGCCCTTCCATGTATTCCGTTACTCGCCAAGCCTGCACAAAATTTAGTCATTTTATTCATATTTAGTTAATTTGTCTTTTATTAGCATATTTTGTATTGGAGTAATCCAAAAGTAGTTGAAAGTAATCCAGTTAAAGTAACCCTACCCAACCCTGGATGCAGCAGCAGGCCAGGTAGGGAGAGCTCTAAAAGTGTGCTTGTAAATCACACAAACAGGCATAGACCTAGGGTTGCAGAGTGCGCTTTATCTATAAATAGAAGCAGCGCTTTAAGGATATTGGCGGATCCTAGGACAGTAGTATGGATCCAATCCAAGTACTTTCTTAGTATCGATAATATAGATATCTGGATTGGTCTACCCACCCCTAATTGCTATCAAACGACACTATGTAAGAAAAGTGACACTTTTGCGAGGTGAGTGAAACACTTGTACAATGAAAGCCAGAGTCTAATGAGAAGGAATAACTGTTAAGTAACTGCACTGTAATGTAAGCGCCCACACTAATTGAAACAAATGAGGTCTGGAGTTTTGACCCTCGGGACTTCATTCTAAATTGTGAGGTAATGATGCAGAGATAGAATCGCTTGCAGCGTTGTTGAAAAAAAAAAACACTGCTTTGCTGACTACAACGTATGATAAACTAGCTTTGATACTTCCATCAATTTTCTCATTACGTCTGCTAAAATATTTCACATGGTGTAGGTTAATGTTAATGTTTTGTGAGAAAAATCAATGTATTATATGTCGAATTTTAATTTTCTCTTTCAGGGTTTTTCAGGGTTTCTGATCGCAGCACATTTATTAACTTAATGACGACGCAGTTAGGCCCAAAAATGTTTGGAAAGTCACATAGATTTGTTGTTTAAGCTGTACATATAATCACAGCATGAAATATAATTATATGATTAACCAGGGTTGGGTAGGGTTATTTTAACTTGATTACTTTCAGTTACTTTTGGATTACTCCAATACCAAATATTATAATAAAAGACAAAATAAACTAAATATGAATAAAATGACTAAATTTTGTGCAGACTTGGGGAGTAACGGAATCCATGGAACAGCAAAAATGATGTTGGCAAGCTGTTTGGATTTATTTTCATTTTGTTTCTGTCGCATTTTATGTTAGTTTTGCCGGAGATCAAAGATATCAAAGCCAGGAGAGAAAGCTTAAAAGTACACAGTCCAAAAATCACAGCCGGCAAAATGAACGGAAAATGATACCGGTACTTACGGTTTGATCTATCTATCACATAATCTGTGAACCATGGTGGAAGCAGTGAAATACTTGTGCATTGGGCTACTTGTGTTCATTGATGACATTACAACAGATAAAGGAAGCGAGATGAACTCTAAAGTATACAGGGATATACTTTCTGCGTAAATTGGATGGCACTTCACAGTGCAGATGGACAATGACCCAAAGCATACAGTAAAAGCTACCCAGAGTTTATGAGGGTAAAGAAGTGGAATGTCTTGGAATAGCCAAATCAATCTCGAGAGCTCAACCCAATCGAGCATGCATTTCACTTGCTCAAGACGAGGCTGGAGGCAGAAAGACCGGCAAACAAGCAATAACTCAAGGCTGACGCTATAAAGGTCTGGCAAAGCATAGAGGAGGAGGGAACTCTGTGTTTTGCGTTGTCCATGGGTTCCAGACTTCAGGCAGTGATTGCCTAAAAATGATTTGTAACAAAATATTGACAACAAACCCCTAAAATGTGGTGTATTTTTATATAATTTCTTGATTTTCTGTCATATGTGGTTGTTTGATCACTTGAATTAAAAATTAGAGTCTGTTCTTCAATTCCGGTCAAGATATTTGGCATTCCGTCGCCACTGCTTTGGCAAGTAGCGTCTTACCTGTACCTGTCACCAGTTTTTTCTTTAAGTTAGGTGTGTTGGAGGAAAGAACCATCCACGCATTTACTAAATAACTAAACGTACGGCTGTAAACTTGTTATGGATAAAAGAAAATTGGAAGCTTTTAAAGGGATTTATCGGGAAATTAGCCAAGTGTTTAAACCTGAAAAGATATTTCATTTGGAGTCTAATGCGGTTGCATGTAAAGCCCCAATTGTGAAAATTGTGTCCATACAACTATTTTTCAGACCTAACTATGAATCGATCACCTGGACTGATCGAAGTGTGGTCACCACTTTTGTTATTTACATCACAAACACTCATATTTATTGTCAATTTGCAATATTTCCTTGTCAAACCTAAATGTTGAATCAGGATTTATTGGCGTTGTTCTTAATAAATTATACACAGTAAATAAATACATTTTCAATTCCGGCTTGTTATACAAATCACATCATTCAGGCCCTAATCCTCTTTTTGGTTCATCTGGTTTGGAATTTTAAATTGTTTTCAGACGAAGCCAGCGAATTTTAAAAGACGCAAAATCGTTTTTCCACCCTGTGATTCATTTGTTTTCGCAGTCCCAGTGGGAATCAACTGTTAATATTAATGACAGTCGCTAAATGTGCTACAATCTCTTCAAGGCTATTGTACGAATGTAACGGCAGTTTTAATAGTCATATCAAGTCATATCAAATAAATTGATTTACATACAGTTCTAATGGCACTGTGTCAGGACCAGAACGGAAACAGGACCCAATTGTGTTACGTTTTGCGCTAAGTTATATTAAAGGAAAGAGGATTAGCTGCACCCACGATCCGGTGTTCGCTAGGCGCAGAAAGCAAGTCGCTCTCCTACTCGGATTGTGATCCGAACACGGAAGTGGCTCTTCCGTAGCGAGCGATGGCGATGTCAAAGACGGAAAAACAGGTTGATAGCCGGGACAGGAGAGCAAAAACGTGGTAGGGGTCAGCAAAGGGTCATGAGCCAGGACGGGAGAGCAGACGTGGTCGGGATCAAAAACGGGTCGTAAGTCGGGACGGGAGAGCAGACGGGGTAAAGATCAAAACGGTTTGTAGCCAAAGACAGACGGGAGCGGAAACGGGACAGGTGGGAGTCGGGGTCGAAAAAGGCTTGCCTAGTATACACTGAGGTTCACAGACGGACTGACAAAAGGGGACAGATGAGTGGGTTTGAGACAGAGTCTGAGACAGTGGGCCAAAGGAGCGGGCACAGGTGATTCACATCGGTAATCATGAAACACAGCCATTTTTCATTTTTACAAAATCCATTAAGAGTTAAATATTAATATTGAATATTTTTTCTGTAATTATCTTCTTCACATTTGAATTATAAATAGTAAGATAGTGTATTTTTAGTACAAGGGCCTGAAATCCTTAAAAATGTTTGAATTTTAAGTGTTTGTAAATGCTTGAAATTGTTGCCATGTCTCCCAAAAAGACTGCTTAGAATGACACCAAGACTGCTCTATGCTGGCTGTTGTGGAATGTGGATAATAACTAATGATAAGTATGTAGGCTTCTGGTGAAGGTCGTGGGATGACGTTGTTGCAGGAAGTCACAAGCTGATATGCTGGGGAAGCCAGGGCGGACGACCTTCACGAGATATCTTCATTTGTTTTGAGAACAGTATAAAGACCAATGTTGAACGTCTGGAACTTTGAACGTGTCCCAAATGCAATAAAGAGCGTTCCCTTTTTGCCATATCTCCTTTCTGCGTATTTTTTGGGGCGACGCCCAACCACAATCTCTCCAAAAACTGCTGCTGGCATTATTTTGTATGGCACCGTCCAATGAAACACCATCGCCCAAGAGGACAGATGCATACGACACGCAAACAGGGCACTGTGAAATGTGTATTAGTGCAAGGATTACGCATCAATTATGGACATTTATTATGGGCCATGCAGAAAATGAAGGTAGTGTTTCCCAGTGGTAAATTGTAACAACTTACTGCAACTGAAAATGTAAGCGATATTACCATAATTTATTCACACACCTGTATGAGGAAAAATGTGTCTCAAAAACAAGTACACCTGTGTTTTACTCAGTATTTAAGAACAAAGTATACTATTCACACCAGGGTTTTCTTTTAATGGTCATGGAAAAATCTGAAAGTTGGCCTCGAAAGTCCTTAAAAAGTGCTTGAATTTGGCTGTTTATAAACCCTGTGTTTTGAATGTCAGATTTTTATTTTTTTCTAAACATCACCACCTTCATCACAATATTTTTTTAACTGTTTTAACAGACTAACTGGGGCCCACAGACGAGCTATCCAAGTGATCCAGAAAATGCGCTATTTTGTGGCCAAGAGCAAGTTCCAGGTCAGTGTGATGGGGTTGCCATGAAGGACATCTTTATATGAAGGGACAGTGTGTATTATTTAGCGCTTCCTATTAGTGAAAAAAAAAGAAAATTGCTAAAAAAAACATTAAGCTACAATACATAAAAATGCATTTTTTTTTCATACTCATAAACAGGGTTGGGTAGGGTTACTTTAACTGGATTACTTTCAATTACTTTTGGATTACTCCAATATCAAATATGCTAATAAAAGACAAAAGAAACTAAATATGAATCAAATGATGACTCACAACACGTGGTAAGCTTTCTCTCCTGGCTTTGATCTCTTTGATCTCCGGCAAAACTAACATAAAATGCGACAGAAACAAAATGAAAATAAATCCAAACAGCTGCCAACATCATTTTTGCCGTTGTATTCCGTTACTCCCCGAGCCTGCAAAAAAATTTAGTAATTTTATTCATATTTAGTTTCTTTTGTCTTTTATTAGCATATTTGGTATTGGAGTAATCCAAAAGTAATTGAAAGTAATCAAGTTAAAGTAACCCTACCCAACCCTGCTCATAAATTGAGTCTCACCTATAAGTAGCTCACATAATTTTCTGCGACAAGTACCCCGAAACCTCAAAACGCCAGGCAAAAAATGAGAAGTAAAATAATGCATTCTGACCCCTTAAAGCTCCGTAGTTTGTTTTCTTCCTTGTGGTTTAAGCAATCTCTTTTCGTTGCACTACACAATACGACCTCTAGGAGTCAAATATTACACACTGTTCCTTTACCTTATGTTACAACTTCAATGCTTTGTTTTTATAGTAAGGCTAATTATGTTTGTTTTGTAATACAGCACATCCGTGGCACAGTTCTAAGGTCAAGTAATTTAAACCAGCAACGAGCCTTTCTGCACGGAGTTTGCATGTTCTCCTTGTAGGTTTCTTCCCACATTCCAAAAACATGCATGGCAGGTTAATTGATGACCCCTAAATACTCCATAGGTTTGAGTGAGCCTGTCAATGGTATTCTGGGTGCACTGCGACTGGCTAGCAACCAGTTCAGGGTGTCCCCTGACCACCTCCTGAAGATAGCAAGGATGGGCTCCAATACCTGCGACAATACTGAGGATAAGTAGCCCAGATAATGGATGGCTGGATACTTAGTAATGATTAACCTTTAATAATACACATAATTAACACATATACCAACTTTACTAAGCCCGGCCAAGAAAAAATGGACATATTTACATATTATTTATGTTTTTTTTTAGTGATGTTTTTTTAGTAATGTTTTGATACCAAATGCTAAATCTATTGCACCCTGATCATTCTGGAAGGAGGATAACTACTTGTAAAGCCCCTTGTCACTGTTTATTTTCCTCATGTTGAGGTTTTTCAGTTTTTCCCTTGCCCGCATGATGGTTTAAGATCAAGGGATGGTGTAATTGTAACTTGTGCAGTCCTTTGAGACTTCTCGTGATAAAGGTCTATACAAATAAATGTGCCCCGACTTGCCTTGGAATGTTTAAACATGTTTCTGATTGTTTTTTCATCCTGTTAGCAAGCCCGTAAACCTTATGAAGTCCGGGATGTGATTGAGCAATACAGTCACGGTCATCTCAACTTAATGGTGCGGATCAAAGAACTACAGAGGAGGTAAAGCGGTCGGACATCTTTTTTCCATACAGTGGCCTCTCTGCATACGAGCTTTTCTAGTCCTGAGAAATTTGTGATAAGAAATTATCTTGTCCGACATACAAGAGAAATTCCTACTTACGAGCATTTCCAGATGCTTCGGCATGAGGAAGCATCGAGTGCAGATACCAAAGCCGCGGAAGAGTTTATGCAGCGCTTCCCGAATATTTTTATCCCCCGCTGCAAATGTTTAACTGTGAAAAAACTGTGAAAAAACTACCACGTAGGACATTTATCACTGCTGAGGAGAAAAAGCTACCAGGCCACAATCCCATAAGAGATTGTCTAACATTAGCATTGTGTGCTAATGCTAGCGTTGTATCATGCAGCGAACCCACACACATTTAAGACTCATAAAATTAGCCACCGCCAACTTCCTTCACGGTAAGTGCTCATAGTAAATTAGCATTTTATTTCATTAATGTTGTCTTAATTATGTTATCATTTTAATTTAATTTGTTTTTAGTGATCAAGGAGATGTGTTTTATAGCTAATCTGGGTCAACTTGGATGATTTTGGGAGACAGGGATTTGATTAATTCATTTTAACTTACTTTTTAGAGGGAAAATTTGTTCAAGATAGAATAGAATAGAATAGAATAGAATAGGATATACCTTTATTGTCATTGCTACAAAATGGGTTGAACATATTGACAACAAAATTGGACGTGGCACTCCAGGTTCACATTTTACAGTGAGGATAAAAGAAAACAAATAAGATAAAGGAACAAAGAAGATGCGAGCAATTCTAGATACGAGCTCAAACTAGGCATAAATGAATCACTTATGTAGAGGGGCATAGCTTGAAGGTGTTATAATTTCACAAATCATATATTAGTAGAATGGAAAAAAATGAAACTGTCCTTTGTTTTGTTTCTATGTCTCCAGACTTGACCAATCTTTGGGGAAAATAACTTCATCCACGACAGGAGCAGGTAATTCATGACTTGACTTCTGTTATATATAAAATCTGTTGAGACAAAAACCAAGGAGGTAAGATGGGCTTAAAAAATCCGACTCGTATCCTATTAACTTCATTTGAAACCGGGACCCGAAGCATACCTAAAATGTTATGTTTTGTTTGTGAGGACTCGGGAGGAGGAGAAGTTATCCATCATAACAAATTGAAGCATGTCTTTTGTAATGAAATCTAAGTTAAACAAGACTGTATAAAAAATGACATTTACATTAACAGGCAATTTTCTATTGTTGACGGATTTTTTAAGAGTTGATGGGAACATTTTAAGGCTGTCAATCATTTTTCCAACTCAAAAAATGGGCCACAAACCACAGCAGCAATACGTCCTTAAGAATCTAGCGCAGCACTTTGAGATGGAGGGAACAGACAGAGAGACAATGACAGGTGGAGAATACAAACAAAAGCAGCGAGAGAGAAATTCGACCCGAACTTAATGATTGACATTTTAGGCCCGGGCCCGAGATCTTACCTCTGGCAACAAACACAGACTGTATATTGTTCTCAAACTGTTCCTTTTCTCAGATCGAACCAAAGAAAAAGGAAACAACTCAATTGGATCCAGACTCAACAGGATGGAAGACAAGGTAGAATATATCATTGTATTTTTTACATAGATTTGATGTAAATTATTGGATGTACAAACTTGTGGTTGGCGATACTAGGAATCTTGGTAGTATTGAACGATACTAGTCCAATACATAGAATAATTGAAAAAAATAATACAAATAGTTCTATCACAACTGTTTTACAACAAAAGAAAAGAGAAAATAAACAAAAAAAATCAGCAATGTAACAAGCCGTTTTGGCTCTGTTGCCATAGTGACAACAGATTTACAGGTTTTTGTTCAGGAACAGTAACATTTTTGTTGGAGTTTATTATTGATAGGTAAGACAGAAGAGATGAGTTTTGAGTCCTGATTTGAAGATGGACATGGTTGCAGAATTTCAGAGGGCAGGTGGTAATGAGTTCCAGAGCTGGGGGCAGAGCAGCTGAAAGCTGAAATATTGCTACATACATGACAATACATTTAGTGTAAATTGTTAGTGTTAAAACAACAGACCAACCTGTAATGAAAATGTGTGTTTGAATGAGGCTAAGTGAACCATTCTACTTGAACCCATTCACTGATCTAAAAGTTTCAGCTCCCCGCTCCATGACAACACACTGTAGCAATGCTATCCCACACCCCCCTCCAATGGTTCCACTCGTACCTCATTGGCCACACTCAATCAATTCAACTCAAGTGCTTTTCCTCTGACCCCTCTCCAGTCTCCTCAGGTGTGCCCCAGAGCTCTGTCCTGGGGCCCCTCGTCTTTATAAGCAACCTACTCCCCCTAGGCCATATCTGCTGTAAATCCAATATTTCCTTTTACTGCTTCGCCAATGACAGCCAACTTTATTTCCGGCAAACCCAACTTGATACTCCCACCACTCGACCTCAACTCCTGCATTTCTGAAATAAGATAATGGTTCAACTTCCACACTTTCTACCCTCTCTGAATTTGACTCCCTCTATTAATCTGTTGACAATTACTTAGTTATTCCCTTCCCTGTGGTCAAGAGTCTGGGTGTCATCCTCGACAGCACACACTCCTTTAACTCTCATGTAAATGACATCACCCGGTCAGCTTACTTTCACCTGCACTCCATCAACCGTCTCCGGCCCCTTCCTCACCCCCAACACCACTGCCATCTTCGTCCATAGCCTTGTCACCTCACACCTCGATTACTGCAATTCCCTCCTCTACGGTTTACCTTAAAAGTTTCTCCCTAAACCTCAGCTACAGCTCCATTACTCTGCTGCACATATCATCAACATCATGTCACCCCTGTCCTTCAGCAACTCCACTGGCTCCCAATCAACCATAGAATCAACTATAAAATCCTCCTCTACACCTACATGGTGGCCATTCACAACCTTTCCCCCGCTCTCCTACTTCTCCGACCTCCTTCACATTGCCATGCCATCCCACACCCTCAGATCAACCTCCTCCCTCCGTCTCGCTATACCTGCTACCCGTCTCAACTCAATGGGGAGCAGAGCTTTCAGCTGCTCTGCCCCCCAGCTCTGGAACTCGTTGCCGCCTGACCTCCGGAATTCCGCCAACCTGCCCACCTTCAAAAGCAAACTTAAAACTCATCTTTTAGACTTTTAATTTTTTTTTTTGTATTTTATTACTTGCTTGTTTTATTCTTGCTTTATTGTTGTTTGTTACTATCAGGGTTGGGTAGGATTACTTTAACTTGATTTCTTTCAATTACTTTTGGATTACTCCAATACCAAATATGCTAATAAAAGACAAAATAAACTAAATATGAATAAAATGATGACTCACAACACGTGGTAAGCTTTCTCTCCTGGCTTTGATCTCTTTGATGTCCGCAAAACTAATATAAAATGTGACAGAAACAAAATGAAAATAAATCCAAACAGCTTGCCAACATAATTTTTGCCGTTCCATGTATTCCGTCACTCCCCAAGCCTGCACAAAATTAAGTAATTTTTTTCATATTTAGTGTCTTTGGTCTTTTATTAGCATATTTGTATTGGAGTAATTCAAAAGTAATTGAAAGTAATGAAGTTAAAGTAACCCTACCCAACCCTGGTTACTATATGTACAGCGACCCTGGGTGTCTAGAAAGGTGCTTTGAAGTACACTGTAGTATTATTAATAAATATTCTTTGGATTAAACCCATTGGAAATAAATAAATGAAATAATAGCAATAAGCTTCAATACTTAAATGAATGAAGTGCTGACCTTCTCCCACTTATTCGTGAAGGCATCAATTTGCCTCTCATTTTTGGCTTCTGGAAAGGGTCGGTGCAAAAATCTCAAATTTGTGTGCTATGCTTACTTTTCATAGCTCACACACATGGAGGTGATGCTAAACCGCATAGCCAGCGCTCTCAGTATTCCGCCGGACCAGAAGGAAGCCACTGGAGGCACGCTTGAGGGGAGTGTGAACCCGCAGCAGAGTCACCCAAGCCGCGAAAGTCTCCCGAGCTATGAGCAACTGTCTATGAAATTGGACCACAGGGACTGATTTTTCTATCAATGTTTTGTAATTCAACTAACATTTATGACTTTGTATGTATCCATTTTGATGTTCAGTAAAGGACAGCCTTTTGCGGCTCGGCTCACTAAAACGACTTTTCACATTTAGTTGTTGTATTAAATGATGTATTACTAATGATGATGTTACTAGCTCGGAATACTCATAGTCCAAACCTAAGGTATAAACTTTAGCTGGAAACCTTAAAAAGGCTTTAAAACCATAATAATGAGCCTGAACCCCAGTTGGAAACCCTAGCTGGACACTACCAAAAGAACAATTCAGATTTTTTGTGTACCATACAAATTTCCTTTGCTGTTCAGTCGTATACGAATTCCAGCTCTTTTAAGAGAATCGACTCTTTCGGCTCAGCTCACTAAAAAGAGCTGGCTCTAACCACTATTTTTTTTTTTATTAACTGATATATTTCCAATAATTATATAACATTATGCACAAAACTAATTAATCTATCTAAACATTTTAAAAATGTACACAGTTGTACTTTAGGCTTCTGGCAACTTTAGCTAGGTTTCGTGTCAAGGCACTCCTAATAATACTAACTAAATTTATAATCATCTGCTTTTGTTAACAAGTGACTCTGGAGCTTTATGGAGCCATGCAGCTCTTTGGCACACCCTAGTGGCTCCCTGGCACTTTTTCAACAAACCATTGCCCTAACAACCTCGCCCAAGTTGAATGCCCAGCAACGCCAGGCCCAGCAACCACAGGCCATTATGCTGTATATATTATATATATATAAGTGGAATTTTAACTAATTCAGACTTTGGTTTGTTAAGCACCTTTAACACAGGATACCTGAAAAACACACGACAAAACTAAATTTAATCCCCAAATATTTCCTTTTCAGTGCATTAACAAGCCATGAAATAAAACATTTGGCTTTTTTGTACGTCACAAATTTTACGTGAAACAGGATCTTTGAAAATAAACAAAAGAAAATATTATTTTGAAATATTTACAGAGCTACATAAAAAATCATGAAATCCAAGACAAACAGCTTTGATCACACTTAAGTTAAACCAAAATAAGGAATCTCTGGAGAAAAAAAAATGCTAAACGGCAAAATATAAATTAAAACTCATTACTGTTTTAAAGACACTAAAAACTACAAAAAGTTTTAACCATTTGCAATTCTACTTTTAACCAAGTTAGACTGAAACAACATGGAAAAAACACACAAAAATATGAAGAAATATTTATGAAAATAAAAAGAAAATAACGAGCAGTCTAATGAAAATTTAGAAACACCAAGTGCCTCTAATTTGAAGGAATGTTTCATGTTCCTCTGTCAGTGGTGAACAGCCATTAATTCATACAAATGAAACCAAATTTGACTCCCTTTCCTTCTTTGACTCATTTCTTATTTCCCTTCTTGAGTCGAGGCAGTTTTTTTGGCAGGGTAAAATAAATCCTTCGAAATTTTGCTTGTCTCCGTATGCCCTGTGTTTGGCTGGCAAGCAGTCCTGGGTATACCACATTACTGCTTGATGAAAGCTGGGATACACTCCAGCTACCCCGCATCCCTCAGGAGAATAAGTAGTTAGGAAATGAATTGATAAAATCATGTGCTAATTTCAGGCTTGGATACACCAATCTAAAATGATCCGACGCTGGTTTGCTAGCTAACAGCCAATCAGGTATCAATATCTGGAATAAAAGAACTCCAAAGCTCTGTCAGGACAGCCCTGGTTGTACAAACCAATGAGAACATGAAGACCAAATACATTCTCACCTTCGAAATCCACTTGGTGTGCTCTGGTCATAATAACTTGGCCTGATTGGTTATTTGTTCGTCAGTGTGTTTTACAAGGACTGGATTTTCTTTGATTTCAAAAACCTTAATATCAAACACTAGTCTTAGTGTTAAACCCTAGATCAGGGGTGGCAAACCCGGTCCTCAAGACCCGCATGTCCTTGGAGTTTCTCTGCTCAAATACTGGTGAGTCCAATCACCTGGGTCCTTATCAAGCTCTCACACAGCTTACTAACAAGCTTAAAATTTGCATCACCTGAGTTGGAGAAGAGAAACCTCCAAAACATGCAGGACATGCAGCTCTTGAGGACCATGTTGGCCACCCCTGGCCTAGATGCAAACCAGAGAAAGGCTTTGAAATCCCAATAATGACCCCAAACCCTTGTTTGGAAACTTAGAAATAGTTTATAACCCTTATATCAAGACCAAACCTTAGTTCAAAAACATAGCTGGAAACACGAGCTGAATACATTAGAAAGGCTTTGAAACCCTGTTATGCTGCCTGAACCTTGGTTGGAAACCTTGGCTAGAAACTTTTGAACAGCTTAAAAACCCAAGCTGAAAACCCTATAAGTGTCACGAAACGGGCCAGGAAGCAGGAGGGGTGAACTCAAATGCCTAGACGATCTGTCACTTTAATTTAGGAAAGAAAAGTTGTCCAACACAAACGGACCAAAGACAAAACAAAACAGGCTTAAAGGCAATCAAAATTACAAACTAGGCATTTACTCAGAACAAACAGGCATGAAAAGGTTTTCCTCAAAGTTAAGCAAAAGGAGCGTTTAAGTACTCCACAAGCAATCAATTCAATGCGTCTCAGCCGGTGTCAAGGGGCGGGGCCAGCTGGGTGCCATGACGACCGTGCAGGACATGACAATAAGGGCTTTAAAACCCTAATATTGGGCCAAAACACCAGTTGGAAAACCCAGCTGGAAACCGTATAAAGGCTGTAAAACGCAAATATTGTTCCCAGATTCTAGTTGAAAGCCCTAGGTGGAAACACAAAAAAGGTTCCAAAACCCAAATATTGATCTCAAACCCTAGTTGAAATCCCTGAATCTTAAAACTGAAATATCAAGCCCAAACCACAATTTAAAACCATAACAAAATGAAATGGAAAATATGTTCAAAGTAGATAAAAGGAAGAAAAAGACAAAATAAAAAGGGGTTACAGATGTGTTTTTCAGAACAAGTCAAATATGACAACCACTGTAAGTAAAAACAGATATAGTCTTATTCTGAAAGTACAATTAATTGTCATGATTACTGACTAGCTTCACCTGTGCCCGCTCATTTGGCGCCAGCCGCTGCGGGCTACCTGATTGGTTCCTTGTCCCTTTTTAAACCTAGTCCTGTCACTCTCTGGTTGTCAGTCCGTCAGCGAACCCCTGTTGTTACAAGGCAAGCATTTTGACACTGACTCTCGCCTGTCCAGTTTTTACACCCATTTTTACACCTCTCCGTTCCTGATCTCCCCGTCTGCAACCTGTTTTTGACTCCGACCACGTCTGCTCTCCCGTCCCGGCTTACGACCTGTTTTTTATTCGTACCATGTCTGCTCTCCCGTCCCGACTTACGACCCGTTTTTTATCCCGACCACGTTTTTGCTCTCCTGTCCCGGCTATCGACCTGTTTTTCCGCCCTTGACACAGCCATTTCCCGCTACAGAAGATCCTCTTCCGTATTCGGATCAAGATCCAATTTTACGAGCGGCTCACTTCCCGCGTCCAGCAAGCACGGGATCGCGGGCGCTGCCCTTCCTCTTTCTTTCAATAAAACTTGTGGTAAACGTTACGCAATTGGGTCCTGATTCCGTTTTGGTCGTGATATTAGTATTAGATATTGGGACTACTATAGTATAGTTTCTGGCAGAATATCTCCAAATCGTCCAAAATCCATTATAAGTTCAGTGTTCATTTTACCTCTGAAAAGTGATGGGTCACGGGACTCGCATGCTCAAAAAATCTATGGGTCCCAACAGAGATCTATGGGTCCCCAAAATTTAGTGTTATCGCGGCTGAATTTGTAAATCGGCGACAAATATATAATATAAATCTATATATTCATTCAGTTTTAATCATCACAGTTAATTGGTAATACAAAGCAGTTATTGCTTCAAATGTTTCAGTTCATATATTCTTCGTGGTTTGCTGTCCCGCCACAGTTGTAATGCCTTCTCAAGGTCCAAACCATTATCATCCTCCTCATAGTGTAACCAGGAATATAATTTAGTCAATTTGGGCAGAAAAGTCCTTTTCTTGCTAGAATTCTTTTGTTTATTTTCTTTTGTCGAATCGTTCGCTCCAAAACACGTGTTTTCCTTGCCTTCGCGGTCTTCTGAAAAATTTCTCCGCCGTTTTTTCATGCCGGAATTATTGCCGTTGTTACCACTTTCTGTGTTGTGTTTCGACTTATTACCGACACTGAAGAAATTACCAATTTTTTGGTGATTTGCACCTAGTACCAACTGTTTTTTCGGAGGCATACTTCTCTTTCACTCGACAACCGCCACAAGAACGACGTCATCTCGAAGCAAAGAAATCTCGTTTGCCAAGATCGGCGCGAGACCAAAACAACAATGGCGGATCTGCCTGACGAAAAGTTTGGAGTGCGGTAAATCTTTGTTAAAAAAAAAAAAAAAAGTAATCGGAAATAATGGCAATTTGGTGTCAAAAACGTTGCGTCCCGGGGACGCACGTTGATTTGACCGAATGCGTCCCCAGCAAAAATGATGCGTCTAGGACGCAGGGACGCGGGCAAACGAGAACACATGAACGAGTAACACTGGAGTAAAGGTCACATGTGCGTTTAATCGCGCTATTCGTGTCTTGCCTTCTACAAAAGTTTCGATGCACACAATTGGACGTTGTTGAACATTTTAAAGGAAAGAAACAAATTATTACAAAACACTGTGTCCAGGCCCGACAGAGTGTGTTACCATAAATTTATGAAGGTTAACTTAAAATCAAGAGCAGAGATGCTCAACGCCGCTATCAATAAAGCTGAATTTATATTTTCCTCTACCTGATGCATGCAATCCCATGCTATGCTTCCAACTGTTTGCTAGCGCTTCATCTAATCTTTTACAACACAGTGTAGACAACGTGTAGGCGTGAGCCTCGGAGAAAGACGGATAAAAATACTTCAACTGATGTTTAAATCAAAACACTTAGTTGTGTGGAACTGGAAAGCATTCCTAATCCCATCATATTGCTATTGTGGATATGTAATAACCCTCTGAAAATAAATAGAATAAATATCAATATGAGATAGACACCTTGCAGATTCTTGGGTCAAAATCTATGCATTTCGCCGGTTTCACATATACACTACTTCCTGGATTTATTAAGACACACTTCTATTCCAAAGCTTGTGATTGATGCCCACCTCATATCCTGTATTGTCCTGTCTTTTTCGACTGCCTGCCTGGTGGTGATACGAAGGAGAAGGACGATTTGAGATGAGACAGCGGACCAGCGTTTGACCTGAAGCATGTGAACGCCTGCATGGACCAGCTGGCAGAGATGGGAAGCTGCGTCGTGGCCGTCATAGACTTTCTGGGCTAGTTTACATGCTGGGGGCGTCGCTGCTGTCATGCACTTTTCGGACAAATTTTCAACATGTTACCTAGTGTTTACTATGTTTGTGTGTGAAGTCCTTGTCGTCATGATTAACTCGGTCTGGCAGACCTGCATTCATCAGTGCGTCCGCTTATAAAGTAGTGCTTCTTTCCACTACTACCGGCGTGTGGCGCTGTGACAGGTCACCTAGCATACACCTTAGTAAAAAAATCCGCTTCCTCTTTCTAGTTCGTATGTTACCGCGGTGTACCTGTCCCACCAAAGATCCACATTCACGCTGGACTGGATGATGAGGTTTTTATTACAGTTGCTGCAAATGAATGAGTCACAACACGTGGTTAGCTTCTCTGCTGACTTTGATCTCTTTGATCTCGTTGGCAGCTCATTGCAGACTGCCAGCAAACATATCAAAGAGCTTTCTTTTCAGTTTACATAAAATACATTTTAGAATATCAACCATCACAATACATTTTTACATCCATTTTAACAAGATACTTTTAACAAGAGATCGTATAGTGTTTTTTTTAACGTTTACAATTAATTCAACATATTTTTCTTTAGTCTGAATTTTAACCAACATCACCCTTTTTTTATGTATAAGAAAATATAAATAATAACAATAACTAGACAATTCCCGCGGCAATTGTAAGAGTTGTGATTGATCTGGCAGATGTTGGTAGAGAACCGGTAGTGTTGAGTTGTTAGCATTAAGATTTAGCATAAAGTTTTTAACTCATAGAGATGTATTTGTAACTTTTTTGCTTGGTTCTGTGGGGGGGCTCTGCCCCCCCACATCCCCCCGGTACTGGCAAGTTCATTGGAGATGGGCCCACAACCGTTAGCAACAAGGATATGCCTTGTGGAGGTCTAAAAATCACATTCTTGGTAATAACATAGTAATAACACTGTTATTACACTTTAAAAACTTTTACAATATACATGTTCAAATAGAATGGGCCGTTCAATTTGAATTGGTCCACCCGGAATCCATTGAGCCTATTCATTTTGCTGATTTGTTAGCATGTGGCCATCAGCATAAGTTTTTAGCATGAAGCAGTTAGCATTTAACCATTAGCATCACTTTTGAGCCTGTAGCCATTAGCATAACTCATCAACATGTAGCCATTAGCATAGTTTGTAAATATGAAGTTGTTAATAAAAAGCCATCACCGAAACTTTTTAACACGAACCATTTAGCATTTAGCCGTTAGCATCACTTTATAGCATGTACCCATTAGCATAACTCATCAACACGAGTCCATTAGCATAATTTGTAAATATGAAGTCGTAACAATATTGCCATTACCAACATTTTTTAGCATTGAAAAGTTAGCATTTAGCCGCTAGCATCACTTTTTAGTATGTACCCATTAGCATAACTCATTAACATGAAACCATTAGCATAATTTGTAAATATGAAGTTGTTACAATATAGCCATTCCCAAAATTTTTGGGCATGAAGAAGTTAGCATTGCCCACAGTGTTTACAGCTAGCTTGCGCTAATTGTTGGGCTGGCTGTGCCAGCCCAACCCATTGCGGACAGTGTTTACAGCTAGCTTGCGCTTACAGCACTTGGCAATGTAGTTGTGCCTTGCTGCAACAATCACAACTAATGAGTACAAAAACGGGTACAATTTACCTGCAAATGAATGAGTCACACGTTTAGTAAGCTTCTCTGCTGGCTTTGATCTCTTTGATCTCTATAAAGGGAATTAGCATTTTAGCACAACATGCAACGTCCGGCAAAACGAACATAAAAGGCGACAGAAACAAAACGAAAATAAATCCAAACAGCTTGCCAACATCAATCACATTACTGTGCATGTTGAGAGATTTGTCAGCTGTGGTTTTAATGTTTAAAATTAACTTTTTTTTGCGGAGCACCAAAAGATCGTGTCTTACCGTTGGCAGCTCGTTGTAGACTGCCAAAAACCCCGCCTTCCGGTCACATGTCAAAAGCCAAACCAAACCCTACCCCATACCAGCAGGTGGCACTGTTGGACTCATCATTGCAGGACACTTACACAAAAACTGTACAACATATTTCAGGAATTTCAATAAAACAAAAGTTATTATTACACCCGTTACACATATGTAGACATACGTGTACTCAATCTCCAACGCGCTAAGAACTTTGACTTTTTTATTGTTTGATACCTCGTGCATTCATTCGATATGTTTGGTGTAAAGTGTAAAGAACTTAACTTTATTCATAGTTATAGAGCATGTTATTTTATGAAACGTTTATTTTTTTAGTACAAAACAATACAGGTTAATTATACAAGCCTTAAACATACTTATATAAACCTTAAACAAACAACATTTAGCACTGAAGCAACTTACGAACAAATTTAACTTACGAACGATTGTCCGTAACATATTTCGCTTGTAGGTCGGGCAGCATCTGTAGCAGTGTTCATTTTACCCGTGAAAAGTGATGGGTCCCACGCTCAAAAATCTATGGGTCCCAACAGAGATCTATGGGTCCCCAAAATTTAGTGTCATCGAGGTGGAAATTGTAAATCGGCTACAAATGTATAATAGAAATCTATATATTCATTCGGTTTAATAATCACAGTTTATTGGTAATACAAATCAGTTATCACGTCAAGATTTTTCAGTTCACAACAATGTTGGACATTATATCAAATAAAATTGCTGAAATAATTATATTAATTAATATTTTCATTCAGTTTTAATCAGCACAGGTTATTGGTAATACAAAGCAGTTATCACTTCAGATTTTTCGGTTTACGATATTGTACATTATACAAAATGCTGAAAATACTGCCATCCACTTAAATATTTTTAGCAGTGAGAGCATGGCCAAGTCTTCTTTTTGATGTCGTATCCGTTTATACTTGCCTCTCTCTTCCTGCAGCAACGGAATTTCCATAGCTAATTTGTGGTTTTCATTGTCGTTGTCCCAATCCAATGTGCTTTTCTGAAAGTTCGTATTGTGAAATGATTTATGCAATCCAGTTTTTTTTTGTCACAATGGGGACACGCATCACAAAACATGTAGCCTCCATTATCATCCTCCTCATAGCGTCACCAGGAATATAATTTAGTCCATTTTGGCAGAAAAGTCATTTTCTTGCTAGGAGTATTCTTTTGTTTATTTTCTTTCGTCGAGTCGTTCGCTACAACACGCGTGTTTTCCTTGCCTTTGCAATCTTCCGAAAAATTTCTCTGCCGTTTTTTCTTGCCGGAATTATTGCCGTTGCTATCACTTTCTGCATTATGTTTTGACTTATTACTGACACTGAAGAAATGACCAATTTTGTGTTGATTTTCACCTTCCCTCGACGACAACCACCACGACAATGACGTCATCTCGAATCAACGAGATCTCGCTTGCAGACGAAAACTCGAACCGCGAGACCAAAACAACGATGGCGGAAAGTTTGGAGTGCGGTAAATCTTTGTTAAAAATAAAAGTAATCAGGTAATAATGACAATTTTGTGCCGAAAACGTTGCATCCAGGGGACGCACGTTGATTCGAGACTAGGCGTCCCCAGCAAAAATGATGCGTCTAGGACGCGGGCAAACGAGAACATTGCTGTAGTCACATCTTAAACGGAAAGGAGCCAGTACAAGTTAGTTAAAATTGGAGTGATATGAAACTTTCTTGTCCTGGTCAAAAATCCTGCTGTCAATTTAGAAAGAAGTTGATTCGTTCCAATTACCCTCAGACCAGATAAAATTATGAATTTGTCCAAGTTATTTGTTTTACTCCAATATTAAAGCCCTCAAAAAAATATGTAAAAATCATGAGCGGATTCAAAAAGAAAGGCACGTTTCAAGGCTAAAAAGGTGGAGTTGCTACATTCAGTGTTGCTGCGTCGCAGACAGGGTTGGGTAGGGTTACTTTAACTGGATTACTTTCAATTACTTTTGGATTACTCCAATACCAAATATGCTAATAAAAGACAAAAGAAACTAAATGAATTGAAATGATCTTCATTTATAAAGCGCTTTTCAAGTCAATGACTTCCCAAAGCGCTTTACGATGTGCTCCACATTTCCCAATAGCGGCCTTGCAGCCATGTAAGGCGCTAACCTGCTTATTGGGGGTATTAGGGGTTCAGTGTCTTACCCAAGGACACTTCGATATGTAACACAGAGGATCCGGGATTCGAACTGTAATCCCTTGATCACAAGACGAGCGCTCTACCTCCTGAGCTACTGCCACCCCTAAATATGAATAAAATGATGACTCACAACACGTGGTAAGCTTTCTCCCCTGGCTTTGATCTCTTTGATCTCCGGCAAAACTAACATAAAATGCGACAGAAACAAAATGAAAATAAATCCAAACAGCTTGCCAACATCATTTTTGCCGTTTCACATATTCCGTTACTCCCCAAGCCTGCACAAAATGTAGCCATTTTAATCATATTTAGTTTCTTTTGTCTTTTATTAGCATATTTGGTATTGGAGTAATCCAAAAGTAATTGAAAGTAATCAAGTTAAAGCAACCCTACCCAACCCTGGTCGCAGACCACTAAATGCAGATTTTAGCCAAAGTGGTTCCGCCTGAGTTCATATTGCAGAGTGACGTTGCCCCGGGGGAGGGTGCAAGTGGCGAACAGTAAACACAAAGACTATTGTGTCAAAACAAAATGGCTGGAGGTGGTCCATAAGCACCTTGGCATAATTGAACATCTTTGAAGTAGAACATGCTCAGGGAGCAGCTTATGCAGGAAGCTATGAAAGAAATTAATTGGTTGCGGTCACAATTGGTCGTCAATTTAACGTAACAAAGCTAATCATCGGCTTTTCCCTTAGTTGAACATTTGAGAGTTTACATAAAAGTCATGCTATAGCTCGTGCCTACCGGTTTTCTGCACTAATGCTGATAAAGATGAGTTAATTCTGCTATTATTCTTAAAGCTGGATACACATTCCCCTGACTATTTTCATAATCCATTGGAGGCCATTATACTTGGGAACATAGTAGACTATGCTTTAGACCAGGGGTGTCAAACTCATTTTAACTGGGGGGCCACACGATGGAACAAACATTCTGTCGGGGGCCGGACTAGTAGATTAAAGAGAAAGAAAAAGAGATAAAGAAATAAGAAAAAGAGGGATGGGAACAAAGAAAGAAAAAGAGAGAGAGGGAGAGAGCGTGAGAAACAAAAGATAAAAAGTCGTGAGAGAGGGGGAAAACAAAGGGAGAGGAAGAAAGAAATCCAAAGAGAAATAGAAAGACAGAAAGAGAGAAAAGAGGAAGAAAAGCGCGAAGGGTATGAAGAAAGAAAGAGAAGAGAGAAAAGGAAAAAAGGAAGTTAGAGCAAAAGAGGTTAAAAGACAGAGAGAAAGAAACAAAGAGCAACAAAGGAAGAGAAAAAGAGACACAGAGAGTGAAAGACAGAGACAGAGTGGGACAAAAGGGGTGGAAAAGAAAGAGAGAGACAGAGAGAGAGAGACATACAAGTACAGTGTCTTTGTGAGAGGCACCTGGCTTTGGCAACATCAAGTGGACATATTTCAACCTGCAGCTTGTTTTTCTCTTGCGCTTCTCTGAGTGTTGTCTCACGGGCCGGATTCAACCCCTTAGCGGGCCTGATGTGCCCTGCGGGACGCCTGTTTGACACCTTTGCTTTAGACTCAAGGGCATATGGAGATGCTACACTCAACTTTTGCTAGCGAACTCCTTATTAATCCTACCCAATAAGGAAATAAGTAGTAAATTTCACAGTTGCCATGGCGCCAAATTGGCCCTGCCCGTTTGGCGCCAGCTGCAGCTTGTTGACAGATTGGCTTCCCCACTATTTAAACCCTGTCCTGTCACTCTCCTTTTGTCAGTCCGTCTGCGAATCTCCGTGTATACTAGGCAAGCCTTTTTCGACACTGACTCCCGTCCCGACTTACGACCCGTTTTTGGATCCCGACCACGTCTGCTCTCATGTCCTGGCTTACGACCTGTTTCTGTCCCCGACCACGTTTATGCTCTCCCGACAATCGACCGTTTTTTCCGTCCCTGACACCGCCATCGCTCGCTACAGAAGATCCACTTATGTGTTCGGATCACAATCCGAGTACGAGAGCGATTTGCTTCCCGCCTCCAGTGAACACCGGATCGTGGGCGCAGCTCTTCCTATTTCCTTCAATAAAACTTGTGGTAAACGTTACGCAATTGGGTCCTGTTTCCGTTCTGGTCCTGACAAGAACATTTTAACAATAGTTTAAGAAAGGGGTGTCAAACTCATTTTAACTCGGGGGCCACACGATAGAACAAACATTCTGTGGGGGCCGGACTAGTAGATTAAAGAGAAACAAAAAGAGATTACAGAAATTAGAGAAAGAGGCAGGGAAAAGGCGAGAGGGCGGCACAAAGAAAGAAAGAGAGAGAGAGAGGGAGCGAGCGTGAGAAACAAAAGATAAAAAGCCGTGAGAGAAGGGCACAAAAAAGGGAGAGGAAGAAAGAAATCCAAAGAGAAATAGAAAGACAGAAGAAGAGCGCTAAGGGTATGAAGAGAGAAAGAGGATAGAGAGAAAATTAAAAAGGAAGTTAGAACCAAAGAGGTTAAAAGGCACAGAGAGAGAAAGAGACAACAAGCAACAAAGGAAGACAAATAGAGACACAGAGAGTGAAAGAGACAGAGACAGAGTGGGAGAAAAGGGGTGGAAAAGAAAGAAAGAGAGAGAGAGAGAGAGAGAGAGAGAGAGAGAGAGAGAGAGAGAGAGAGAGAGAGAGAGAGAGAGAGAGAGAGAGAGAGAGAGAGAGAGAGAGAGAGAGAGAGAGAGAGAGAGAGAGAGAGAGACAGAGAGAGAGAGAGAGAAAGAGAAAGAGCGAGAGAGAGAGAGAGAGAGAGAGAGTAATAAATACAAGTACAGTGCAGTGTCTTTGTAAGAGGCACCTGGGGGCAGCACGGCGGCGCAGTGGTTAGCGCATGTGCGGCACAGTTCATGTCTTGGGAACCTCCTGCGTGGGTTCAAATCCAGCTCCAGACTTCCTGTGCGGAGTTTGTATGTTCTCCCCGTGCTTGCGTGGGTTTCCTCCGGGCACTCCGGTTTCCTCCCACATTCCAAAAACATGCATTTCAGGTGAATTGGCCGGTCCAAATTGTCCCTAGGTGTGAATGAGCGAGTGAGTTGTCTGTCCCCGTGTGCCCTGCGATTGGCTGGCAACCAGTTCAGGGTGTAGCCTGCTCACTGCCCGATGATTGCTGGTATGGGCTCCAGCACCCCCGTGACCCTACTGAGGATAAGCGGTGTAGATAATGAGATGAGATGAGATGAGACCTGGCTTTGGCAACATCAAGTTGACATATTTCAACCTGCAGCTTGTTTTTCTCTTGCGCTTCTCTGAGTGTTGTCTCACGGGCTGGATTCAATCCCTTAGCGGGCCTGATGTTGCCCACGGGCCGCCTGTTTGACACCTGTGGTTTAAGAGATGAGAAAAAAACCTAATGAATTGAGGAACTGCTATCCATAACTCACTCTTGCAGAATGCTATTTCGCATGCTAGCCAGTATTGCGCCTCTATTTTCGCATCTGCTGTTTGCTCCTGAATACAGCCAATCAGTGTTCACTTCAGTGTGCGATTGACTAGGGTTTTTCAATTCCACCTCCAAACAAGTCATTCACAGCCCCACACTTCAAAACCAATCACATCATTATTCAGCAATGGCGCAGTCAAAGAACAAAACTGAACGTGTACGTTAAAAAAAAAAAAACGAACCATTGACGTGACTGAATGCGAATAACGTGACTTTGACACCCGTAAAATTGACGATGCATAAATGGCATAACAGATGACAGATTTGTGTTTTGTGCCTTCAGTTACTTAACAGATTATAAGCGACATGAGCCATTGCAATTCTACAACAAATTGAGGTAGCACACTGAGTTAACAACGAAGGGTGGGCGGATTGATCCAAATATCAATATTGTCGATACTAAGCAAGTGTCATGATTACCGATGTGAATCACCTGTGGCGCCAACTGCCTCGGACTCTGATTGGCTCCCGATCAGTACTTGTACCCACTCCTGTTCATCCCATTTGGTCAGTTCGTCTACGAACCTCAGTTAACACTAGGCAATCGACCCTGACTCCCACCTCTTTTTTGCTCCTGTCTGTTCCCCGGCTTCGACCCGTTTTTGATCCTGACCACGTCTACTCTCCCGTCCCGGCTTTCGACCTCTTTCTGTCCCTGACCACGTCTGCTCTCCTTTCCTGGCTTACGACTCGCTTCCGACCCCGACCATGTTTTTGCTCTCCTGTCCCGGCTACTGACCCGTTTTTCCCTTCCCAACACCGCTATCGCTCGCCACGGAAGATCCCCTTCTGTGTTCAGAGTGACCTGCTTCCCGCATCCAGCAATCACCGGATCCTGGGCGCAACCCTTTCTCTTTCTTCCAATAAAACTTGTGAGAAACGCAACGCAAGTGGGTCGTGTCTCCGTTCTGGTCCTGACACTATCTGAATTATCGCAGAAACAAATACATAAAAACGCAGTAAATATATATATATATATATATATATATATATATATATATACATATATATATAATATATATATGCCTCAGACTCTGATTGGCTCCCTGTCCCTATTTAGCCTCACTCCTATCTGTCCCCTTTTGTCAGTCCGTCTTCAAACCTCTGTTAACACTAGTCAAGCCTTTTTTGACCCTGACTCCCTCCTGTTTTTTGCTCCTGTCTGTCCCCCCGGCTTCGATCTGTTTTTGATCCTGACCACGTCTACTCTCCTGTCCCGGTTTTCGACGTCTTTTGTCCCCGACAACGTCTACTCTCCTTTCATGGCTTACGACTCGCTTCAGACCCCGACCACGTTTTTGTTCTCCTGTCCCGGCTACTGACCCATTTTTCATTCCCGACACCGCCATCGCTCGCCACGGAAGATCCACTTCCGCGTTCTGAGTGACCTGCTTCCTGCGTCCAGCAATCACCGGATCGTGGGAGCAACCCTTTCCCTTTCTTCTAATAAAACGCAACACGAGTGGGTTCTGTCTCCGTTCTGTTCATGACCTCGAGTACAATTGTCCTGGGATCGCCTCTCTTTCGATTTCCTCTAAGCGCTGATTCAGTCCTTTTCTCTCTTACCCAGCACCCTCAGCCACTTTCGAGGTGTATACCTGTTTGTGTGACTGACACGCACTTGTTTAGCACATCTCCCTACCTGGCCTGCTGCTGCATCTTCAGATTCAGATTAAGATATACTTTATTGTCATTCTTGTACACATGTATACAGAACAAAATGTCGATACATCTGACCCGCACAGTTTCCTTGAATGTACAGATATAAATAAAATGTTGTATTGAGTTGGACTATTGAAATACTAATAATATACTGAATAATTATAGCTATGCATATTATACAGTAGTGCAAAGAGTGCAAGAGGAGCAGCTGACCAGATGTGCAAAATACAACTGACAGGCAGAAGAGAGGGCCAAATCTAAGCGTGTATCCTTATCAGAAGATAAATAAGGCAGAGGCAAATGGGAAGCGCAGTGCGGTGTGGACTATTGTCTTTTTTTTCAGGAGAAAAATACAATGCCAGGTATCATTTTTGTCGTAACTTGGTCCGTTACATTGGAAAATTGACATTAACACCCTACAGAGTGCACTGAGATGCAACCAAAAATCTAAACATGTTACTATGAATTATCTCCATGATAGCGGTTTCAGAACAAACAGCAAGAGAGTCATACAAAAAAGGAGCTATGTACCTGTAAATCCGTTGTCACTATGGCAACAGAGACAAAGGGGTTTATTTGTAACAATGCAGATATTTTTGGTTTGACTCTTTCGACTTTTGGTCTGTAACAATTGTAATATTTTTTTTTTCAGATTTTGTATTTGTATGGTTATTTTTTTTTATACTTTTAAAAGGTTTTAGATTGTACTGTATACACTTTTTGCAGTTTCTGCCTCTATTTTTAAAATAGTGTGCAACTGGAGAATTTACATGTCCATATATTATATTTGGATTTTCGTTTTATATATATATATACTGCGTTTTTATGTATTTGTTGGGGCTCAGGAGGTAGAGCGCTCGTCTTCGGATCAAGGGATCCCAGTTCGAATCCCGGCTTGTCCGTGTTACATGTCGAAGTGTCCTTGGGTAAGACACTGAACCCCTAATACCCCCAATAAGCAGGTTAGCGTCTTACATGGCTGCAATACAAGGCCGCTATTGGGAAATGTGAAGCACACTGTAAAGCGCTTTGGGAAGTCATCGACTTGAAAAGCGCTATATAAATGCAGATCATTTCATTTCATTTCATTTCTGAAATTGCGATAATTCAGGACCAGAACGGAGACAGGACCCACTTGCGTTGCGTTTCTCACAAGTTTTATTAGAAGAAAGAGAAAGGGTTGCGCCCAGGATCCGGTGATTGCTGGACGCGGGATCTTCCGTGGCGAGCGATTGCAGTTTCGGGAAGGGAAAAACGGGTAAGTAGCGGGGACAGGAGAGCAAAAACGTGGTCGGGGTTGGAAGGGAGTTGTAGGCCTGGAAAGGAGAGTAGACGTGGTCGGGGACAAAAGAGGTCGAAAACCGGGACGGGAGAGTAGACATGGTCAGGATAAAAAACGGATCGAAGCCGGGGGGAAGACGGGAGCAACAGCAGGTGGGAGTCAGGGTTAAAAAAGGCTTGCCTAGTGTTAACTGAGGTTCGCAGACGGACTGACAAAAGGGAACAGATAGGAGTGGGTTTAAATAGGGACAGGGAGTCAATCAGAGTCCGAGGCTGTTGGCGCCCAGGTGATTCACATCGGTAAGCATGACAGTTAGTTCTTGTACATGTTTGATACTTTTAAAGTGTTCAATGTTATTTAACAAAAAATGACACATTTTTGGTGCCTAAAATATTTTCACTCTGTGTATCAAAAATATGAACGAGTTCAATTATTCAACAATCGTGACACCTCTAAGCAAAAAATACAGGTATCGGACCGAGTGATAATACCATGTCTGCACTTTTACTTTTAATGTGTATATTGGCTTATCTATGGGTATTGGGTTTTTATCTATATTTATGGATCTTTTCATTTTCTTTTAACTTTAAATGGATGACTGGAGGCTCCAAAACAAGTTTCGTCGTTCTTTGACAACGGCAATACATTTTTGGAACTGAACTGAACTAATACACTCAACATACAAACTGTGAAATTTTGACAGGGTTGGGTAGGGTTACTTTAACTTGATTACTTTCAATTACTTTTGGAGTACTCCAATACCAAATATGCTAATAAAAGACAAAACAAACTAAATATGAATAAAATGACTAAATTTTGTGCAGGCTTGGGGAGTAACGGAATACATGGAACGGCAAAAATGATGTTGGCAAGCTGTTTGGATTGATTTTCATTTCGTTTCTGTCGCATTTTATGTTAGTTTTGCCGGAGATCAAAGAGATCAAAGCCAGGAGAGAAAGCTTACCACGTTTTGTGAGTCATAATTGTATTCATATTTAGTTTATTTTGTCTTTTATTAGCATATTTGGTATTGGAGCAATCCAAAAGTAATTGAAAGTACCTTATTTCCCGCACTATAAGGCGCACCTTCAATGAATTATATATTTTAAAACTTTTTCCATACATAAGGCGCACCGCATTATAAGGCGCTACAGTAGAGGCTGTAGTTACGTTATGCAACCATTAGATGGTGCCGCGCTAAAGGGAATGTCAACAAAACAGTCAGATAGGTCAGTCAAACTTTATTAATAGATAAGAAAAAAGCTTTCCACAACTCCATTCACTCCCAAAATGAATAAATAGCTGTTTTATTATTTTCTCTGAGGTAAAGCATTTCCGTGACACATCTTTAACATCTTTGAACAACAGCAAGGCATAACAGTTTACTTTTCCTCCATTTAGTCAACACGCAAAAAAACGTCTGATACTGTTATGGGAAATTAAACGTTAGTGCAATCGCAATATAGTGACACTCGTAATGTGCAAAAACAATAACAAGTGCAAAACAATAACAATAGAGCAATAACATAATAACTGTAAAATGTAACTCTATCAGCTCCTCATCTACGAATCCCTCAAATTCTTCTTCTGCAGTGATCAAATTGCTGCTGCTCTATTTCCGTGTTCTACTGCGTGACTGATCGCCCTGAGTTTAAACTCTGCGTTGTAAGCGTGTCTCTTAATAGGAGCCATTTTAGGGTCTTTATACAAACGCACAAATAAAAGAATCGTTGTTTAATATTTCCCAGTATGCACAGCGCACTTCTTCTTCTACGCGAAAAATGGAGTCGGTGGCTGCTTACCGTAAGTTGCGAGACCTGTCGCAGCTCAATATTGATCCATATATAAGGCGCACCGGATTATAAGGCGCATAGTCAGTTTTAAAAAAAACAAAACAGATTTTAGGTGCGCCTTATAGTGCGGAAAATACGGTAATCCAATTAAAGTAACCTTACCCAACCCTGAATTCTGAACTGATAAAGATAAAAACGATAGATGAATAAATGAGCCAACTCGTGAGAGATAACTAGGTATTTTTACATATTAAAAGCATCATGGTAGAATCTCAGATCATCAACATGAAAGAAACACTGAAAAGACATGGGAACAATAAGGATGATTGAACACTGAGCAGCGTATAAGCGCTTTGCTTCGGGCGGTAACAAGGCATTGTCACATCATTAATCTTCCGTCCATTTTGCTTTTTGATCCTGTTGCGGAAAAATAACACCATATCCAATGTTCCCTGTAATTTTCCACGGGTCTGAGCGTTCACATAAAGTCGGTGAGCAACGCTTGAAACTACAGTGAGCAACCATAATCCCAAGTGTGGCAAGATAATTCATTATCAAACATGTCCAAAACTTGACATCAAGTTACATTTTGCTGAGTTTCCGGCAATGCAAAAAAATTTTGCACATTTGAATGAATTGACTAATGTATTATTGCAAAGGTTGTACGGCCTACAAACGTCATTTGTTTTTACAAGAATTCTTTCACAAGATATCCATTTCTTTTTATTTCCTGATATATTTTGTCGCATAATATTAACATTTTTGGGGGCTTATTTAGTCGGTTGTAAGATACAGAAATAATAATAATAATAATAACATCAGCTACAAACTGATCCTATATACATATATGGCCATTCACAACCTGGCTCCTCCTTACCTGTCCGACCTTCTCCAGGTGCACGTCCCCACTCGCTCCCTCAGATCCTCGTCCTCCCTCCGACTGTCAGTGCCCCCTGCCCATCTAAGCACAATGGGAGCCAGAGCCTTCAGTCGCGCTGCTCCAAAGCTTTGGAACAATCTACCCCCGGACCTCCAAAACTGCACACCTCTCTCCACTTTTAAGTCCCGTCCAAAAACACACCTGTTCAGGACTGCCTACAGCACATAGCTTCTCCATTTCCTATGTTTTTATGATTTTATGTCTTGTTTTTATTTAATATTTCGCTTACAAATTTTTTTACATTGTATTTTCTCATTGTCTGTACAGTGTCCTTGGGTGGCTTGAAAGGCGCTTTTAAATAAAATGCGTTATTATTATTATAAGATACAGAACTGCACTTAATCACATTTTTTAGTGGAAGTTCAATGTTGGGAACAAGATTGACTTGATATAATTGAAAATTATTTGAATGAAACACAGACTTTTTCTTCTTTTTTCCGTGTTTTTTTTCTCCTTTTTTTTAAATTCCTTTAAAAAAAATCTCATTGTGTTTATTTTTCCCGAGCTGTTAATTTTTTCTTTTTGTTCTCTATTTACTTTTTTCCTACATTTCTTTCTTTTCTTTTTTGCTGGCTTTTTTCTAAATATTTCCATCTTTTTTCTCTTCCTTTTGTTTCTTTTTTTCTCAGCTTTTTCATTTTGGTATTTTTTTTCTTTTTTGTTCTATTCCCCCTTCCTTTAAGTCATTTTGTGCATAATTTTACATAATATCTGGTCATGTTGGGATTAAAGAAGCAAAATCACCCTGAAGAGCCGTTTAGGACCCGAAAGACCCGATTCCTTTTAGTGAGCCGAGCCGAAGAAGCCGGTTCTCGACAAACTCTACTAACTTTACTCAACTTCGTTCTACTTCGACTCGACTTCAAAATACAGGGTATTTTTACCTTCATGCACTGTAACTTTGACTTAAGTCGCTTCTTAATTAGTAATTTTGAGCCCTCATTTTTGTGCGCTGGCTAGATTTTCAATTGCGCACGCGCGCAGCTTAGAGGGAACACTGACCATATCTGTTGCGGTACGTTTAGCACCTTGCAAAATAGTGGCTCTGCTCTTTCAAACAAGCACAATTTGTTCTTGGAGAGAGTTCCAGTCGCAGGGGTACCGTTACATTCAAAAGGAAAGCATTGGAATAATAAGCTCTAACCGCACCAGAGTGAATACTTGACACCCAGTGCTCATACCTCCCTCGCATAAACAAGATTGTCTGAAATGTTGATCCAGCTTAGTGGGGGGCCGCCAGGGCCTTACCTTTTTATGTAAAATATATTATTCCTGAAAAACACGTGAAACAAAAATACAATTTTAACGTTTTTGAATGCTTGACAAGTCAACAACACAGAAAGAAAAACATGCATATCGACCAATCACAAGAGAAAGTCAAGTCAAGTTACATTTATTTGTATAGCCCTTAATCACAAGATGCCTGAAAGGACTGAATAATATTACAATTACAACATCGCCTGATTTTAAACCAACATGCAGGCAAGGAAAAACTCAAAACCTCAGCACGAGGAAAAAAGAAACCTTGAGAAGGGGTCTCACAAGTGGTAATCCAGGAGGACCAGGGTGCAATAGATTTAGCATTGGGTAACAGTACACAGAGTATTGAACATCAATAAAAGAAAACAATAGGTAATACGTTGAAATTTGTCCAGAAAGTGCATGTGTAAAGTTGGCCGTTTTGGATGTACCGTATTTTCCGCTCTATAGGGCGCACCGGATTATAAGGCGCTACAATGGGAACGTCGACAAAACAGTCAGATGATTCAGTCAAATTGATTACCCCCTTAACATTCCCAAAGCTTGCAAAGAAGCAAATACGCGTCGTAGACACGTGCGGATGCGGTGTCCGTACGATGTCACTCAAATGCATCGTTTCAAATATCATTCGGAAGGTTAAAGTCTTGGGATTCAAGAAATGCCAACCATTCCTTAGTTTCTATTTTCTTTTTCGCTCGCAACTTTACTGTGCATATGACAATAAACACTTGGAATTGAGTTTAATTCACTCAACTCATCACAGCAACATCAAGATCGTTCTAAAACAAGATACCGGGAAAATATAAAGCCGCATAGCTCACCTAAGTTCTCACGTTCAATAATGATACGCAATCATGGTCTTCTTACAACCGTGAGTGAAGTAAATCCAGGAGAGTCAAATGTTTACAAATACAGACTAATGAAACATGTTTCTTTATGGCGTAGTTTAGCAAGCTTGCTATTCAGTCATCTTTTTCGGCCAATTGCAGGGTTTGTTTCGGCCCTCTAGCCTATCCGAAGCTCCGAATAACTTCAGCCAATAGCGATCGATTTAACGGATGATTGACACATCTTTTTCGGCCAATTGCAGGGTTTGTTTTGGCCCTCTAGCCAATCCGAGGCTCCGAATAACTTCAGCCAATAGCGATCGATTTAACGGATGATTGACACATCTTTTTCGGCCAATTGCAGGGTTTGTTTCGGCCCTCTAGCCTATCCGCGGCTCTGAATAACTTTAGCCAATAGCGATCGATTCAAATGATGATTGACACATTGGTTAGCCAATGAAACGCCGGTATATAAATCCCAGCATACACCGCGGACTACTCCACGTTCGGGGGTAAATCGAGTCGGCGGCTGTTGCGTAAGTTGCGAGACCATGCGATTTAATATTGAGCCATATATAAGGCGCACTGTATTATAAGGCGCATGGTCAGCTTTTGAAAAAGATTAAGACTTTTAGGTGCGCCTTATAGTGCGGAAAATACGGTACATTTCTCAGTATTCATGCAATGAAAATAACTTGTTTTTATATCCCTAAATATAAAAACAAGCTTTCTCACACACACACACATAAAGTAACGTTTCAATAATGAGTCTAATTACATCTTTTGTACGTTTATCAATCTTATATTCTTTTATTGTGAAGTCGTGCTCATGTGTGTTCCTTTTCCTGTTTTCACTATAATAAACCACGCCTACCGTTTGAGAGGTTCTGTTCGACCAACTGTTTCAGCCTGGTGAGTATGTGCAGCTGCTACTACGATGTAGTTTATAACTTAATATCTGTATTTTACTTGTGTAATACAGCCACCAAAGAGTCTTTATAATGACTAACTTTAACACGTGACAGCAACAACGCCTCAAACCAGTAAAATACTATCATGAAGGGAACTGGCTCTGGATCGGTGGGGAGCAGGCTCTTGTCGTTCACTTCCAAGAGCTGGCTCCTAGAGCCGGTTTGTCCGCAATCGAAACGTCACTAAAGACCATCGGTGTGAATAGCGCTGCCTGGCACTGAGTTTACCTGATTAACTATCCATCCATTCATCCATCCATTATCTGCACCGCTTATCCTCAGTAGGGTCGCGGGGTTGCTGGAGCCCATCTCAGCTGTAATCAGGTAGTGTGCAGGGGAAATCCTGAACTGGTTGCCAGGCAGTTGCACGGCACACCGAGACAGGCAACTCATTCGCTCATTTACACCTCGGAACAATTTTGGACCGACCTGCATGTTTTTTGGAATGTGGGAAGAAACCAGAGTGCCCGGAGGAAACCCACAGAAGCACAGGAAGAGCATGCAAACTCCACACAGAAAGGCTGGTAGCTGGATTCAACACCCTGTACTGGTTGCCAGCCAGTCGCAGGGCACTCAGAGCCAGACCACCGTTGACTCACTAATTCACACCTAGGGATAATTAGAACCAGCCAATTAACCTGATATGCATTATTTTTTAATGTGGGAGGAAACAGGAGTGCCCGGAGAAAACCCACACAAGCACGAGAAGAACATGCAAACTCCGCACAGGAAGTCTGGAGCTGGATTCGATCCCATGACCTCAGAGCTGTGCCGCAGACGCGCTAACCACTCAGACGCCGTGCCACCCCCTGATTAACTCATCATTGATAATATCTTACCTCTCATATTCAAATATTTTAACTCTCACATAATACTCTGGCCCAAGCAAGCATGCCTATTACCGTATATTTCGAACTATAAGCCGCTACTTTTTTCCCAAACGTTTAACCCTGCGGCTTATTCAGTGATGCGGCCAATTTATGTAATCTTTCTAACGGCTGCCAGCGGCGCTCGAGTACAAAAGGTAAGATTTAGACCGGTGGAATATATGCGCCGAGGAAGACTGCAACTTCTTGGCTTGTGCATACAGTGGAACCTCGGTTCTCTACCATAATCCGTTCCAGAACCCTGTTCGAAAACCGATTTGTTCGATCACCGAAATCATTTTTCCCATTAAAAATAATGTAAATGGTTTTAATCTGTTCCAACACCCTGAATATTTACCTTCAATGTTTAAGCAAAAGCAAAACAAAGCACGTTATGTTATTATCATTAAAGCTTTGAAAACTCTCTCGAAGCACCGTCTTTCTTTGTAAATATGTGTAACCATGTATAATTTGCAACTGTATATTTTTGTAATGTACTTTTTTCAGACACTTATTGTGGTATGTTTTGCACGGGCGAAAAAAAAAGAAGGGGCGAAAAAAACGCGTGCTGACGGGAAGTGGGGACCGGTAAAGGTGAGTCTTTGTGGACGCGGCGGACAATAGTGGATATATATTTTTCCCACCCTTACCTTTGGAAATATACACTTTTTTCCTTGGATACTTTCAACTGGACCCGGACTCTGCAGGTCTGCATCAAACCTTAAGTACCGGTATCATTTTCCGTTCATTTTGCCGGCTGTGATTTTTGGACTATGTACTTTAATGAAGGACATTTAGTTTCAATCGCGGGACTTGAAGTCTGGTTTGGGTTAATTTTGTGTCTGTGTTACATTTTTAAATGTGGGCGCATGCGGCTTATATACAGGTGCGGCTTGTGTAAGTACAAAATCGTTTTTTTCTCTTAAAATGTGGTGGGTGCGGCTTATAATCAGGTGCGCTCTATAGTAGGAATTTACGGTAATTCAAACAAGCCTCCAAGGCGTTAATGCAAGCTTGTTAAGATTTCGTCACATTTGTCTCATCTATGGCTGTCGGATTACAAACGTGATAAAGAGTGTTGCCCGGCTTGTTGCCTAGCAGCATTTACATCCTCAACCGTGTGCCTTGTGCGCGACTGGTACATTTCAGGCTGCAGAAAAAATGATGACTTGATCGGTTTGAATGCCGTCGAGGTTTTTGACAGGTGTTTCCGTCAGTTGCGCTCTCCGAGATTAATAATGGTGATGTCGGAGGGAGGGGAGTTACATGAGCCTCAATTGTCCGCCAGCAAATGAGTGGAGCTCAGCCATCACTCAAACGGCGCGTTGCCATTTCAGTGCGATGAGTAGCATTCAAGTGTTTCCTTTGCTATTGTTGTAGAAAATAAACTTGCATTTGTAGAATAGATTTGCATACATTTAGAAAGAAATGTAGAAAGACTTGCTTACAGTTGGGAGAAAGGTTGTTTAGATCTCGCGAAGGTCTCGAAGGACGAATTAGTATAAACAATCCTCCTCAAAGGAGGACAAGAGATAACGGCAAAGGGCAAGGTGACATAAACTGGCATAAACTCAAAAACACTTCCAAATAAGGACGGAACCCTGGGCATGTACGCCTTCAGGCGTGAAAAGGGACGGGGCCAAACTGGGTACACGTGCTATGTTGAAAACTATAAAGACACACGCATATCTTTGATTCGCTCTTGTTGAAATTGTGTATCAATAAAAATAACTCCCTCTTATGTTATTTTGATTCCTGCATTTCTTTGAACGCGCACGAGACGATTCAACAAATTGGTATTATCTTCAACACTATCATACATCACTATCGTTTCTGAGGGTTTGCAGTTGTGGGGAGAGGGCGTGGCAGTATAGGACACTTCTGTGTTTGGAAAAGAGACTTTGGAATGAATGAATGAATATATTTTGTATGTTTAAGGTGTGTAAAAGTATGTTTAAGGCTTGTATAAGTAACCTGTTTTATTTTGTTCTGAAAAAAAAAGATAAAACAATATGCTTAATAAAGATAAATAAAGTGAAGTTTAACTTACTTTTGGAAGATGCGATTCAAAGAGGCCCTCCTCCGTGGTAAAAAGTGGCCGAAATAAAGCCTTCCGACCATTTTCTCAACCGCATCCATCTTTCTTATTCCACATTCATTTCAAAAGAAACAGCTCGCCTCTTCTTTACACTTTGCACCATATTGAATGAATGGATGAAAACTTAATTCCGAACATTAAAATAAAAACAGGACAAAAACAATGACTCGACAAACAAAATATTGTTACATAACATGTTCGAAAAGGGGTAGTAAGAAGCAAACGCTTATTTTCCCTACCCCTTCATCTTCCCTATTAATTACATTTTACAGATAGCTCCTCTTGTGTCTAATACAGTGGAACCTCGGTTCTCGAAAATAATCCGTTCCAGAACCCTGTTCGAGAACCGATTTGTTCAATCACCGAAATCATTTTTCCCGTTAAAAATAATGTAAATCGTTTTAATCCGTTCCAACACCCTGAATGTTTACCATGAATGTTTATCGTAAGCTAACCCAGGCTAATCGTACGTTCGCGTTATCGTAATCTTCCGTACGAAAGATTATGCTAACATGAAGGTGTAAAAATAAAAGAATCAGGTCGTTTACAAGTCATTTAGCACCACAAGTGGATAGCGCTTCATTGGAAAGGGGGCTCCGTTCCCACACCCTGAATTTTGGGCTCAGTTCCAACACCCTGAATGTTTACCTGAATGTTCAACGTAATCATAGAGCTAACCCAGGCTAATCGTACGTTCGCGTTATCGTAATCTTCCATATGAAGGATTACGCTAACACGAACGTGTAAAAAAAAAAGATAAAGAAAAGAAATATGAATGGGATTTCTTACCTTTGTGGTGGTCAGCAGAAGGCATATGCTGTTCCCTAGCAAGATCAGAAACTCACACCTCTTTCATATTTAGCTTTTATGTCTTTCTTAAAGGCAATAGTTGTACGAACAACTTTTCTTCTTTCACCTGTCCTGCTTGCACCGACCTTCTTCGGAGGCATAGTTAGGGGCTAAAACACTCCGTTCACCGATATTAAAAGCGAAAGCAAGAGGCAAGTGCACACGTGATAACATTTGATCACGAAGGGTGGGGGCGATCTACACGATCTACACCCGTACGCCGCTCAGCATGGCACTCTAGCGTACGCACTCACGCATTACCGGCGTTCGAACTCCGAATTTTTGACCGAACAGCGAAGCAAGAATTTCTCATTTTGGGTCGAACACCGATTTGTTCGAACTGAGAGGCGTTCGAAAACCGAGGTTCCACTGTATAAAAAATCTCACAGATATGAAATAGGTCAGATATAAATAATCATGATAATAACAGTAGTCACATATTTTATACACTAGTCATCGTAGTACCTAACCATTAACATTATAATGCTACTTGTCACTCAATATCATTGTGACACCAATGATAATAACAACAATAGCAATAATAACAGTTATGACACAATAATAGTAACAATAACAACAAGGTTAACTATAGTTGTAAACGCAGTATTCCCAAACTTTAGTCTCACTCTTACGCCATTTTCTTCATCTCTGGATTCTGCCAGTAATGAAATGAAATGATCTGCATTTATATAGCGCTTTTTAAGTCAATGACTTCCCAGAGCGCTTTTTACATTGTGCTTCACATTTCCCAATAGCGGCCGTGATCTGTGCAGCCATGTAAGGCGCTAACCTGCTTATTGGGGGTATTGGGGGTTCAGTGTCTTACCCAAGGACACTTCGGCATGTAACACGGACAAGCCGGGATTCGAACTGGGATCCCTTAATCCTAAAACGATCGCTCTACCTCCTGAGCTACTGCCGCTCCAAATGTAATTATTTATTAAGGAAATAAAAGTCGTCCAACACTCAGGGACAAAACAAAACAAAAACAGGCTTACAGGCAAACAGAAACTAAGACTAGGGATACTCACAAAACAGGCTTTTACTCAAAACGTGCAAACACAGGTTTCCTTCGAATCAAACAAAACAGGACAGAGCAAAACAGAACAGAAAGTGCAATAAACCAGCAACCCGCAATAGATAGATAGATAGATAGATAGATAGATAGATAGATAGATAGATAGATAGATAGATAGATAGATAGATAGATAGATAGATAGATAGATAGATAGATAGATAGATAGATAGATAGATAGATAGATAGATAGATACTTTATTTATCCCCGTAGAGAAATTCACACTTCCAGCAGTCTACCCCGTTGTTTATTAACAGATGAACATGGTGCCCTAGGGGTGCTTGTAGCGGAGTGGATGACGTCACGCCAGTCCAAAAGTTCGACATCCCTGCGGCAGATGGAAAACTTTTCTTTGTGAAAATCCAGGGATACACCACCTTGTGTTAGCAAGTCCGCCTCCTCTCCGATCCCCCCGACTTTCGTGTCTCTGTTTAGCGGCGTTGAAGCCGGATTGCTCCGGGTGGCTACACGTTAGCGTCCGGAATGCTAAACGTGAGCCGTGTTTCCGCAAAACACAGCAACTGCACTCCCTGTGCGCTTCGATGTTTTCCATCAGCATTCGATGATCTTTTTTGGTCGTGAGTTCGCATTTACCATGATTACGGAAGGTACCGAAGACTTATAACGCCGGTAGCCGCTTCGCTAGCTCCGGCTCTTCTTCCACGATAGGCCCCTTCATCACGCCAGCACGAGAATTCTTCAGGGCAAGGAGTTGAAATTCCTTGAATACACGCATTTTTTTGTGCGCTAAAACCCATGTCCATAGGATAGAAGTAATCCATAGTGTAGTTGTCAAAACGGGAAGAAAAAACACCGAAGATAGGAGCAGACAATAAAACAATAGGGCAGCTGCTGGAAAAGGCAGCCGCTCGTGGCAGCGCCGCTCCACAACCCACCCTTAAGAAGCCCACACGCAAATTAGACGATCTGCTCCAGCCGGTGCCCAGGGGGCGGGGCCAGTCAAAGTTTGACTCCGCACACAGACACACACATACTTTTCCTGGTGGTTCTCACCAGTGGGATTTTGAATTTACTACAGCCCCTTAAGTTGTAACCTTCCTCTTTCCGAATGAATCATTTTGGATGTTTTCCGGCACTATGTTTTTGTTGACCTTAAATAGCAGTTGTGAAGTTAAACATTTTACTAAATCATTCAATTTTAATAAATTGGACGGCAGGAATAAAATATCAGTATGATCCCGATATCCTACCCTGTGTATGGTTCTAATTGCATGTTTTTGGAGGATAAAAAAGGGCTGTAGTGAACCTTTGTAATTATTGCCCCAGACCTCTGCACAATATGTTAAGTATGGCAGAACTAGAGAACAATATAATAAATACAATGCATTATAGTTTAAAAGGAATTTGGCTATCAATTATTGAAATGCTTTCAGATACCTAAGTTCACAGGTGTCAAACAGGCGGCCCGCGGGCCAGACCAGGCCCGCTGAGTGATTGAATCCGGCCCGCGAGACAACACTCAGAGAAGCGCAAGAGAAAAACAAGCTGCAGGCTGAAATATGTCAACTTGATGTTGCCAAAGCCAGGTGCCTCTCAGAAAGACTCTGTACTTGTATTTATTATTCTCTCCCTCTCTTTCTTTTCCACCCCTTTTCTCCCACTCTGTCTCTTTCACTCTATGTGTCTCTCTTTTTCTCTTCCTTTGTTGCTCTTTGTCTCTTTCTCTCTGTGTGTCTTTTAACCTCTTTTGCTCTAACTTCCTTTTGTCCTTTTCTCTCTTTTGTCTTTCTCTCTTCATACCCTTCGTGCTTTCTTTTCTCTTTTCTCTCCTTCTGTCTTTCTATTTCTTTTTGGATTTCTTTCTTCCTCTCCCTTTCTTTTCCCCCCTCTCTCACGACTTTTTATCTTTTCTTTCTCACGCTCTCTACTCTCTCTCTTTTTCTTTCTTTGTCCCGCCCTCTCTCCTTTTCCCTCCGTTTTTCTCTTATTTCTTTATCTCTCTTTTTCTTTCTCTTTAATCTACTAGTCCGGCCCCCGACAGAATGTTTGTTGTATCGTGTGGCCCCCGAGTTAAAATGAGTTTGACACCCCTGCCTTAGTTTGTATGTGTCTGATGTGTGTTTTCCAGCTTAATCTATTGTCTATTATGACCCCTAAAAACTGTCCATTGCAGCACCATCCATTTTTACTTCTTAATCTTGATTTGCCTTGCGATTACCAAAGATTATTACTTTGGTTTTATTTAACTTTAAAGATTATTTATTTATATCCATCCATACTTTTAGGACATCATAGGGTGGCCGTCTCTTTAGCTAGTCCAGGGGTCAGCAACCCAAAATCTTAAGTAGCCTTATTGGACCAAAACAAAATTAAATAAAACTAATTAAAAGCCTTCTTTAAGCCTTATAATGAATGCAACACATGCTGTAAGTATCTATCCTAGCTATATTTGCATATTATTGAAATGACTCAAGGACGGCCCGGCGTGGTTAGCGCGCAGCCCCACAGTGCAGAGGTTCAGGGTTCAAGTCCAGCTTCCGCAACCTCCCCGTGTGGAGTTTGCATGTACTCCCCGTGCCTGCGTGGATTTCCTCCGGCACTCCCACATTCCAAAGACATGCATTTCAGGTTAATTGGTCGGTCCAAATTGTCCCTAGGTGTGAATGAGCGAGCGAATTGTCTGCAACCAGTTCAGGGTGTTCCCTGCCCACTGCCCGAATATAGCTGGGATGGGCTCCGGCGATCCTACTTAGGATAAGCGGTACAGATAATGGATGGATGGATAGATGATATGATTCAGTTGGATGCAGTGTATGTGGAAAATGATGCACCTGTGACTACTCTAATATAGTATATCCCCTCAATTTTAACTTTGTTACTACATAAATGAAATACAGTATGTTAAATTACTGTGATGAATATAAAGACATGCAATAATGGAATCCAATGTGTAATGTCATTTTCATTTTAAGGATTTAAGAAAAAACAACAAAATTGACCGTGCCATTCTATCTGGGCACCGAAAAGAGTACAATTAAATGCAGCGTGCATTTACCGTAAATTCTGGACTATAAGCCGCTACTTTTCCCCCAAACTTTCAACCCTGCGGCTTATTCAGTGATGCGGCCAATTTATGTAATTTTTCTAACGGCCGCCAGCGGCGCTCGAGTACAAAAGGTAAGATTTAGACCGGTGGAATATATGCGCCGAGGAAGACTGCAACTTCACTAAAACTGGCCGCATGTGAAAGGCAACTTTTTCGCAAGTCTGCCAGTGGATCCTGACAGCGTGGGGCAGCATAAAAACATCTACCATCACCAACGGGTTCCGAAAAGCCGTGACGGAGAGGAGGGCACACCAGCGACAGTGACAGCGCGAGTGAGGCTGCGAGGGCGTAGGACGACGTCTATATGACACTGTTTCTTTCCAACACTGAGGAAGACGACTTTGATGGCTTCAGTTTTAAGGAGGAAGATGAGGACAGTTTACCGTGATTTTTACAAGTACGGTATGTTTTTTAACAGACCAGTTTACTGTGTTGCGAGCATGTTGCTAGCGTGTTGCTACCTGTCACAGGCACCGTTTGGGATGAAAGTTACATTATTATTATTAAAGCTTTGAAAACTCTCTCTGTGTACCGTCTTTTTTTGTAAATATGTGTAACCATGTATAATATGTATTTGCAACTCTATATTTTTGTAATGTATTTTTTTGTATTTATTTTGAACACTTCTTCTGATATGTTTTGGACGGGCGAATTAAAAAGAAAGGACGTAACAAACGCGGGCTGACGGGAAGTGGGGACCGGTAAAGGTGAGTGTTTGTGGACACGGCGGACAATAGTGGATATATATTTTTCCCACCCTTACCTTTGGAAATATACACTTTTTTCTTTGGAAAACTTTCAACGGGAACCGGACTTTGCCGGTCTGCATCAAACCTTAAGCACCGGTATCATTTTACGTACATTTAGTCGGCTGTGATTTTTGGACTGTGTACTTTAATGAAGGATATTCAGTTACAATCGCGAGACTTAAAGCCGGGTCTGGGTTAATTTTGTGTTACATTTTTTTAATGTGAACGCATGCGGCTTATGTACAGGTGCGGCTTGTGTAAGTACAAAATCGGTTTTCCTTTTGAAATGTGGTGGGTGAGGCTTATAATCAGGTGCGCTCTATAGTCCGGAATTTACGGTATACAAATTAAATAGCACCCTTTTGAGAAGGTAAGAATGAATACAATTTCATTTCTGTGCAAACGCCGAACACGGCAGTATGGGTAAAACTCTACCCTGATTTTAGCTAAGCTGCATGGAGGTAAAGCGCCCGTCTTGGGATCAAGAGGTCGCAGGTTCGATTCCCGGCTCCTCCGTGTTATATATCGAAGTGTCCTTGGGCAAGACACTGAATCCCTAATGCCCCTGATGGTAGGTAGTTTCCTTGCATGGCTTATGGTGCTATCGGTTAGTGTGTAAAATGGAAAAGTGTGAAGCACATTGTAAAGCGCTTTGGGAGGTCTTCATTGACTTGAAAAGTGCTATATAAGTATAGATAATATATAGATGAAGACCTTTTAGATGAGATTTCAAGGTTCTGTTGTTGGTATTATACAAAATTATGCATGGACTCTGTTCCGGTCCGAAGCCTTTGCTCTGAAAATGCTGGTCTACAAGTGATTCCAAGAGCCAAGAAGAGATCCGCAATTTCAATAGCGTTCTTCATTCGGGCCCCAATGTTGTGGAATGCACTGCCCATTGAGATTCTATCTGCAACCTCAGTAGATTTTTTAAATCTAGGCTGAAAACACATTTAGATTCTATAGCTTATGAATGATCTATATTTCATGTTGACAATATCTGTGTATTTTTTTGTTATTGCTACATCCGTTGCAACCCGGTCATCCTTATTTATTTTATTTTGCAGCCATGTAAGGCGCTAACCTGCTTATTGGGGGTAAGTTCAGTGTCTTACCCAAGGACACTTTGACATGTAACACGGAGGAGCCAGGATTCGAACTGCGATCTCTTGATCCCAACACGAGTGCTCTACCTCCTGAACCACTGCCGCCCCCTGTTCTGTTCTCTATTTTATATTATACTTTAATAATTTTACATTTTATTTTTAATTTTATTGTTTCTTAATGCAACATCCATTGCAGCCAGGTCATTAGATTACCTCATGTGTGGTCCCTTCTCAAGGTTTATTCATTTCTCTCATGTTGAGGTTTTTGAGTTTTTCCTTGCCCTCATGTAGGTTTCAGATCAGGGGATGGTGTCAAAATACTCCATAGTTTGCAATAATCTGTGGTCTGTGCAGCACTTTGAGACTCCTTGTGATTAAGGGCGTCACAAATAAACATGACTTGACTTGACTCCCTTTGATAACAAAACATCCACGGGCCTGAGCTTCAAAACACAAGAATATCCGTTGCCATTCCAAATATATTGTAATGTTTGTTACTTTTTCTGCTATTGTTTGTGTTTCACGTATGGACCCTTTAAGATGTGTGTTGTGCTTTGAAGTCAGTCAATGTGAGCACATGAATGGTGTGAGTTACGACCAACAGTAGCTCTTGTGTGAATGTTTATAAAGCGTATATAGCGACGACACTTAATAAGCAACTGAGTGCATCATTGATCACATCTAGCCCTAACCCTAACTCATTGATTATATTTTGTTTGACTCAATTGTCATTTGTTCTGAAACCGCTATAATAGAGATAATTCATAGTAACATATTTCAATTTTTGGTTGCATCTCAGTGCTCTCTAACCCTAACATGCAATACCCTGACAAAAATCAGAAGTCACTACTTCTTTGTTACTAAATATATAGATAGATACTTTATTCATCCCCGCAGGGAAATTCACATTTCCAGCAGCATCCCTTCGCTGAGAACAATACAATAATAAAGCAAAAAGAATACAATATACAAATACCCAATGTGACGTGCTAATACCCACTGTAGCGTGTTATATGGAGTATCTAGATGCTACACAGAATACACATTGCAATAAAATACGGTAATATGCAATGTAGGGGGTGTGGTTTAATGTGGGCCTTTACTCCGCCGAGTGGAGTTAAAGAGCCTCATGGCATGAGGAAGAAAAGATCTCCTCAGTCTGTCCGTGGTGCAAGACTGTGACAGCAGTCTGTCGCTGAAGCTGTTCTTCTGTCTGGATATAATGCTGTGTAGTGGACGTGATGAATTGTCCATGATTGACCGCAGCTTTTTCAGTGCCCGTCTCTCAGCTACTGTTGTCAGGCTGTCCAGCTCTGTGCCCACAACAGAGCTTGCTTTCCTTGCCAGTTTATTGAGACGAGAGGCATCCTTCTTCATGACGCTGTCTCCCCAACACGCTGCCGCATAGAAGAGAGCGCTTGCCACAACTGTCTCATAGAATATTTTCAGGAGCTTAAAAAAATAAAAATAAAAAATAAAAAGACTGTGTTCTTAGGCGGTTAATGTGACTTCTGTGTTTAAATTAGGGGTATAGAGACACCTTAATTTTAACCCATGGGAGGTCCACCATCCATTTTCTGTGACCCTCATCCACAGTAGGGTCATTGGGGTGCTGGAGCCCATCCCAGCTATCTTTGGGCAGTGGGCTGGACACCCTGAATTGGTTGCCAGCCAGTCGCAGGGCACACCGCAACAGACAATCCTACCGCTCATTCACACCTAACATCAATTTGGACTGCCCATTTAACCTGACATGCATGAATGAATGTGGGAGGAATCCACAGTGCCTCGAGGAAACCCACGCAAGCACATGGACAACATGCAAACTCCCTGCGGGGAGGCTGCGCGAGTTGCCCCGCCTTGGGAGGTATTTTTATATACCGTAATTTCCGGACTATAGAGCGCACCTGATTATAAGCTGCACCCAGCACATTTTAAGAGGAAAACCGATTTTGTACTTGCACAAGCCGCACCTGTAAATAAGCCGCATGCGCCCACATTTAAAAACGTAACACAAACACAAAAATAACCCAAACCCGACTTTAAGTCCCGCCATTGAAACTGAATGTCCTTCATTAAAGTACATAGTCCAAAAATCACAGCCGGCAAAATGAACGGAAAATGATACCGGTACTTAAGGTTTGATGCAGACCTGCAGAGTCCGGGTCCCGTTGAAAGTAATCCAAGGAAAAAAGTGTATATTTCCAAAGGTAAGAGTGGGAAAAATATATACCCACTATTGTCCGCCGCGTCGGTATTTACGGTATTTGGTCTTTTAAGGAGTTATTATCATAGACAGTTCTAAAATGGAAATCTTCCAGCAGAATATTATATTTTTCGACACGAGAGTATTTTATTTAAAAAACATTGATAGTCTCAACATGCCAGATCCCAAGATCCGCCAATTTATTATCAAAAAATACAAACCTGCTCAGAAGAAATGGCGTTTAAAAAGTAATACAATGCTGCCCTCTTGTGGCTATAACTAAAAATGAGACTTGTTCTGAAGCAAGTGAACGGCCATTTCTCTACGAACAGCAGTGGTTGTACTACACTAAATTACACCCTGGGCGAAAACCCCCAAGTGAGCCCTTATGATGCATTTTATTGGGAAGAAATTTGGGTATATGTTGATAAGGTATCACAAAAACTTTACCATTTTAATTCAAAGGAAAATTATATAAATATTATGACGTATATTAAATCATAGTGACCTATGTACAGTATCGGCCATTTTGAATAAAAATTGCATTTGCCTTCCTGACAGATTGTTAGACTTTACACAAATTTTAAGTAAGTTATGTAAAATATCAAAATATTTGGTCTTTTATCTATAGTTAATGACAATGTCCTTGTCTATGGACACGAGAATTCCCTTTTTAGTGTTCATCAGCATGAAGGAGTTCAGAAGTTACTGAGACAGTGATTTTATCAGCCTGGTTTTCATAAAACAGAGAAGCTCGACTCACATGCAACCTGAGTACAGGAAAGGGTCAACAGGAAAGTATATGCCAGCCCAATGTGAGGAGGTTATATTGAGAGAGAACCAGCCTTCTTTCTTATTTTTTTGTTTATTTTTCTTCTTTTTTCCTCGTTTTCTCATTTTCTTCCTACTGTTTCTTCTTTTCTTGTATTCTTTTGATTCTTCCAGCCTTTTACTTATTTTTTCTCTTTGATTTTTTTCTTCTGTTGTTCCACTTTTCATTGTTGTCTTATTTTCACTTATAGTATTAATCCCACAAAAATAATTTATTTGCATAATGTTACATAATCCATCCATCCATTATCTGCACCGCTTATCCTCAGTAGGGTCGTGGGGGTGCTGGAGCCCATCCCAGCTATCTCCTAGCAGTGGGCAGGGGGACACCCTGAACTGGTTACCAGCCAGTCGCAGGGCACACAGAGACGTACAACTCGTTCATTCAAACCTAGGGACAATTTGGACCGGCCAACAATCTTACATGCATGTTTTTGGAATATGGGAGTAAATCAGAGTACCTGGAGGAAACCCACCCAAACACAGGGAGAACATGCAAACTCCACACAGGAAAGTCTATCTTGTGACCTCAGGACTGTGCCGCACACGCGCTAACCACTGTGCTGCCCATGTTATACAATAATTCTTAATATATGGATTGTGGCATGGTAGCACAGTGGATAGCGCGTCCGCAGCAGTTCTGAGGTGACGCGTTCAAATCCAGCTACCAGCCTTCCTGTGTGGAGTTTGCATGTTCTCCCTGTGCTTGTGTGGGTTTCCTCTGGGCACTCCAGTTTCCCCCCACATTCCAAAAACATGCATGTCAGTTAATTGGAATGAGCGAGTGACTTGTCTGTCCCTGTGTGCCCTGCAACTGTCTGGCAACCAGTTGAGGGTGTCCCCTACCCACAGCTCAAAAATAGCTGGGGATGGGCTCTAGCACCCCCGCAACCCTAAGGGGAAGCAGAGCAGATAGTGGATGGATGGATAGATGATTAAAAGCCAGTAAACCTGGATGAAATGACGGCTCTTTTTAGTGAGCCGAGCCCGAACAGCCGCTTCTCCCACCACTAAAAGCTTATTTGAGTGAGAGAAGTTATCTGACAGCTAAATTCTACAAACACGTAGCACAACACAGATGACAGGCAAAAAGTGCAAGATGACTGAAATAAATGGTAAATGGCCTGCATTTATATAGCGCTTTTCAAGTCAATGACCTCCAAAACCGCTTTACAATGTGCTTTACACTTACCCTTTCACACACACACTCACACACCAATAGGGAGTCAGCCATGCGAGGCGCCTACCTGCTTATTGGGGGCATCAGCGATTCAGTGTAACAGTCCTTCTTTTAAAGCGTTTTATTTTCTTTACCTGGCATTTTCAGCTCCGTCTAGCACATTTCTCCCTCCATCGTACCTGACTCATCATTTGTACAACTACCGAAAAGAAGAATGGAACGTTTGGAAAAATTTGAGATAGGGGAATTCCCCCAGATGGTAAAATTCACCTCATCTAGATTGTGGTTTAAAATAAATATTGTCTGAAATTTTCAAATTGAAAAATAAGAAATAAGCTGTTTTACAAGTACTGTAAAATTTCCTTTGAGCCCATTTTTTTTAAAAAATGGGACTGGGCAATGTTGCTGTCCTCTGGTGGTCAAATTTGGAATTACATTTAGAGTATATCAATAAGCTTCTCCACAGGGGGTTTTGGAGCTGGCCAGTGCTGCCGCACTCTAGTAGGTAAATATGAAACCCGTACCGTATTTTCCGGACTATAAGGCGAACCCGCAAAGCAAAATTTGCCAGGATTTTGAACACCTTACAAATACAATTGGAAATGCACACCAGGGTTGGGTAGGGTTACTTTAACTGGATTACTTTTGGATTACTCCAATACTAAATATGCTAATAAAAGACAAAAGAAACTAAATACGAATAAAATGACTAAATTTTGTGCAGGCTTGGGGAGTAACGGAATACATGGAACGGCAAAAATGATGTTGGCAAGCTGTTTGGATTTCTTTTCATTTTGTTTCTGTCGCATTTTATGTAAGTTTTGCCGGAGATCAAAGTGATCAAAGCCTGGAGAGAAAGCTTACCACGTGTTGTGAGTCATCATTTTATTCATATTTAGTTTCTTTTGTCTTTTATTAGCATATTTGGTATTGGAGTAATCCAAAAGTAATTGAAAGTAATCCAGTTAAAGTAACCCTACCCAACCCTGATGCACACTGGTATATCACTATCTTTTTGCTAATATTGATCAGTGCAGACTACAATTGCATCACAACAGAGACAAATGGGATCAAACCCGGATAACGAAGGCAAGAAGCCTTAATCCTAACCTCCAGGCCATAGATAGCATGTTAAAATGCATTAGTTTGGTGTGCCTTTTATATTTTAAAACATATACCGTATTTTCCGCACTATAAGGCGCACCCTGAAAAAATAGTTTTTGGTCCTATATTTGACATACATAAGACGCACCGGATTATAAGGCGCTACAATGGGAACGTGGACAAAACAGTCAGATAGTTCAGTCAAACTTATTACCCCCTTAACATTCCCAAAGCTTGCAAAGATGCAAATACGTGTCGAGAACACGTGCGGATGCGGTGTCCGTACGATGTCACTCAAATGCATCGTTCCATCATTCGGCAGGTTAGTCTTGGGATTCAAGAAATGCCAACCATTCCTTAGTTTCTATTTTCGCTCGCAACTTTACTGTGCATATGACAATAAACACTTGGATTGAGTTTAATTTAAACATAGACACTCCATTCCATCCATTATCTGCACCGCTTATCACAGAAACATCGTGTTCAGTCTGAAACAAGATACAGGGAAAATATATAGTCGAAGCAGCTCACCGAAGTTGTTGTGTTCAATAATAATGTGCAGCCATGGTCCTCTTATATCCGTCAGTTTAGTAAATCCAGGAGAATAAAATATTTACAAATACAGAATAGTAAAAAAATGCTTTCTGTATGCCGTCAACCATGTGCTATACCAATTCATCTTTTTCGGCTAATTGCAGGCTTTGTTTTGCCGCTTCAGCCAATGCCAGCCTGTAAATCAGGGGTCGGGAACCTATGGCTCGTGAGCCATATATGGCTCTTTCTACGAGTATCTGTGGCTCAGAGACCAATTTGATTGCATGCAAAATTTCTCCATCTTGTTCAAAACCAGAGTTGTCTATTCTATTCAGGTACACGTATAGCCAAACCAAAGCTGAATTCAAAGGTAACACTTCGCAGTATATATAGGGCACGTTTTTCACTACAGTTTACAGTCAAGGTGTCACACAAAAAAAAGGGGGAAAAAAACTTGTTTTGGCTGTACAAAGCTAAAGAATCCTTTATTTAAAAGTTCACTATATAATCTGTGTTCAGTGTTCAGATACTTTATGATGAATCCACAGAACTGTAAATACGCCAAAACACCGGAAGAGAACTTAGTCATTTGATTGGGTGAGTGGGAGGGATGGGTGGAGCTATGCAAAAAGTACAAGCATTCCCTCCCATCTCTTGCCAAAGGTAAGCACATAAGGCTCCCTATTCTCAGAATGTTGTGACGTTTTTACAAAATAAATGCTTGCATCTGGTTTTGAAACCAATATGTATGGAAAAAAAGGTGAAAAGGAGTTTAACCGATCTTGAGTCATTGCAAGAAAGAGACAAGTTTGAAGTGGTCTCTTTGTTGAATTTGGGACAGGGACTCTGGCATTATTCTCTTTTCATAATTTTTATCAAATCATCAAAAACAAATGTGCTGAAGACTAAGCTTTTGTCTGGGGCACCGGTTTAGCAATTTAGTAAATTTGTCTCATAATTTATGGTGTGGCTCTTTCCCAAAATAAAATTAATATTTTTTGCTTTTATGGCTCTTTGAGTCAAAAAGGTTCCCGACCCCTGCTGTAAATGATAAAAATGATCTGCCTCTTGACCTCCGAATAACTTTAGCCAATAGTGATCGATTCAAATGATGATTGACACATTGGTTAGCCAATGAAACGCCGGTAAATAAATCCCAGCATACACCGCGGACTACTTGGCGTTCGGGGGAAAATCGAGTCGGCTGCTGCAAGTTAGTTGGAAGACTCTGCGATTTAATATTGATCCATAAATAAGGCGCACTGTATTATAAGGCGCATGGTCAGCTTTTGAAAAAAATAAAGACTTTTAGGTGCGCCTTATAGTGCGGAAAATACGGTATCATAAAATACTATTTTCGGGGGTACGCCTTATAACCCACAGTCAGGTTGGCAGTGAAAAAGTTAATTGACGCATTAGTGCTAACCTCACAAAAACAATCACACGCACGCACGCATACACATCCGTTTTATGGAAAAGACAAATGGTATGTTGCAGGTGATTGTTTGATTGCAATGTGTGCCATGAGGGGATTGGGCTGGGGGTTGTAGCACCCTGAGTCCAAGTCACTGACCTGCAAAGACGGCGGTAAGGCTTTGAGAAGGGAAACACCCCTGCTGGAGAGAACTGTGTCGCACTTTGATCCTAAATCAGGCATGCCCGACATACAGCCCTTAGGCCGGATCCAGCCCGTGGAGGAGATAGTCCGGTGTTCTGAAATGTCTTCCAACCCGTCGAGACATCCTACCAATGCCCAGTGTGCATGCTAATAGCGATTGGTGCCTTTGAAAGCGGTGAGTTACGGTTTGTTTTCATTTACCGTATTTTCCGCACTATAGGGCGCACCGGGTTATAGGGCGCACCCCCAAAAAATTGTTTTTGGTCCTATATTTTCCATACATAAGGCGCACCAGATTATAAGGCGCTACAATGAGAACGTCGACAAAACAGTCAGATAGTTCAGTCAAACTTATTACCCCCTTAACATTCCCAAAGCTTGCAAAGAAGCAAATACGTGTCGCAGACACGTGCGGATGCGGTGTCCGTACGATGTCACTCAAATGCATCGTTCCGAATATCATTCGGAAGGTTAAAGTCTTATGATTCAAGAAATGCCAACCATTCCTTAGTTTCTATTTTCTTTTTCACTCGCAACTTTACTGTGCATATGACAATAAACACTTGGAATTGAGTTTAATTTAAAAAAAGACCCATCACAGAAACATCGATATCACTCTGAAACAAGATACTGGGAAAATATATAGCCGGAGTAGCTCACCGAAGTCGTTGCGTTCAATAATAATGTGCAACCACTGTCCTCTTATATCCGTGAGTGTAGTAAATCCAGGAGAGTAAAATATTTACAAATACAGAATAGTAAAATATGTTTTATCTATGCCGTAGACAACCCTTTACCCTATGCAAGCCTGTAAATGATAAAAAGGATCCGCCTCCTTTACCTCCGAATAACTTTAGCCAATAGTGATCGATTCAAATGATGATTGGAACATTGGCTGGGAAATGAAACGCCGACATATGTATCCCAGCATACACCGCGGACGACTTCGCCTTCGGGGGAAAATCTAGTCGGCGGCTGCTTGCTTTAGTTGCAAGACTTTGCGACTTAATATTGATCCATATATAAGGCGCACTGTATTATAAGGAGCATTGTCAGTTTTTGAAAAAAATAAAGGCTTTAAGGTGCGCCTTATAGTGCGGAAAATACGGTAGTCTCATTTTTCTCTTTCCTTGCTTCAAAATACTGTTTTCTGACGTAGCTTAAAAGCCTCGCTAGCCTTTCTCTGGTAGCTTTCTAGAATGGTGTTTGTTGACCAAGGTAATCACGCAGTGTATGTATGCATGCCAACCATCACTTTATATCATCAGATAAAGTTCTGTTTGCAATAACTCGGAGTTCCAGTGTTGCTGGTTTTGTTTGGTTTTAAAGAAAACAAAATGCTGGTCTACTCGTGATCCCAAGAGCCAAGAAGAAATCCGCAGGTTCGAGAGCGTTCTCCATTCGGGCCCCGGTGCTGTGGGATGTTCTTCCCCCTGAGATTTGATCCGCAACAACAGTGGAAATGTTTAAATCTAAGCTTAAAACACACGTCTATTCTATAGCATATGCAGTCGGATGCAGAGATTATAATTCCAGCGTTTGTTATCTCCTGTATCGATTACTGTAATGCACCACTCTCCGGTCTCCCGAAGGCCAAAATCAAGAGCCTTTAGCCGGTACAAAATGCTGCAGCGAGGGTTTTAACTAAGACAATAAAGTTTGATCACATGACCCCAATTTTAGCTAACCTGCATTGGCTCCCTGTTAGCTTAACATGTGATTTTAAGGTTCTGTTGATAGTATACAAAACCATGCATGGACTTGCTCCCTCATGTCTTTCAGATATAATCTCCCCCTATGTTCCGGTTCGGAGCCTTCGCTCTGAAAATGCTGGTCTACTAGTGATCCCTAGAGCCAAGAAGTGATCCGCAGGTTCAAGAGCGTTCTCCATTCGGGTCCCGGTGCTGTGGAATGCATTTCCCCCTGAGATTCGATCTGCAACCTCAGTGGAAATGTTTAAATCCAAGCTTAAAACACACTTCTATTCTATAGCATTTGAATAACCTATATTTTATGTTGACAATATCTGTGTATTATTGGCCCTCATGTAGGTCTTAGATCAGGGGATGGTGTCATAATAGTCTGTAGTTTGCAATAGTCTTTGATCTGTGCAGCCTTTTGAGACTCTTTGTGATTAAGCGCTATACAAATAAACATGACTTGACGTTATGGCAGAATACCGGCCCGCCATACATTTGTCAAAAGAAGAAGCGAGTCACTAGGTCATTTTTATCAAAAGTTAAAAAAAATTGTTAAATGAATGCAAACAAAATGCTTTCTTTAGCCACTAGAGGGCAGTGTTGAGATGGTGTAGCGTGGTGAGTTGGTTTAGGTGTACACCTGCATTTACTCAATGCCAAATGTGAAAATCTTTAACCTCATTGTGAACAAATGTGTTGTATTTAGAAAAATGTCAGCTGTGAAAGCATAATAGTAAAAAAACAAAGCCCAAAATTTGGAGTTGATATCCTTTCACAGATCCGTACCGAATGAGAACATAAAGTCTGGATCCGGCCCCTTAACTAAACTGAGTTTGACATCTCTGTCCTCAATCAAAGAAGGAGGCATTTGTAAAATCAAAACATATGTACATGTTTATAAGGATATGTTGGTAAAAAAATAAGAATAGAATAAGGTAAAAAAAAAAAAAAAAATACAAAATCAAGCTACATGGGGATAAAAACATACATGAATAAATGTCGGAATAACGTCGGCTTGTGACAAAAGCGGATGTACAAAGTTCACGTCATCGAAAACGTCCCGATAGATACACAAAACGCAACAAAACGAAACACCCGACGCATGGACCAACATCGACACCGGCATGTCGTTGGACAGAAATGTGCATCGTCACGGGGGGCACCAACAATTGAGATTTTCTGAGCGACTGTATCATCTCCCAGAATGCTTCTTCATAAAAACACGAAGCGTCTCACCGACACTGGGCCGTCTCATTCCTGAGAGTGAGAAAGGTGAGCCGGCAAAAAGTCCCTAGGAGTTTTAATTTCTTTGCGGGATGAAGTTCTCATCATCAAGTCATTTCGTGTCCACGGACTACTTTCTCCCAAAGTTTTTTTTGTATTCGAAAGGATTATCTGTCTTGTGCGTTTGTGTGGTGTGTGTATGCTCATGGCGCTGTGGTGATGGCGTTGAGGTCCTTCATGAGACCCTCCAAGTGGGCCATCTCCTCGGTCAGCTCGTCAGGTTCATAGCTCTGGGGGAGAGGAACAGGGTTACTGCGGGGGGCAGGGGAGGGGCAGTGGGGCAGGGAGGCAAGCACCTGGAGGAAGGGGGGGAGAAGAGGAGAGGGTCAGTCAGGGACCTTTCACAGAGGACATGGCGGGGGGATTTAATGCAGGTGTCGGGAACATTTTGGACTCAAAGAGCCTTGAAAGCAAAATATTTTCAGCATATATTTTAAGACAGAATTCAAAAAAAATGCCAAACCTGCTCTCATGTATCCAGGGTTGGGTAGGGTTACTTTTAACTGGATTACTTTCAATTACTTTTGGATTACTCCAATACCAAATATGCTAATAAAAGACACTAAATATGAATAAAATGATGACTCACAACACGTGGTAAGCTTTCTCTCCTGGCTTTGATCTCTTTGATCTCCGGCAAAACTAACATAAAATGCGACAGAAACAAAATGAAAATAAATCCAAATAGCTTGCCAACATCATTTTTGCCGTTCCATGTATTCCGTTACTCCCCAAGCCTGCACAAAATTTAGTCATTTTATTCAAATTCTGTTTCTTTTGTCTTTTATTAGCATATTTGGTATTGGAGTAATCCGAAAGTAATTGAAAGTAATCCAGTTAAAGTAACCCTACCCAACCCTGCCTCTTTCACTGTGTGGCTCTTGATGATTTGATCAATAAAATAATAATAAGGCCAGAGACTGTGCCCCATATAAAGAAATAAATAACTTAAAGGGACAGTATGTAATATTTAGTGCCTCCTAGGTGTCCAAAAAACTTTCATAAAGTAAAAAAATAAAACAACAACATTGACCTGAATACTAAATAATAAATTCACCACGGAATCCCATCTTGGACTAGTGGCATCATTCCACCACACTCCTCATACCAGACAACACAGGGCCATCTACTGGTCAAATATTTCGCATTTGGGCTTTAAAATTGGTCTCTCTCCCGCACTTATGAGGCTCATCTCCATGGTCATTTTTGTCATAAACAATGATGCCAGAACAAAGTGCAAGCAGAGTTCTTTTGTAAAATGTCACAAATGACTCCAAGCGAGAAAGAAACCGATGAACAGGGTGTTCCGAAAGTCTTGGGTGCAATTGAAGTCCCTGTATCTCCTTAACTGAGAACAATAGTAAGATAAAAGTTGTGCCATTAATGGCGTTTGCTCAATCAGAAAAATCGTTTCGCGTGCTTGAATTTGCAAAAACTGAATTATGGACTGTTGTTTAAGATAAATTTCACAGACCATTTGGAAAGTAGCCACAAGAAAGTAAGTCCGTAGTGAGATGGCATGGTAAATTCATAATGGATGGGTGCTTATGACAAGATAAAAGAACTGGATGCCCCTCAACTGTCATTGAACAAGTTGGGACTGCTTTCCAGCAGAGCCTCCATAAATTGATCAGAAGAGCCAGTACAGAACTTTCTGTTTGGCAAGCGACAATTATAAATCAGCTTGCCGTGCAGATGCAAGATGACGGATTTGATGACCGGCTTGTTTTTAGTAACAAGGCGACTTTCAATGGAATTAGAAAAATGAATAATCACAACGCTGAATATGGGGTAGTGAGAACCCACATGAACTTCTTGAACATCAGCCAGATTCTCCAAAGGTGACCGAGTCTTTTGCTATGACGAAGAAAGCTTTCCATGGACCATTCTTCTTTGAAAGAGCAACAGTCAATGGTGAGACGTATCTCCACATGCTGGAAAACTGGGTAATGGATATATTGAGTGAGAGAGTCTGGTGACTTAATTTTCCAACAGAATGGAGTGTCACACCACTGGAACCTCAGAGATAGACAGGGTCTGAAGACAACAGTGCCAGACAGATGGACTGGACGGTCTGAGCACAATGATCACGATCTCATGTCCTGGCCAACGCAGATCTTACACGATGCAATTTCTTTTGTGGAAATTTTTGGAAGGATTGGCACCCCTCTTTTCCAATGGTTTTGGATGAGCTAAAGGCACTGATAGCAGAAGCTGTTTCAACCATTGACAATGCAATTCTGGGACACGTTTGGCAAGAATTTGACTATTAGCTTGATGCGTGTACTGTCACCATATGTGCTCACACTGAACATCTTTGAACAATCCATGTAAAAATTTAGATTGTAAACCTTCTGAAATATCAGATGTTTAATAGTTTCTAAGATAATCAATGGCAAAACGTGCCCAAGACCTTTGAGACACCCTGGAATTACCTTTAGCTATGTGACCTCCCATCCCTACCGCTCACCCGATCAAGTTGCTCTGGGTTTTGTTTGTGGCTTTTTTCTTTGATTTACAGTTTGTTCTGTGGGTTTTCATCAACGTGTCTCAACAGTGAACATACAATGTTTAATGACTTCAATATACATGATGCCATGGAGACATCAAGCGACTGTAAACGGTAGTCGGGACTCTGGACCGAGCCATACAATGACTCCGTTGTTTGGGCTTCGCATATACTGAAAATTTAACAATAGAGAGAAGGTAAGCATGTCCGAATCTCATCTCCAGGCCAAATATGCTCATTAAAAAAAATCCATATCTGGCTCGTGAGCCATACGTTCCCGACACCTGATCTAATGGTTGGGGTGAGGCGAGCTGAAGGAGGATAGCTTATTGGGACTGATTTTTTTTTTTTGACATGAACAAAAAGCGACAGCAGATGAAAGCAAAGAAAAAAAAAGCAGAGGCAAAGAAGCAAAACAACATTCCAATTACAGGTACTGTATTAATCAGCCATAAAAGAAATACATAAATTGAGTTATAGATGACAGCCAACATGGGTAAGGGTGACGTCAAAGAAGAATAAAGAGAGAAAGAAGAAACAGAAAATGTGGTTAAGATCAAAGTACATCTGGAGCAAGTTATACTAGTGGTAAGCAACCACCGGGCTGTGGGCCAATTGGTACTGAGCTCCACAGAAAGTAGAGTAAGTTGCCTTTTTTTGCTTTAATCTATTCATGTATACAATTTTTTTAACCCCATAGTTTGAATGTGCAAAATACATGAGATTTTACAGTACCCAACAATTATTAAAGATGACATTGTTCAGTATTGGATGCGTTCTCTTATACTGTACCTAGCCACTCCTTTGCACATCTGTTCTCCTCTGCACTATCGTACTCCAGTGTTATTGTTATTGTATAGTGACTTGTTTACCTGACTGCCCATTTTGCACATCTGGTTAGCTGCTCCTCTTGCACTCTTTGCACTACTGTAAAATACTACACATAGCTATAATTATTTAGTATATTATTAGTACTTCAATACTCCAACTCAATACATTTTATTCATATCTGTACATTCAAGGAAACTGTGCGGGTCGGATGTATCCACATTTTGTTCTGTATACACGTGTACAAGAATGACAATAAAGTATATCTGAATCTGAATCGGGAGTCGAACACGGATGAGAGTGCAGTAATCGGCGTTATTAAACTATTAGACCCACTAGGAATGTAGACATTATATTTTATCTAACCATCACACTTTTGTACTCACAGTACCATGTTGTATGTTGTAATGCAGCACTATGAGAGAGTGTTCAGCCAAAACGACAGTAAAAATAGTGTGATAATGAGATAATATCCAATTCAGTTCATCTAGATCCCTAGTGGTCTAGAAGGCACACAGGGGATTTAGGCTTATCATTGTTGTTATCCTTATTGCAGGGTTCAAATTCCTTTTTCATGACCCATAGAAAGAAATGACACTTCATAGGGCAATGCCATACAAACTAAAGCCTGTCGCCATTAATCACGAGGCAAAAAAATGCAATGGCAAAGCAAGGCCACTGGAGCAGCGTCACCCTATTTTTTAAGCAGATTTGATGGGAAACACTGCAAAAACTAATTTATAGGCACTTCACCCAAAATTCAAGTAATTTTTAAACCCTTGAAAACCCAACATTAAAATTCAAGCATTTTTAAGGATTTCTAGCACCTGTACTTTTCATTGAGCTATTGTTACGATGCTCTATTTTTCATTTTACTATTATTACAACTTAGGTTAGACTCCAAGCACTAACTAGTAAATAGTTGTCCCTATTTATCATGTTTTTTTTCAAATGGGATTTTTCCCTTTAAGTCTTAATTATGTGTTTATCTTGGAGTGCCATGTATAGTCTTAGTAGTAAACAACGTTCAATAAGTTGTTTTTAAAGACAATAAAGACAATTCTGGAAAGCTTCAGGAACAAGCTGGACTGCAACCCTCAAAGATTTTACTGCCTGTGCACTATACTCACGCTGTCGACATCTTCTAGCATCTTGCTGGTCTCTGGGACATCAGGGGCGTTGGGCACATTGACAATCATCGGCGTTCGGGTCCTTCCCAGTGTCCCAATCGAGGCGGTTTTGACCACATGTGGGTGTGTGGGGGGACCTGAACCGAATACAGACACCAAAGAGTTCAGACTCATTTTAACTGTCATTTTTGTCGTACATAATGGTTTCAAAACAAGGTATGAGTTTATTTTGTAAAGATGTCACAAAATACTGCAAACAAGAAAGATCGGCATGTGAGGGCGGTATGTGTGCAGATATCCCCTCACCCTATCAAATTGCTCTGGGTGCTTGGCAGGCGGTTTTGGATGTTTGCCGTTTGTTCTGTGGGTTGTTATTGTAAAGTGAACATACATCGATTAATGAGCTTTTCAGATAAAACGATGGCACAAGCTACAGTGGGCCAGATACACATTTCACATTTTGTCCAACCTCTTGAAAAATACCAAACACGGTTTTGACGCCACCGGGCTACCAGCAATATAAATGACATGATCAAACCTGTCTAGAATTGATTGTGATTAGCTCAGGAGGTACAGCGCTTGAGATCAAAAGGTCACAGGTTCGATTCCTGGCTCCTCCGTGTCATATGTCAAAAGTGTCCTTGGGCAGGACACTGAATCCCTAATTCACCCAATAGTACTGATCTTGATCTGAATCCAAATCTATGTAGCGCTTTTCAGTAAAGAAGCTAAACTTAAAAAAAAAAACGTATAAAAACAAGTACTTCCTCTGATGTTGCCTATCTTTTTTGCACTTTTTAAAAATGTGCAGGTGCATAGAATGCAATTGTATGTATTCTTGTTTTTGTTAGGCTATTGGACAAACGCTTGGATTTTATTTTTATTGTTTTATGTTATTAATTATTATTTTTTTGTACATTATATTTCTATCTGGCAGCACGGCGGCGCAGTGGTTAGCGCATGTGCGGCACAGTTCATGTCTTGGGAACCTCCTGCGTGGGTTCAAATCGAGCTCCAGACTTCCTGTGCGGAGTTTGTATGTTCTCCCCGTGCTTGCGTGGGTTACCTCCGGGCACTCCGGTTTCCTCCCACGTTCCAAAAACATACATTTCAGGTAAATTGGCCGGTCCAAATTGTCCCTAGGTGTGAATAAGCGAGTGAGTTGTCTGTCCCCGTGTGCCCTGCGATTGGCTGCCAACCGGTTCAGGGTGTCCCCTGCCCACTGCCCGAAGATGGTTGGGATGGGCTCCAGCACCCCCGCGACCCTACTGAGGATAAGCGGAGTAGCTAATGAGATGAGATGAGATATTTCTATCTGTCCAAAACATCAAGATTTGAGTAGAGATAGTGAAAAGATGGCACAACAAAGGTTGCTGACTAGTTAAAGGTTATATTTTGGGATTTCTTCATTCTATTTTGACTCGACTTCAAAATACCGCATTTAGGACACAACGTCAGGGGAACCCGTGTATTTTTACCTTCATGCACTGTAACTTTGACTTAAGTCGCTTCTTAATTAGTAATTTTGAGCCCTGATTTTTGTGCGCTGGCTAGATTTTCTTGTGCGCAGAGAATGTGCAAGCAGTGCGCAATTGCAATAACATCACTACATATTTTACACGTATTAATGGAGAAAAAAACCTACAAATTTTACTGTATAATCTCAGGCCATGGAGTACAGGCTGATTTTACATGTTTTACAACGTTTTAATAAATGTAACATTCCGTCTTCACTGTTTAATTTATCAGACTGCTACGTTTTTTTTTTGTCTTTTTTTCCAATAAAGACGGTATTACAGTTATTGCTTAAAGGCCCAGAACTAAGTTGACAGATATTTTGTTTAATCTTAGTTTGAAATGCAATATGTATACGACCTTTGCTCCTCAAACATTTATAGTAGATTAGAAGAAAAATTTAGCCTTGATTCAAAAATTGCGCACGCGCGCAGCTTAGAGGGAACACTGGTTGCAGCCCTGGTTTTGAGTTTCAATCTGGATTCAAATCTCCATATGAGCAAAGAAGCCATGAGGACGCTAGCAGGTGTTGCTCACCAGTCTGAGTTAGCAAAGGTGTGCTGGGCAGCGCAGGAGAGTCGAAGCAAGGGTGGCCGGCAGGTGGGATGGCGGGCACGGCGAAGCTCTTCAGCGGGTGCGCATGTGCATGCGGGTGTGCCGAGCGTAGGGGTGGCAGGTTGCTGGTGTAGCAAGACTCCTCCTCGGTGGTGGTAGAGCCGTGGTAGCTGCCCTCGGGGTCGGCCATGATCTCCGAGGGGCAGGAGGCCTGCGATGAAGAGCCGGCCGGAGGGAAGGGCTCCGAACACGGCGTGTTCCTCACAGACTCTGGGGAGAAACGTGATGTGACAAATGAGAAAAGCGGTTTTCTGATCATTGCCAAATTTGGAGTGTTGTCGTCATATTTGAACCTAAAGCAGCATGCTTGGGGCGCAAAAAAGGAACAGGCGAGGTGAGAACCAGGGATCAGAATGGAGATTTTCATTTTCAGCTGAAATAGCCAGGGTCCAGGAATAAAGCAGGGCGGAGCCCCCCACACACCCCCCACCCCCCGCCCCCCCAAGCTCCTGGGTTTTAGGCAATTTACTTGCCCAAAACCATGCTTATATTTATCATTTAAGTAACATTTTTAGAAGATTAAAATAATTTGCCCACATAACTGATTTTTTTGTAAATACTGCAAGATAAGTTCAAATGCAGTTCAGTCCCTGCAGCTTGAGCAACAATGCGGCCAATTTTTCTACTGGCCGCCAGGGTGCGCCAGAGCAATAAAGGAAAGAGTGAGACAGTCGGATTTTGAATTTGTTTGCCACGCAAGAGAAAAAGTGAAAAAGTCGAAATGCCTTTGGGGTTCAAAAACAGCTGAAATCCGCGGATCCGCGGAAAATTCTGATCCCTGGAGAACCTAAGGCACGGGTGCTCGCCCTTTTTCAGCAAGCGAGTCAAAAACGATCTACCCACCACAAAAAAATGTATAACAATACTGCTGTTGTAGTTCAATGAATGGAAACACATCAAATCAAGACTCAAATGATGCGAATACGCACATTTGTCCTTATTATTCCAACTGAAACTAATAGTTAATTACTATTGTCATTTTTCATATATAAAATAGAATATACCTTTATTGTCATTGTTACAAAATGGGTTGAACATATTCAACGAAATTGGACATGGCACTCCAGTTTCACATTTTACAGTGAGGATAAAAGAAAACAAAGAAGATCAAGGAACAAAAGAAGATAAAGGTTATAATTTACACAATATTTACACAAGAAAGTGTGGGCATGTAGCGTGTTACATACAGTATACATATATAAGACATACTGATATGTATGGTATGTAATTGTAGCTGCAAATGTATAATTATAACATAATTTCAACTCTTAATCCTCAAATACTCATTACACCTTAAAAGTTAAACTTTAATATTATTTGAAAACATACACTATACATGTATTAATTATAGTCAGGGTTGGGTAGGGTTACCTTAACTTGATTACTTTCAATTACTTTTGGATTACTCCAATACCAAATATGCTAATAAAAGACAAAATAAACTAAATATGAATAAAATGACTACATTTTGTGCAGGCTTGGGGAGTAACGGAATACATGGAACGGCAAAAATGATGTTGGCAAGCTGTTTAGATTTATTTTCATTTTGTTTCTGTCACATTTTATGTTAGTTTTGCCGGAGATCAAAGAGATCAAAGCCAGGAGAGAAAGCTTACCACGTGTTGTGAGTCATCATTTTATTCATATTTAGTTTATTTTGTCTTTTATTAGCATATTTGGTATTGGAGTAATCCAAAAGTAATTGAAAGTAATCCAGTTAAAGTAACCCTACCCAACCCTGATTATAGTAAACACAATTTCTCGTCCCTGCTTTCATAGTGGATTTGACCGCTAGATGGCAGTATGTCCCAACAAACAGAAAGCCTTTTCCTACTTTGCTTCTTAGAAGGAATAATTGGAGGAGCTCCCTAGCATAGAATTGTCAGACTGGCTGTCATGTATGACAATTTCTCAATATGAAATTTATACTGAGGAGCTTATAGAATGATGTTTATTTTGTTAATGCTATGCGATCTTTCATCTTGTCGTTGCGATCCACTAGTAGATCACAATCGATATATTGGGCACCCCTGATCTAAGGTATCTTTTTTTTTTTAAAGTAAACCTCCCAACCTCTCGTTACAACACGGGCGGACGAACTAAAACCACATGTATCATGTTATTATCATCGTTTTGCTCTTTTTCATTCAAAATCAAAGATATACGTTGAAAATCAGTGTGAATTTGGCCATACAACTCCAAGCATGTCGTAAGAAATTCACTGGAACATATCATAAGATAGTAAACTTAAGACCTGTATTCTGTTTTAATATTGGACATCTGCAAAGGAAGTCACATAGAATGCCAGTTAGTTATTTTGACTATAATACCTCGCTGCGATTAGTGGTTTTGACTATTATACACTGTTTACTTCACCACGGCCATTCATGTTTCTGTTCTTTGATTCCACACCCCTTAGGGCATATTTGCTTTGGTAACCTAGGTGATTTAAAAAAAAAGAGCTCAGGGGTTGGCTTGGTATAAATTATCTGGGGTTTGGGTTTTCCCCTGTCCTCCTTGCGATTTAAAGATCCATTCATGTCTTCTCTCCTTTTTTGAGTGTCTACTAAACTAACATTTTTAAATTTCAAATTAGACGTAGTTTACCTGCATTTTTTTGATTAAAAAAATACCACCTTGGCAGTCATATGCAAGCATTTTGTTAGAAGAAACAACATGTTGTTGGCTTTTGTCTATTACAAAATACGAAGCCACAGAAATAACCTAATAGACTGTGGCTGTGCAGTAAAACGTAATTGCAGCCAATCTCACTGTCTGTGAAAACTGATTGCATTATTCCCAGTATTAGCATTTTATAATGAACCCGAATTGCAAAAAAGCAGCAACAAAAACAGACATCTGTCTGCACAAAAGTGGACACATGGCACCTCAACAACATCTTCTCCACTCTAAAACCGCTGCTTTGTCAAGTCGAAGCCGATTTAATTGCAACTATGTATTATATATGTGGTAGAAACCAGTTAAACATGTAAAACAGAGAAAATGAAAAATGAGTGAATGAAAATGATTTTTGTCCTCCGTTGTAATTCCTCGTCTGACCAGAGAGGGGCAGTGTCTTACCTGCAGAGTCCACCCTGTCTAGATGAGTGATGGGGCCGCAAGCATGCAGGCGAGGATGCCCGCTGCCGGGGTGGTAGAGGTAGCTGCGCGTGGGCGACGCCAGACTGCCCATGTGATAATGGTGCTGATGGTTATCGAGGGAATGGATGGGATGAGCACTAATTACAGCTGTGGATTCAAATGGACATGGAGGTTTAGCATGAGAGGGGGCTGATGATGACGGATGGGATGTACAGCTACTCACACCAACAAACATACTCATTCGTACTCTGCGTGGAACAGAACCATCGACAAAAAATAAACCGTAGCTCAAAATGCAGAGGTAAGATCGGCCCTGAAAAAAATCCGGTCCGAACTGACCCAGGCCCGTGGGTTTTAAAGGGATACCCAAATTCTTAAACATGTAAAATGTGAGAAAATAGTACATGTTTTTTGCATAAAATTATATGATAGCTATATATATTGCTTCAGTGCTATATTTTGTATGTTTAAGGTTTTTACTACTACAGACCAAACAAGCAAATCAATTACTAACAACTAGCAATGTTTGCTATAATCGGCCAGCTAATCCCTAGTTAAAACTACGCAGTGTGTAAAATTACAGAAAAAGTTATCTATCAATCTATCTATATACCCTAACCCAATTAATTACTAAAAACACTGCAATGTTTGCTATAATCGGCTAGCTAATCCCTAGTTAGACCCACGCAGTGTGTGAAATTACAAAGTTATCTATCAATCTATCTATATACCCTGATCATATCCCCCAAGAGGGGTGACCGACAGCAAGACAAACACATACAAAAACAAAGAACATTAAAAAAAAAGGGGGGGGGGGAGTAGCAAAAAACACACACAAACATTTTTGGACCATGGCCAACCCAAAAAACCAAACACCCAAACAAGTTAAGCACCTCGGAACCCAAGTTGTTCATGCTTTCTTCCCTCCAGATGAAATGGGACACAAGAAAGCGGCCATGTCACCCAGGTCAGGGTGACAGAACACACTCAACAGCAGGGCCCGACAGATTTCACTGGTTTACCCCTGCCGTATCGTGCAGGTGCCCTGCCCACCCCTTAAAACACGTCTAAACATCCCACTGTCCTTTCACAACACCTCTCCTCTCATTCCTATCACCAACTACAGCTCTAGCTCCCACTAGATTTAGACCTCGTTCCTGCAGTGCACTCTTAACACCATCCATCCACATCAATCGCGGCCTTCCTCTGTGTCTCCTTCCATTTACTTCTGCTCTGTAAATCCTCTTCAACAAATTATATGATTCGATGAACACAAAACATTTAATTCAAATTGAAATGCAAAACGAGAGGCTGCCAGAGAGTGGAAGCAGATAGTCGATGCTTTTGAACTTTACATGCCTCTGAAATCTCGTGCGGCCCAACCTCACGCAGACCCTAGTTCCAGCAGCCCCCGAGTAAATTGAGTCTGAGACGCCTGTTCTATGGGAAACACTGAAGACAGGCAGCCTCCAAAATGAATTCTTAGAAACTAGTTAGAAAATACAGATGAAATATACCGTAAATTCCGGACTATAAGCCGCTACTTTTTTCCTAAATGTTCAGCCCTGCGGCTTATTCAGTGAAGCGCCCTTGGAGTATAAAAGGTAAGATTAAGACCAGTAGAATATGTGCGCCAAGACTGCAACCTCTAAGTTTATGCATACATTGTCTGTAAAGGAAAGGTACGTTACGATAATGAGGAAGACGCCCTTGATGGCGATAGTTATGAGGAGGAAGTTGAGGACGATCTACCGTGTATTTCACAATTACGGGATGCTTTCCTTTGACAGACACGTTTGATACATTGTGAACGTGATCCTACTAGCGTGTTGGTACCTTTCAAAGGCACGGTTTGGGATGAAAGTTATATTATTATTATTAAAGCTTTGAAAACTCTCTTGGTGTACCGTCTTTCTTCGTAAATATGTGTAACCATGTATAATATGTATTTGCAACTGTATATTTTTGTAATGTATTTATTTTAGAGATTTATTCTGTTATGTGTTCTACGAGCAAATCAAAAAGAAGGGGCGGAGCAAACGCGGGCTGATGGGAGGTGGGGTAAAGCTTAGTTACCGGTAGATCTGTCGTCGCAGCGGACAATAGTGGATATATATTTTTCCCGCCCTTAACTTTTGAAATATACATTTTGTTTCCTTGGATTACTTTCAACGGGACCCGGACTTTACAAGTCTGCATCATACGTTAATTACGGGTATCATTTTCCATTCGTGATGCCGATTGTGGTTCTAAGATTGTCTACTATTTATTTAATTATAATCGTGGAACTTACAGCCCGGTCTGGGTTAAACCTGTGATTGTGTCACAAGATTCAATGCGTGCGCACGCGGCTTGTACAGAGGTGCGGCTTGTGTAAGTACAAAAGTGGCAAATCGCGTAAAAAGTGGTGGGTGCGGCTTATAATCGGGTGCGCTCTATAGTCCGGATTTTACGGTAGATAGGTTGTATGCAAAAAAACATGTTTATTTTCACAGATGTTGCATGTTTTAGAATTTGGGAATATATTTAAGATCTTACCTCTGACAGGATGTCAGAAGAATTTTGAAAAGCATCTCCTCCGGATGTAAAACGCTCACAAACTCATCAGACCCATTCAGTCACATACGTGGTCACACACACTTACGCTGAGGTGGCTGCGCATCAAAAGGCATCATCATTTTAGGCCTCATCCCCCGCCGGCCTGCAAGGGTCGACATGCTGTCCTCTGATTCATGGCCTAAAAAGTATGCAACCCAATCTTAACCGTGGGACCTTTTAAATGATCATATTTTGTCAAAATAAAATTGTGAAACGGTCTTTTGATCAACGGAGCCATTTTGATGCCAGATAATGGAGCAGTGATGTGTATGAAAAGCATGCATGTCACTAGCGAAACAATCAGAGAGAATGACTAACGAATACATAATGGTGGATGAGGAGTTGCTTTGTTTCCTGGGTGCCATTCAGCCCAAAATATCAAAATAAGCAGTGTGTATTATTTGACCACTGGATGTCGCTATATTGCGTCTTGCAAACTAAAACAAGTGCTATTGAGCAGTGGTCGGCAACCTTCTCTGTCCCACATTTACAGGTTTGAGTAGGGTTACTTTAACTGGATTACTTTCAATTACTTTTGGATTACTCCAATACCAAATATGCTAATAAAAGACAAAAGAAACTAAATATGAATAATATTAATAAATTTTGTGCAGGCTTGGAATACATGGAATGGTAAAAATGATGTCGGCAGGCTGTTTGGATTTATTTTCATTTTGTTTCTGTCGCATTTTATGTTAGTTTTGCCGGAGAGCAAAGAGATCAAAGCCAGGAGAGAAAGCTAACCACGTGTTGTGAGTCATCATTTTATTCCTATTTAGTTTCTTTTGTCTTTTATTAGCATATTTAGTATTGGAGTAATCCAAAAGTAGTTGAAAGTAATACAGTTAAAGTAACCCTACCCAACCCTGCACATTTATCGTATATGACTATATTCTCCCTGCCAAGCCAAATAGTATAATTAGAAATAATTACACAATTAATAAGCCCATATCCACTGTGTAATCAATACACCATTAGGGATCTAGATAACATAGGAAAAGGCATTACTATTTTCACTAACGGTACCACGATGTACAACATTGTTTTGGCTGAACTCTTTTCCATAATGCTCCATTACAATGTTTTACAATGTGACACCGTGAGTAACAATACTGTGTTGATGAGATAAAATGGAATGCCGTTTCCTCTGTCATCTATAATCCTAGCAGTCAAGTCAAGTAGCCTGATAGTTAGAATTTGGTGCTCTCACCGCCGAGATCCGGGATCATTTACCATTGCATCCAATGGTAAGTAAACTGGGTCACATTTTACAAAGTTGTTTTGCGGAACTCTTTCTCATCCTGTTTATAACAACATTGTACAACGTGGCACAGTTAATAAAAATAATGCGATGATGAGAGAAAAATGCAATGTCTTTCCTTTGTCTTCTACAAGTCTAGCTTGGTGGCTAAGATTTGGTGCGCTCACCGCTGCAATAGAGATAATCGTTGACTGATCAATAATTGCCCAATGACGCCGATATACTACTGTAAAACCTCAGAAAGATGGACTGAAACTTTGTGTATATTCAAAAGGCAGTATTTCTTTCTTTCTGTGCGGTCCAGTACCAAACAACTCAAGGCCCAGTGCCGGTCCGCGACCCGGTGGTTGCCGACCACTGCTATAAAGCACAAGGATGAATATAAACTACGGTTGACTCAAAAAGACTAAACCGCCTTGGCAAAATAATGCAAATGCACATAAAACTCCTGAAAAGCACGTGGCGATAATTCCCTGCAAATGCGAGTTGACTTTGGAGACCCCTTGTGTAGTGCAACTGAGTGATACAAAGCACGAAAAAAGAACACAGACTACGGACCAAACGACACAATTTTCAACTCATTTTTTTTGCCCGGCCTATTAAAAGGTTTTTGGGGGTACCCCTAGTAGTAAGATTGCGGAAAATCATGTCAGCTTTCTCTTGGTGGGCCTCATATTAGGTAAAATTAACACAAGTGTCTTAATAAAATGCACATTGATATCATAGTTCATATATTTTTGCATATTAATAAAAATAAATATACAGTGGAACCTCGGTTTTCGAACGCCTCTCAGTTCGAACAAATCGGAGTCCGACCAAAAATTTTGAGAAATTCTTGCTTCGCTGTTCGGTCAAAAAATCGGAGTTCGAACGCCAGTAATGCGTGAGTGCGTACGCTAGGGTGCCATGCTGAGCGGCGTACGGGTGTAGATTGCTCTTTTCGTGACCAACTGTTATCGCGTGCGGACGTGCTTCGTTTTGCTTTCGCTTTTAATAAAGGTGTACGAAGTGTTTTAGCCCCTAATTATGCCTGTCATGAGTCACTTTAGAAAAGTGCTAAAAAGAAGGCAGAAGCAAGTGTCATTAGATCGGTATTTTAAGAGAAAAGAACCTCCCCACTGTCCACCTGCGCCTTCTGCTGACCACCACAAAGGTAAGAAATCTTATTCATAATTCTTTTCTTTATCCTTTTTTTTTTATTTTTACACGTTCATGTTAGCGTTATCTTTCGTACAGAAGATTACGATAACGCGAACGTACGATTAGCCTGGGTTAGCTTCATGTTTACGTTAAACATTCAAGCTAAACATTGAGGGTGTTGGAACGGAGCCCAACATTTAGGGTGTTGGAACGAAGCCCCCTTTCCAATGAACCGCTCACCACTTGTTGTGGAGACCCGGGTGCTAAATGACTTGTAAACGACCTGATGTTTTTATTTTTACACGTTCATGTTAGCGTAATCTTACATACGGAAGATTACGATAACGCAAACGTACGATTAGCCTGGGTTAGCTTCATGTTTACGTTAAACATTCAAGCTAAACATTGAGGGTGTTGGAACGGAGCCCAACAATTAGGGTGTTGGAACGAAGCCCCCTTTCCAATGAACCGCTCACCACTTGTTGTGGAGACCCGGGTGCTAAATGACTTGTAAACGACCTGATGTTTTTATTTTTACATGTTCATGTTAGCGTAATCTTTCGTACGGAAGATTACGATAACGCGAACGTACGATTAGCCTGGGTTAGCTTTAAGTTTACTATAAACATTCATGGTAAACATTTAGGGTGTTGGAACGGATTAAAACGATTTACATTATTTTTAATGGGAAAAATGATTTCGGTGATCAAACAAATCGGTTTTCGAACAGGGTTCTGGAACGGATTATGGTCGAGAACCGAGGTTCCACTGTATATAATTTAACTGGGTTTTTTAACCACTAGGAGGTGCAAAATAATACAAAATGTCTCTTTAGGTCAACTTAACAAAGATGAAACTGAATCAACTAAAAAATTAACAATATATCAAATTAATCGAGTTAATGTCAATGCCCTCGATTTCTTATTCTTAATTACGAAAAGGCCATCTGTTCCACAAATTATACTTGTTTTTTTTTTGTTCTAAAGGTTGTTTTACTTTCAAGTTCCCAAGAGAAATGTAAAACAAGCATTCTTGTCAGCCGGAACGCCCAGCATGGGGCAGCACGGACTACAAAATTCCCAAACGCAGTAAACGAAACTTGCTCCGGTACAAAAATAGAGACGTTCCACTCTTTTACGCAGAGTGCTGTCTACAAAAATAAAGCCCATAATGTTCAATAACCTTGTTTTATGGAAGAGCGTTTAACATCGAGTCTTTTTTTTTGTTTTCTTGCACACTCTTTTAAACCACTTGGAGAGATGTTAGGCAATATTTTTAAAGCTTTGGTATGATTCCGATTGTGACGTTAATGTGGAGGGCAAAATTATACGAACTCAATTATTTGGTCTCTATATCACAGGTATTAATCTGTCATTGGGCAGTCTGAAATATATTGGAGGTGATAAAAAAGTGGTTCACTGCATCATACTATTAAAAAAAAAACCCTGTTGATGCTTTAATCTCCTGCCTTTAAAACATTGCATCTCCAGGCTACAACCCACCAGCTTGCGTCTCACTCAAAAACCTGAGTCACGCTTTTTCCCGTAACATTGAATTACACACTATAAAGCACTGAATTATAAGGCGGACCCTAAAACAGTACTATTTAGAGATAGTTTATCCTAGAAAAGGCGCACCAGACTATAAGGTGCAGGGAATTAAAACTACATTAAGTACCAGGGTTGCACTACAATAATAAATACCGTATTTACACAATGATCAATCAGTCCGAGTGTATCACTGATCGCAGTTGCATAACATTGGCAGCAAATTCTGGAGCCAGCTGGGCCCTATCCACTCGACATGGAGTCTCCAACCTTATTCAAACTGAGAGCTACTTTTTCTCACTAATAAGCGCAAAAAGCACCCAGTTTTTGGCTCGATTATTTCCAAAAATAACTTATCATGTTATTACTATGTAATTACTATGTTATTACTGAGTTAATTACAGGAAGTAGGGTTAAATAGACTCAGGCAATCACTAAAAACAAAACAAAATAATAGAAAATCACAATGACCCAGCACTGGTGAGCTATTTTCAGAACAGGACTGCGGGCACTTAAGATGTACTTAGGCGGCAACACCTTCAAGACCCCTTCACCAAACCACTATGGGCTGGCAAAATGATCCAAATATCGATACCAAGCACCTGGATTGGATACTAACGGACGAATCAATCCTTTACTCCTCCAGAGGTCCTCAGAGCGCCGCTTCTATATGCAGATAGCGAAATATTTCTCTCTCTCACCTAGTGCCCTTGGCAACTCTTTAAGTTTATACCTGAGTATGTGACTGACTTATAGCAAACACTTATAGCAATCCTCCCTACCTAGAGAGGGCCAAATCTATATACCCATTCCTTACCAGAAGCTAAAAATGACAGAGGCAAACAGGAAGCACTGTGTGCAGTACGGAAAAACACAATGTCAGGGAAGTTTGTTTGGTAAAGGGTCCTCTACTGTGGAGACACCCCAAATTTACATAAACACGTAAAAAGTAAGTTAAGAATTTCTGAACAAAGCCTGTTAATTTGATGTCACTATGACAACAGAGCCAATTAGAGACAATTGACCCTTTTGTAGCATTGTTCATTTTATTTTCAAAATATTGTGCAATGGAATGTATTTTAGTTGCCTTAAGGACATTGTTTTAAAGTCCTGTATTTGTATTTTTGTTACATTACTACTTTTTTGGTTTGCCTCTATTGACTCTTACAGTATTACTATTACTTACAGTCGCAATTGAAATATTTGTATTTACCGTATTTTCCGCACTATAGGGCGCACCGGGTTATAGGGCGCACCCCCCAAAAATTGTTTTTGGTCCTATATCGTCCATACATAAGGCGCACAGGATTATAAGGCGCTACAATGGGAACGTCGACAAAACAGTTAGATGATTCAGTCAAACTGATTACCCCCTTAACATTCCCAAAGCTTGCAAAGAAGCAAATACGTGTCGTAGACACGTGCGGATGCGGTGTCGGTACGATGTCACTGAAATGCATCATTTCAAATATCATTCGGAAGGTTAAAGTCTTGGGATTCAAGAAATGCCAACCATTCCTTAGTTTCTATTTTCTTTTCCGCTCGCAACTTTACTGTGCATAGGACAATAAACACTTGGAATTGAGTTTAATTCACTCAACTCATCACAGCAACATCAAGATCGTTCTAATACAAGATACCGGGAAAATATAAAGCCGCATAGCTCACCTAAATTCTCACGTTCAATAATGATACGCAACCATGGTCTTCTTTCAACCGTGAGTGAAGTAAATCCAGGAGAGTAAAATATTTACAAATACAGACTAATGAAACTGGTTTCTTTATGGCGTACTTTAGCAAGCTTGCTATTCAGTCGTCTTTTTCGGCCAATTGCAGGGTTTGTTTTGGCCCTCTAGCCTATCCTAGGCTCCGAATAACTTCAGCCAATAGCGATCGATTTAACTGATGATTGACACATCTTTTTCGGCCAATTGCAGGGTTTGTTTTGGCCCTCTAGCCTATCCTAGGCTCCGAATAACTTCAGCCAATAGCGATCGATTTAACTGATGATTGACACATCTTTTTCGGCCAATTGCAGGGTTTGTTTTGGCCCTCTAGCCTATCCGAGGCTCCGAATAACTTCAGCCAATAGCGATCGATTCAAATGATGATTGACACATTGGTTAGCCAATGAAACGCCGGTATATATATCCCAGCATACACCGCGGACTACTCCACGTTCGGGCGAAAATCGAGTCGGCGGCTGTTGCGTAAGTTGCGAGACCTTGCGATTTAATATTGAGCCATATATAAGGCGCACTGTATTATAAGGCGCATGGTCAGCTTTTGAAAAAAATTAAAACTTTTAGGTGCGCCTTATAGTGCGGAAAATATGGTAATTTTTTATACTGTAATTATTTGTGTTGTAGTTACTTAATAAAAAACTAAATATTTTTAGAGCCTTAAGTCTTTGTGCTGGGTCAGTCGGAAGTATAAATTAACTTAAGGGGTGAAGGGTTCAATTATTAAATGATATCAGTATCGACCTATACCATTATTTGGATCGGATCGATACCAAAATTCCCAGTGTTGCCTATCCTTAACGAAAAGGCTTAAGGTTTTAGATCTTCATCACACTGTTTTAGTCACAGAGCCAAATTATTTATGTTATTATAATGCTTAGTTTAATCTGAAAATAGTGAAACAAAATTTTAGACCGAACAATGTTTTTCAACCTTTTTTGAGCTAAGGCTCATTTCTTTCATTGAAAAAAATCCCGCCAGTTAGTAACGGTGGATCTCTGATAAACGTAAATCCAAATTAAAAGTAGCTTTCGCTAGACCGCACAGGCACACAAATTGGATAACCGTCCACAAAGCAGTACGACAATTAACTACTGTGTCGCGGCACAATGGTTGAAAAACACTGCTCTAACATATCCGATACCGTGACTTAAAATAGTGTGACGATGAGTAAAGACCTCATGCCTTTTCATATGTCGTCTGTATTTCTAGTGGTCTAATGAATAGGATCTGACGCTCCCCTCGCCACGATCCAGGTTGAATTCCAGTTGCATCCAATGTTATGCAATTGTTAACAACCGTCCATGTCCCTAACGGCCTGGTGGTTAGGATTCCGCACTCTTACCATCGCTATCCGGTTCCATCCCCGTTGCCAATATTGTTATGCAATAGTGGTCAGATAATTGCCTAAGTATGGTAACGCACCGGATTATAAGGCGAGCGTTCGAATTTCTGGCGAATTTGAGGTTTAGAGTGCGCCTTTAAGTCTGGAAAATATGCTAAGTGATATCTTCCCCACAGACTGACCGCGGTATGAGTTTCGCCTCTGCTGTAGATGAGGGTTGGTGTCCATGCCGCTGTCAGCCGAAGTGATGTCTTGGGAAGTGTGGGGGACGGGTGTTTCTGTCATGACTGTGTTTGGATCGGGTGACTTATCCATGGGTTTCAGCTCCAGTCGCTCATGGTGGATCCATAGATCGGGTGGTTTAAGGTCCTTTGAGTTGCTTTTGTATTTGTGCGAGCCGTTGGACGACTTGGAGGCCGCTCGCTTCCTGCAAGAAATTAATGGAGAAAATGTCTTACACAAAGGCAGTGTCTGAAATTCATGAAAAAAGTTACCCGACACCAGGACAGACAACTCTGAAAAGTTGCCTGCCCAGTCATAAAGTTAATAGCCCCATTTTTCATATTTTGAAACACAATAAGACGGCTAATTACAAAAAAAAACATTGTTGCAAAGTATTAAGGATTGATAATCAGAATATATAACAGGAGAACACTAAGGTTATTATAAATCTACTTATAACATTCATTGCATGTATATGACATTGCTGTTTTCCATCTGCCATCAGTATGTACCTGTAATTACTCATCTTCATTCATGCAATGTTTGCATTGCGTCGTCTGCTACAAGCCACGTGAACTCCTCTTTTCACGATGCTTTTATTGTACGTTTACGTTTTGTAGCGTCAAACATTTTGTTAGCTTCTTTTGAATATTCTGGGGCTGAGGTTTTGGCTTGATTCCAAACCACTTATCGATTTTTCTTGTGTTCTCTGTGAGTCTACTTTAGAAAATGATATGTAAATGCACGACCTTATAACGCTCCGGAAGCACAAAGTTATTCGATGCAGGCTTCTGATCGGCTGCCGAGTATGCAAATTGCCAAACGAACAAAAATTTCCAAACCGAACGAAGATTTCGAAATCGGAATAAAGCAAACGTTTGATTTGAAAAAAATATTTTTTTTCCCCCTTTCAGTTCCATAAGTACAGAACTGTAACCTATTCTAAACACATCTATCCTACTCATTTGCCAAGACGGGGGAAGTTAAGGAAATTCGGTTGTGCATATAGATAGATAGATAGATAGATAGATAGATAGATAGATAGATAGATAGATAGATAGATAGATAGATAGATAGATAGATAGATAGATAGATAGATAGATAGATAGATAGATAGATAGATAGATAGATAGATAGATAGATAGAGAGAGAGAGAGAGAGAGAGAGAGAGAGAGAGAGAGAGAGAGAGAGAGAGAGAGAGAGAGAGAGAGAGAGAGAGAGATACTTTATTCATCCCCGCAGGGAAATTCACATTTCCAGCAGCATCCCTGCGCTGAGAACAATACAATACAATAATAAAGCAAATATATATATATATATATATATATATATATATATATATATATATATATATATATATATATATACCCGACGAATCTCTTCTTTTGCTCAACATAATTAGTATGAACTGAAATATAAAGAAAGTATAAAGTAAATTACATTTAGTTATTTGTGTATTTCTCAGACACCTATGTTACAAATAATCCTGATGAAATTAACTTCTTTTAACCTGTTTTTTCTACTTGTTTTCTGTTTTTTAATTTTATATACGAGTAATCATTAAAATACACACACATAGTCTAATTAAAATACACACACGTTTCGGTTTTTCATTGTATGTGACGGAAAGCTCATGTGTAACTCCATTGTATGTTAAAAAGACATGCGCTGCTATGTGGTGTGACTTCCCGAATAAATGAGACTGCCAACCCGGAAGTGGGCGAGAAAAAGATTCGACCTAGCAAGGACGGATCGTTTTTTCCCTGCTGTACAGTAGTCCCTTAAAAACTCCAGATTTGCCTTTGCCTGATTTATTTGGTCAGCCGTGGATTAATTACACAATGTGCTATAATGACATTCAGACTTTGGAACACTGAGAGTGCAAAATTCTAGGCAGCACTGATTGGCCAAGGAAAGCCACATGATCATCTGCAGCCAGTGATGGCCAAGGGGGAATGTCATTGCGTATAGACAATATGAGTCGGTGTGTCTTGACCTCCACGGCAGGGGGTCTACCGAACCCTTGAGACTGACACACCAGACTCTAGGGTTCGATTGAAACCAGGTTAAGAAAGACTGCACTGAGGACTGCTATCATACGGTGAAATCATCTGTGGTATTTGTAACTTGATCTGTTGAATGTTACAAAGAGCAGAGAACTAAAAAACGTGTGTGCAGCTATGGTCATAAACAACCGCAACATTGGCTACATTAGACATCGTTTTTTTACAATCACTCGATGAGAATAACGACAGGAAACCGTGATGGAAGTAGCAGAACTTTTGTAAATCTAAACCTATTGGCCTCGTGGGGACTACAATTGGTTCAAGATCCAGCCAGAGACCAGCAGTTCCAGGCCAAATTTAAGTACTTTTTCAGGAATTTTAAAACCAAATTTTCCAATATCTGTAGAAGGAATCCAGTGTGTATCATGTATTTTGCAGATCCACAAATATATATGAGATTTTTAAACCCGTGTGTGCCTTTTTTAAGACAAGTGATTTTTAGAGCTTGAGTAAATTGAAAATCTATTTGTGTATCTGAACAATAAAAGTGAAAATATTTTTGATAAAAATCTCTCCCCATATAGGTGTTGGGTAAAAATGACATTAATATGTAGTTTACATTTTCAGATGCAGGAAGTTCTTTCCATTACAATCTACCACTGGAAAACGATACTTCCATATTGTGCATTGCCCATAAGATCCATCCATCCATTTTCTGCACCGCTGATCCTCACTAGGGTCGCGGGGGTGCTGGAGCCCATCCCAGCCATTTTTAGCCAGTGGGCAGGGGACACCCTCAACTGGTTGCCAGCCAGTCGCAGGGCACAAAGAGATAGACAACCATTTACTCGCTTATTCACACCTAGGGACAATTCGGACCAGCCAATTAAGCTGACATGCATATTTTTGGAATATGGGAGGAAACCGGAGGGCCCAGAGGAAATCCACGCACACACAGCGAGAACATGCAAACTCCACACGAGGAGGCCAATTTGGACCGGCCAAGTAAACTAAAATGTTTTCATTTGGAATGTAAGAGGAAACTGAAGGATACCCATGCACGGGAAGAACATGCAAACTCCACAGGCTGTGGTAGCTGAAATTAAACCCTGGACCTCTGCACCATGGGGCTGCGCGCAAACCACTCATCCGCCATGCCTCCACTCTGCAATCCTGACTGGCCCATAATAAATGTCCATAATTAATACATACTACTTGCACTGATACACATTTCATATTGCCCTGGGTAGGTGAAGCATGCTTCTGTCCTCTAGGGTCCAACCCGTAGGGGGCAATGAAACTTGGGACAATACCATACAAACTAATACCAGCTGCCGTTAACCACGAGGGAAGAATAAATGCAATGGCAAAGTAAAACTACTAGAGAGCAGTGTCGACATCATTTTTAAGAGAACTTGAAACATGACAAAAATTTTGAGCATGTGGAAGCATTTTACGCAATTAGTCAAGCACTTTTTAATCATTGAAAACACAACATTTAAGATAAAACTTGTGCATTGTTCTTACTTTTTCTGGTGTGACGTGGTACGTCGTGTGCACAAGAAGGCCCCCACAACCACAACGATGATGGTGAACGCTCCGACTGAGATGATGATTACGATGACCAAGATGTGATTTTCACTATTTCCCATTCCGGATTTCCCTTGAAAAAGACCACTCATTAATTCACAAGATGACTGTAAACGTATCTAATAACTAATCGGGCATTTCACTGCATTTACTTTATGGACTCCGGGGGAATGAAACACATAAATTAACCCCGATACCAATGTTGTCCTTCTATGTTCATATTACAATCAGGAAATTTAAAAAAAAAGAAGAATGAAACAATTTATCTGATTTATGAAATTCTAACGAAAACAATTGGTAAATAATGTGTGGGGCTCCTTTGAAATTAGGACTGAGCATTATAGCCAAAAGTAAACATTAACATTTACTGAGAAGGGAAAAAACAAAAGAAGTAAACTGAAATATAATAAAAAGCAACTTAGCTAACGTTAATCTAAGGAATGTTTTACCGATTAAAAAAAAATCATATGTAAAATATCAGATTTTAACATACCCTATCGTTCAAAAGTTTGGTGTAAACAAAAAAAATTGGGTGTTTTCATCAAAAAATGACTGTGTTCTTTTATTGGCCAGTCTCAGATGACTTTTTCTTTTCCACTCTGTTTTCAAGGCCACCATCTCGGTTGACACTGGAGTTTTGTGGGTACTATTTAATTTAGCTGTAATGTGTATTTCCTCAAACTAGATAACTTAATGTACTTGTCCTCTTGATGGGTTGTGTTGCAGGGCCCAACACTTTTATTTTTTTGGAGAGAGTGTCGATGGGCGTCGCCCCAAAATATACGCAGAGAGGAGATATGGCAAAAAGGGAACGCGCTTTATTGCATTCAGGACACATTCAAAGTTCTACACCTTCAACATTGGCAATTATAGTGTTCTCAAATAAAGTTAAAATATCTCGTGAAGGTCGTCCGCCCTGGCTCCCCCAGCATATCTTTCCAATTTTAGTATATGCGAAGCCGCATATCAGCTTGTGACCTCCTTCAATGTCATCCCATGACCTTCACCAGATGCCTACATACTTATCATTAGTTATTATCCACATTCCACAACAATTTCTACTCTGGTTAGAGCCTGTTTGTGTTGTCTGAAGGGAGTAGTACACACCGTCGTAGAAAATCTTCAGATTATTGGCAATTTCTCACATTAGAATAGCCTTCATTTATAAGAATATGAAAAGACTGTCGCATTTTACACTAAAGTTCTTTTTCTGAGGATTCTAAAAATTGAATTACACCCACAAATGTGATACCCGACTAGCTCAAAGAAAGGTCGGTTTTATAGCTTCTCTAACCGGCTGAACTGTTTTCAGCTGTTGTAACAAAATAGCGCAAGGGTTTTTTTTAATCATCCATTAGCCTTATAACACAATTAGCAAACACAATGCACTGGAGTGCTGGTTGCTGGAGATATGCCACTATATACCTTTGTAGATATTGCATAAAAAAAAACAGTAATTTGCAGCTAAAATAGTAATTTAACATATTAAAAATGTATAAGGTATATTTATGATCAGTTTAATGTTATCTTCATTGAAAAAAGAGTGAGGAAATTACCAAGTGACGCCAAACTTTTGAACGGGGATGTATGTATAACAAAATTGCAAAATTTAACGAATATAATGTGATTAAATAGCTCTAAAATGGCAAAAAGATTAAAATTGCTATAGAAAATACAATATCCATTAATGGATTTCAAATTTAAAGCACACAGTAATAAAGAGGTATACTTTTAGAAGCAGCATAATGACTCGGGCTAAACTAGGATATGAAAGAAATATTTTGATTTTGCGTTTAATAGCTATATACTGTACAGTCATGTTTTTGTCAGTTCAACTGGAAATGTGGAAAATCTTACCAACTGCTGATCCAGGATCAAGGGGGAGTTGATTGCCCGAAGGTCCGGGCTTCGACGGAAGATTTGAGGCTGTCAGGGGACACAAGGAGAGGCTTCATGAGGGAAAATGTGCTTAACGTCTCATCTCATCTCATTAGCTGCACCACTTATCCTCAGTAGGGTCGCGGGGGTGCTGGAGCCCATCCCAGCAATCATCGGGCAGTGGGCAGGGGACAACCTGAACTGGTTGCCAGCCAATCGCAGGGCACACGGGGACAGACAACTCACTCGCTCATTCACACCTAGGGACAATTTGGACCGGCCAATTCACCTGAAATGCAGGTTTTTGGAATGTGGGAGGAAACCGGAGTGCCCGGAGGAAACCCACGCAAGCACGGGGAGAACATACAAACTCTGCACAGGAAGTCTGGAGCTGGATTTGAACCCACGCAGGAGGTTCCCATGACTTGAACTGTGCCGCACATGCGCTAAACACTGCGCCGCCGTGCTTAACGTAACATCTTTAAATTCTAAGTCTTGTTAAAGCCAATGGGCAAAGGAATAAATAGGTTATTTACGTTTTAAAAAGCCTAAAAGTTGAAAATATTAGGTAAGACTACAAGAATCAGCAGCGTGGATACAAAGATGAAGTGTGAGGGGTGTTTACCTTGATCATTAGCCATTTTGTCAGAAGACTCAGCTTAAGAAGCACAGAAAGAGAGAAAAAAAGAAGTAAAAACAGATAATAGATTAGCTCAAGAGTGGCATGTAGAAGAAAAAGAGCAAACAGTGAAGCCTGTGAGGGAGCGAAGACAGTCAAATCTGAAGTCAAGTCAAGCAAAAAGCAGAAAACAAAAGTAGACAACAGCTCAGGCAAGCTAATCAGGGAGGGAATAAATTGACAATAGCTTTTGTTTTATACTAATAAAGTGTGCGTTGGAGCATATTCAGAGACTATTATGTAGATATCCCCCTGAAGGGAGTATTTACTCAATAACAGATTAGGGAAGAAATCAGATGTGTACTTAACATGAAATGTGGAGCTACTTAATAAAGTTCGTGTGTGGCTTATAAGCTCCAAAACGGCTAAACTGATTTTTGTGAAAATTTACATAGTTGTTCTCTGGGCCTCCGCAAGTGTCTCAAGCTAGGTTTTGTGTCAAGTGTGATCAATCTATTCTGATGCACCGTTCCTAATGCACCTATAGGGGGCGATGAAGCAATAACAAAGCAATGGAATCTCAACTTCTTTAATATTTTATTTTCCTTCGTTAAATGTGTGGTCTGTTGGGTGAGACTGACGAAAAACATGGCAAGAATTTCAGGCATTTTCAAGCACTTCAACCAAAATTCAAGCGTATTCCTGAACTTGAAAACAGAAAATTCATGCATTTTGAAGGATTTTAAGCACCCTACACACCATTTAAACTGCAAATTGAATGCTTAAAGATAGTGTGCGGAATTTCTCTGTTGCCATCTCCTGGCTTAAATTCATGATCGCATCTCATGCATCAAGTATGTGCATTTCTCAGATGTGTTCATCTTTTTTTTTTTCATGCTTGGGATTTAGGTTAGCGTTTGGACTGTATTTGAAACAGGATTTTTCTTACTTTCGCCATTTTCATGCTACACTAACAAAAGAACTTTGATGACGATTATGAAATCACTCTGGTGGTCAGTGAAGGTCATTGCGCAAGGATATAGCAATTAGGCATCTCTATGTAGAAATTGAATGCCACCTTATGTTATTTTCAAGAACTCACTCTTTGGGGTCCTAAACTGTACAGCCTCAGAAGTAGGGCCCATGCCCTTGGAGTTTCGAGCCTCGATCTTGAAAAAGTAGGTTGTGTCGAGAGTAAGGTCCTGGATCTGGTGAGTCAGGCGGTTGCCGACAACGGGTTCTACAACCCAGTCGTGGTCCTCAGCGTTGACGTCTGTGCTGTAGTATATAATGTAACCTACAGGCATGAAAATGGGGCAGGGGTTAAATGGTGAGAAGGGTGTGGAGGATAATTGTTCTGGTACACTGTACAACCCAACAAAATATTGAGGTCTGTCGAACCACTCAAACCCTTTGTATAACATGAAATCAATATAAGGGATGAAGCCTGGATATGTTTGTTATATTGGCTGAATTTAGCCTAAATCCGGTTGCATGAAAGCAGGTTATATTTAACTCGGCTCAGTTATTACAGTGATTTATTCTTTACAGTTACCCTGCTCCACACCATGATCCCCAGATACATTTTAAACTTCTTAATGTGTGACCATGTAATGGCTTATAAAGCATTTTCATGGTCTGTCATGATTACTAATGCGAATCACCTGTGACTGCTCTTTTGGCACCAACTGCCTCGGACACTGATTGGCTCCCTGTCCCTATTCAAACCCACTCCTGCCTGTAGTCTTTGGTCAGTCCGTCTGCGAACCCCAGTTTACTCTAGGCAAGCCTTTTTTCAACCCTTACTCCCACCTGTTTTTGCTCCCGTCCGTTCCCCGGCTTCGACCCGTTTTCTGATTCTGACCACGTCTACTCTCCTCTCCTGGCTTTCAACTCGTCTCCAACCCCGACCACATTTTTGCTCTTCCGTCCTGGCTACTGACCCGTTTTTTCGGTCCCGACACCGCCATAGCTCGCCACGGAAGTCCCACTTCAGCGATCAGAGCAACCTGCTTCCCGCGCCCACCAATCACAGGATCGTGGGTGCAACCCTTTCGTTTTTCCAATAAAACTGAGAGAAACGTAATGCACGTGGGTCCTGTCTCCGTTCTGGTCCTGTCAATACGGACTGACCTACTGTCAGGGGAACAGACTGGAGCAAAAACAGGTGGGAGTCCATGTCGATTCGCATCAGTAATCATGACATGGACTTTCTTGATATGTTCCAATATTTTGATTATGCTGCATTAAAATTTTGCGTACAGGCATTATTGTCATTTCAATAGACTGTAGACTATATAGTTGCAACAGTCATTTTAAAGCCTATCATATAATACATTTATTTCTGTCAATTTGTGTGTTTTATTACCATAACAATTATGAATGCCTGTCAAATGACCCTCAGCTCTTTGATGATAATGCATATGGGGGCGGCAGTAGCTCAGGAGGTAGAGCGCTCGTCTTGGGATCAAGGGATCCCAGTTTGAATCACGGCTCGTCCGTGTTACATGTGGAAGTGTCCTTGGGTAAGACACTGAACCCCTAATACCCCCAATAAGCAGGTTAGCGCCTTACATGGCTGCAAGGCCGCTATTGGAAAATGTGGAGCACATTGTAAAGCGCTTTGGGAAGTTATTGACTTGAAAAGCGCTATATAAATGCAGATCATTTCATTTCATTTCATTGCATATTACAGCTGTTGTTGAGTTTCTAAAAAGTGACGCAAAAACTTGCAAAGATGGTATCAATGGAGTCTTTAGAACAGTAGGCTATAGTTCAAACTCCCATTCATCTGTTCCCTCGTCAAAGAGAGACAATGAGTATCCTTATGAGGGATCAACGAAATATAACAGGAAACTACTCCTGCAGGCACGTACTATACTAACATTTAAACGCACCACCTAAAACGCTCGGTTCATTCCTTGCAAAATTTGACATAACAACAACCCCCCCTTCAAAGAAAGTTTTCCTCAGATCTATACAATTCACCTAGGTCACCCTTTTTGACTTCAAAACAGATCATTTCTACAAAAGATGAGAGGTTTTCTTTCCTGAACAAAAAACAGGTACTGCGGATCATATTTTATACACAGGGTTTGGGAAGCAAGCCAAGTCACATTTTGACACTTACCAGTAATCTTCCCATTAGCCTCTGAGGGAGGCTGCCAGTTGATGATGATGGTGCGAGGTTTGTTCTCTTTGCTAACTACTGTCACATCTTTGGGAGAGGAGCTTGGAACTATAGAGGAAAAAGACCAAAGTTAAAAGAAAAAAGATGATAGGTTATAATCGGTGAGTGTCCTCATACTTGTTTCATAGGTGGTTCCCTGGGCTGTCATGCTCCATGTGCTGGTTCTTCGGCCTTTGGTGACCATAACGGAGAATTCGTACAAAGTGTTGGGCTTCAGTCCTGTCACCATGTGGTTCAGGCTCGTAGTGTTGGCAATCTGAGGGCAGAAGAAATGTGATATTTGCATCCTTCAATGCAGGTTTTAGTTGTTCAATAATTCTTTGCTGTATTGCGGTTTTGCTACTTCGCAGATTTTCATAGTGCGTTGTGTTCTACACTGGCTAAACAGTTGCCGAGCTTGACAAACCTACATTGTGTGTGAGCATATCTTTATAATTTGTATGTTTTTCTCAAAGCCATCATGCCAACGAAACGCTCTGGACCCACAAAAGCAGCAACAGGCAGAGGAAGATGCTTTCTACCGCCAACAAGCATGGACTTCTCGACCTGCTAAACTTGGTCTGGAGTCACATCCATGTCTTAGGCGCCCCCTAGTGGCACCCTGGCTACATTGTGTGTGAGCATATCTTTACAATTTTTATGTTTTTCTCAAAGCCATCATGTCAACAAATCGCTCTGGACCCACAAAAGCAGCAAAAGGCAAAGGAAGATGCTTTCTACCGCCAACAAGAATGGACTTCTCGACCTGCTAAATTTGCTCTGGAGTCACATCCATGTATTTGCTGCTCCTTAGTGGCACCCTGGCTACATTGTGTGTGAGCATATCTTTAAAATTGTTATGTTTTCCTTAAAGCCATCATGTCAACAAAACACTCTGGACCCACAAAAGCAGCAAAAGGCAGAGGAAGATGCTTTCTACCGCCAACAAGTATGAACTTCTCGACCTGCTAAATTTGATCTGGAGTCACATCCATGTATTTGCCGCTCCTTGGTGGCACCCTGGCTACATTGTGTGTGAGCATATCTTTAAAATTTTTATGTTTTTCTTAAAGCCATCATGTCAACAAAACGCTCTGGACCCACAAAAGCAGCAAAAGGCAGAGGAAGATGCTTTCTACCGCTAACAAACATGGACTTCTCGACCTGCTAAACTTGGTCTGGAGTCACATCCATGTCTTTGGCGCTCTCTAGTGGCACCATGGCGCTTTTTCAAAAATGTTTGATAATGGAAAAATAGATGGTGTCTTTAGGACAGAACCGGAAGGTAAATGCAGTTTTCCATGGCGTTCACTTGACGGCATAAAAGTATCATGTAAAGTAAAGAGGATCCTTATTTGATACAGTTGTGCCATAAAATTATAATTATAAGTATATAAGTTATTTGTAAAACAACAAAGAAAACAAACGTTTAGAAAGTGCAGCACTTTTATCTGTTATACAAATACTTGAGCCTGTAAATTGGGTTTGGATCGGTCCTCTGAACAAAACGTGAACAAAACTTACCTTCATTTTCGTGTTTGCAGGAATGTTTGTCTTCCAGCGCACGGTGTAGTGCCGATTATCCGTTATCTTTTGGTTCTTGTGCAGAGAGTTGTCGGCCCAGATCACTTTGATGGTGTCGTGGCTCAACACAGAGGCCTGAACGCCCACTGGCGGCATCATGGGAGTGGGATCTGGTACTGGGGTGTATGGAGCATGGAAGAGTTCGTACAGGTCAACATCGGGGTCTATGGGGTCTGCCCGTCAGGCAGTAAACCCACATGCAAGCCAACACATTAAAATGGGCAAATTAAAACACAAAAGAGTGCATGTAATGGTCAGGGCACAATCAGGCAGGATTCCAGACGTGGGATGCAGGGTTGGACGGACAGCCAGGGAAGTCAAGGTTAATGAGTTAAAAGGAAGAATGGAAAAGTGAACGGTGAAACCAAACCAAAGCACACCGGACATGGGATCGGGATGGGTGAAGAGAAAGAGAAAATATTCTATTAGAAAAATAGGCAACTGACCTCTACAATCAGACACATGTACAGACTTTTAAAAGTTGCCGTGTACTAGTACTACTGTGAGGGAAACGAAAATATGAAGTTTTGATTACTGAGAACGGGAAACACACGTTTTCGAGAGTTACAGTAGGTAATACAGACTTCCCAACGCTTTTCGAACTGAACAGGGTTTCTCTCTCACGTCAAGTTTATGAGAACTACACATTTTGCTAAAGTGAAAGTTGTGTGGGCCACATTCAGGCTTAACATTTTTCATTACTATTGTATTAGTAGAATTTTAATGGACATTGTGTATGAGCGTGCTAAACTACGTAAAACACTCACAAGCCACCCCTGAGAGCCTGTATCTCACAAACGCCAGATCCACTATTCATAAAACAGATGACATGGAGCTAAAAGTCGTTGGAACCCGCTACCAGTGTCTAAAACTCGTGACTAAAAGTTACCAGACACCAGGGCAGACAACTCTGAAAAGTTGCCTGCCCCATTTTTCACAACTTGAAACACAATAGGACGACTAATCGCAAAAAAACGTTGTTGCAAAGTATTATGGATTGATAATCAGAGTATATAACAGAACTACACTTTAAAATTAAATCTATCATAAATCTACTTATAACATTCATTGCATGTATATGACATTAGTGTTTTCCATCTGCCATCAGTATGTACCTGTATTTACTCATCGTCATTCATGAAATGTTTGCGTCGCGACGTCTGCTACAAGCCACGTGAACTCCTCTTTCCACGATGCTTTTAATATACGTTTACGTTTTGTAGCGTCATCAATTTTGTTAGCTTCTTTTGAATCTTTCTTCTGGGGCTGAGGTTTTAGCTTGATTCCTAACCACTTCTCCATTTTTCCTATGTTCTCTGTGCGTCTACTTGGGAAAATGATATGCAAATGCACGACCTTATAAGGCTTGGGAAAGTTCGGAAGCACAAAGTTATTCGATGCAGGCTTCTCATTGGCTGCAGAGTATGCAAATAGCCAAACGAACCGAAATTTCTAAACCGAACGAGGATTTTGAAATCGGAATAAAGCAAACGTTTGTAACAAGCTACCATTCCATCCTGTCTAAAAAAACAAAACTTTTTTTTTCTTGATAAAGTTGTCGGCCACCAAGGCGGAGACGTTTTGCAAGTTGTACGCCCGACATAAAAGATGCACGCCCCGGGCGTACGGGCAGACGTTATTTCAGACACTGCGAATACCCATGAAAACAGATAAAGCTAAAAGTCGTGGGAACCCGGTACAATGGAAAATCTTGTATTTTAATCCTCACGAAAACCCATCTGAGTCCAAGATTCTCGATGCCTAAGTGCAGCTAGCCGGCCGCTCTCTACATTGCTTTCTTACACTGAAAGGACAATAAAGATCAGTCAACTGAAATTCTGTGTTCGGTTTTTATATGTAGATTTATAGTAGTTATTTTGTCACAGTTGTATATATAATATAATACTGATTTTTAATAACTAAATCAATGTTTCTACCAGCTCGGTGGCCTTGGGGGTAGGGCGCCCACTCCGAGACTGGGAGGTCGCTGGTTCAAGCCTCGGCTGAGTAATACCTAAGACTTACAACATTGGTACTCATTGCCTTCCTGCCTGGAGCTCGGCATTAGGGGTCAGAATTGGGGAGTTTGGTCACCTAATGACTCCCAACACATCAGTTGGGTTGAGCGAGGGGGCTGGGAATCCCCTCCTCTGTATGAATCTCCCAGAAAGAGTCAGGAATGAGTTCTTGACTCTAGCCACCTCCCACTGGGGGGGATATGGCTCCGGTATGTGTATAAATCAATATTTCTACCGTATTTTCCGCACTATAAGGCGCACCGGGTTATAGGGCGCACCCCGAAAAAATAGTTTTTGGTCCTATTTTTGACATACATAAGACGCACCGGATTATAAGGCGCTACAATGGGAACGTGATCAAATCAGTCAGATAGTTCAGTCAAACTTATTACCCCCTTTACATTCCCAAAGCTTGCAAAGACGCAAACACGTGCGGATGCGGTGTCCGTACGATGTCACTCAAATGCATCGTTCCATCATTCGGAAGGTTAAAGTCTTGGGATTCAAGAAATGCCAACCATTCCTTACTTTCTATTTTCTTTTTCGCTCGCAACTTTACTGTGCATATGACAATAAACACTTGGAATTGAGTTTAATTTAAAAATAGACACTCCATTCCATCCATTATCTGCACCGCTTATCACAGAAACATCGAGTTCAGTCTAAAACAAGATACAGGGATAATATAAAACCCGGAGTAGCTCACCGAAGTCGTTGTGTTCATAATAATGTGCAGCCAATGTCCTCTAATATCCGTGAGTGTAGTAAATCCAGGAGAGTAAAATATTTACAAATACAGTACAGAATAGTAAAATACTGTTTCCTCCCCCGCCGTAGTTCGACCTAACATGCTATTCACATTCATCTTTTTTGGCCAATTGCAGGCTTTGTTTTGCCATTTAAGCCAATGTCAGCCTGTAAATGATAAAAAGGATCCGCCCCTTGACCTCCGAATAACTTTAGCCAATAGTGATCGATTCAACTGATGATTGACACATCTTTTTCGGCCAATTGCAGGCTTTGTTTTGCCGTTCAAGCCAATGCCAGCCTGTAAATGATAAAAAGGATCCGCCCCTTGACCTCCGAATAACTTTAGCCAATAGCGATCGATTCAAATGATGATTGACACATTGGTTAGCCAATGAAACGCCGGTAAATAAATCCCAGCATACACCGCGTACTACTTGGCGTTCGGGGGAAAATCGAGTCGGCGGCTGCAAGTTAGTTGGAAGACTTTGCGATTAATGTTGATCTATAAATAAGGCGCACTGTATTATAAGGCGCATGGTCAGCTTGTGAAAAAAATAAAGGCTTTTAGGTGCGCCTTATAGTGCGGAAAATACGGTACTTTGTGGGTTTTGACTATCGAGGGAGTTTTTGGGATCGGAACCCCGTGTTCTTTGTCCTACACGAATGATGAATACCCAAGCATTCATGCGGTTATGCGGCATGTTGTGGCCGTAGAGTCTAAGGCATCTTTTTTGCATTTCGCTTCCAAACATTCCTTTTTTCATTCAGTGAGAGGGTTTCAGTGCATGCTCCAGCCCGTGCTCCCACATCCTGAGTTCACCAAGTTTTTCCACTTATGTTTCCAAAGTGCTATGTAGGTCAGCTTGTCTTTTTAATCGCGACTTGAACAAACTGGCAGGAAACGAACGCGCCCCCGAGGAGTCGGTAGCAGACGACGGTGCGAGGTTTTTGGTTCTGCTTTGAGAGAAAAAACGTTTGGATCTGACGAACGGTTCCCAAAGCCTTCACGGGGGGTCCCGGGTATGCGCTGCTTTGTGTGTGTCTAGGAGGATGCAAGGAGGAGCACTGAAACTCATGGAGTGGCTGGTGCGGTTGCGCTTTAGCTGATCTCAACCCCCTCAAAGCATGCTGACGTGATTCATGTCATCTAGCGTCCCGCCCTCTCAGTGTTGCAACAGAGTTACGGCGGAGACAAAGTGGCGCCATCAGGGCTGAGCGGAGAGCTGCGGGTGTACATCTGAAAGAGGGGTGGGTGCGAGCCCCCCTCTGGGATGCCGCGGGGAACCCGCGCAACTTATCATCATACGCTGGCACAAGTGTGCATGAAGTCTGCTTTCAGGGAACTACGCTTCAAACTTGAGGATTTAGGAGCCAATGCAAGACTGAGACTTGGCTTCAGCTTATTAATTGAGATGTGAATCATAGCCAGCTTGTGTGTTGTCATGCCGCTGGTACTTAAACACACATGCACTTTTAACATGACTATGCAATCAATGGCAAATGGAGCATAGTATTATTTTTGGAAAAACCCACAGAACCCCCACATTGGGGGCGGCAGTAGCTCAGGAGGAAGAGCGCTCGTCTTGGGATCAAGGGATCCCAGTTCGAATCCCGGCTCGTCTGTGTTACATGTCGAAGTGTCCTTGGGTAAGACACTGAACCCCTAATACCCCCAATAAGCAGGTTAGCGTCTTACATAGCTGCAATACAAGGCCGCTATTGGGAAATGTGGAGCACATTGTAAAGCGCTTTGGGAAGTCATTGACTTGAAAAGCGCTATATAAATGCAGATCATTTCATTTCATAGACAGAGCAGAATTCTTAATCTACTTTTGTAACCCTTATTTTGCTGTAATTCTAACATTAACTGCACTGTACTTTTGATTCAATGAAGAACATCTGTGTATGAAATGTATTAGCCTCATGCCTTGCCTTGATTTTTAGACACTTTAAGGAACAGTGAGCATGCATTATTTGACCACTAGACGACACTGTAGTGTATCAAAAACAAGTGCTGAAAACACATAAACTACGCAGACTCAAAGTGAGCAAACTACGCAATTTTTCTACTTATTTATTTGCCTAGCCTTTAGCAAGGTTTTTATGGGTACCAGTCGCAGCAAAATAGCAGACAATTATGGACAGTTCCCTCGAGGTGAGGCTCATCTTACGTGAATACGTTTTTCCACCAACAGTGCTGAAACGCACAAAGGAATAATACAAACTACGGAGACTCAAAGTGACCAAACAACACAATTTTCTACTTATTTATTTGCCTAGCCTTTAGCAAGGTTTTTATGGGTACCAGTAGCAGCAAGATAGCAGACAATTATGCCAGTTTCCTCTAGGTGAAGCTTATCTTATGTAAATACATTTTTCCACCTACGAGTATTTTATAAACTCCCGTGTGATGGTCCATACATTTTTACTCATTATTTAACCCAATAATGTTTATTCTTTCGTGAATAGTTATTTTTACCACTAAGATGTGCTTAATACACACTGTCCCTTTACAGTTTGAAATGAGAGGTTATTGAAGAAAGAGTGAAAGTACTGGTAATATGTATAATATGTAATACGTTTTGACTTTCAGTGTCACATTTTAGTTCACAGTTTGATTAATTTTGAGTTTGTGGGATAAAATTTGGGTAGAAAAAAACAGCTCTTTTTACTAATTTTGAAGGCTACCATCTTGGCAAATGTAGAAAAGGCAATAAGGTAGAAAATACAATTATAGAGAACTCAACTTTTGGGACAGTATTGTTCTTTCCCTACCGCTCTACCACCGAGGACATCAAGACCGGGCCTTCACCTTCATTGAACCAAGACCACGGTCCATCTAACGGTGCTAAGTATTGGTATTGGTGCGACATTAAGGGGGGATTCTATAAATATTGAATAACATATAAACCAAACGTTTTTTTTCTAACTAAATTGTGCCAGTCAAGATTTCAACTTCAATGTTTCTTTGTTTTATTTTCTTATTCTTGTTTTGTTTTGTGTTCTATTCAAGCGTCTTCAGTAGATGATTAGTAAAAGAAAAGTCTAGGAATCCAAGAGTGTGTGTGTCTTGATTAAAGTATATTGAACTATCAACTACGGTAAAAAGAATTCGCTTAAAGTTGTGTGTAGCAAATCCTTTAGAATAATGGTTTTTCAAAAGTTTTCCTGATATAGTGATCGCATATGTACAGTGAAGAAAGTAAGTATTTGAACACCCTGCTTTTTTGCTCTTAGAATTATTGAGACCCCACGAGGTGATATCTTGCATGGGCTCCACTCAGATTTGAGATTAATCGTCATGTTTAGCTTCTTCTACTTTTTAATCATTGCTCAAACAGTGGATCTTTTTTCACCAAGCTGCTTGGCAATTGCTCCGTAGCCCTTTCCAGCCTTGTGGAGCTGTACAATTTTGTCTCTGGTGTCTTTGGACAGCTCTTTGGTCTACACCATGTTACAAGTTAAAGTCTCGCTGATTGTATTGGGTGGACATATGTCTTTATGCAGCTATCGACTTCAAGCTATTGCATCTGATTCAGGATGATACATGGAGTGCACATGTTTTTCTAATGGGCGGACAAACAGGTCTTTCACGGTCAGAATTCTAGATAATACACAGGTGTTCAAATACTTATTTGCAGTTGTATCACACAAATACATTTTGATAAAAAATCATGCATTTTGATTTCCTGGATTTTTCTTTTTAGTTTATCTCTCTTACAATGACATAAACCTGAAAATTTCAGACCCCTCCATGTTTTCTAAGTAGGAGAAATAGCAAAATAGCAGGGTGTTCAAATACTTATTTTCTTCACTGTGGTGCTCCAAAGAGGCTAGATGAGTTTAGAAAAAGGACAAACCTGCCTCTTCAATTGAATTGGTCAATTTTTCAAAAAACATTTATTGACCACCCAAGTATAGCTACACAATATTTCAGAGCTGAGATTGAGTTGATTATTCAAAACTTTAGCAAAAGTGTAACGTGGTCTGAGAGTTCAACTCAAACTACCAGCCTTCCTGTGTGGAGTTCTCTCTGTGCCTCAGTGTGAATTTTCCCAGGCAATTGGGTTTCCTCCAGCATTACGAAAAGAGGCATTGGAAGTCCAAATCGATGAGAGTGGTTTTCTGGGTCTGTTCACCCTGCGAATGACTGACAACCAGTCCGGGATTGCCCCAAGTTAGCTGGGAGGGGTTCCATCCACCCTCTGCGACAGTCAGGAGGATGACGAGTTGCAAAATCAATTAAAAGAATCAATTCCTATCATACAAACCAAAAATGTGTTAGATTGCTGTTTTCAGACCACCTTCTTTAGGTTATAATAGTTCCTGTAAAAAAGACCCATCCCATTGCTCTATGGACAAATGTCTCAGTGCTGCACTCAGGTTTGGTCTCCTCTCTTTCTCCCTCGTGCTACCTTTGCCACAAACTTGATGGCTCTAATTTGCACCCTACACCGGTGTCACTTGGTGCTAGTCTCTTTTGCCACGTCCTAAGCTCTCTTGTAACAGTCTTGTTGTCCCCATTGTAACGAACCCTTGTTGCCTTTCCTGACCACGACTACTGCTTAAAAGCCCGAGGATTGTCGCATTTGCAGAGTGAATTAGAGGGTCACCAACCCCGAGTCTACATCTTGGACCACAATTGTTGCCCCGCCCCTGACTTCCTGTGCACCTAACCCTGTCCGATCGAAGACATCCATTATTGTACTGATTTGTGCTTCTGCGCTGTGCTTCTGCACCTTGACAACAGAGCTGTGAATATAAACTTGTCAACCAGCATGGTGGGTATTTTGTGGAAAAATGGGAACTTCTTACCTGACTGTGGTCTTGTGATGGCACTTTCATATACGGGAATGCCCTCGCCCACATTGTTGAAGGCCTTGAGTGTAATCACATAGTGGGAGCTGGCGTCTGAACAAAAGAGATGCGAGAATAGAGCACAGCAATATGAAGAGATGCAACCATCTAATCAGGCTGAAACTCTTGAGACACTCTGCTCATAATGGTGATATTAGCTAGAGAGAGCATTTGAATGAAATAATTTATCTTTCGGCGACGGTAATAAAGGCTTTTCAAAGGGAATTTGCATTCACAGATATCTCAAGAAGACATTTGTAACCAACGATAGTTTTTCCACACGTATTAACGCGAGCACCTTAGAAACAGCTTACAATCAAAAATGTCATAATTATTTATATGTCTGTCCTTCACCCTCTACAAGAATGTCTTACAGAACTTTACTATAGGTATCAAAATAATAACCTGTTTTTAAATATTTTCCCCACTACTTGGTGTGAGAAGCAACTTGTAGGACTTCAGTGCTCATTAATCCTCTTAATTGCCACTATGAATTAAAATCAGTGATGCGGTTTAATAGACTATGCTGAAGAAATGTAACCAATTTGCATCTTTTTAATGGGAGCAGCAAATTTGATGACTTCCCTATCTTCCCCACTTTATTATTGTCTGGCCACTGCTGCCAGAATCAAACACAAGTTGGTGTAATTACAGGAATAGATCAACAACTTTGTACTATGGTAAAAAACACATGACATGAAAGTTGATTAACTTAGTGCCAAAGATGTATTTTCACATCATTTTCAAATTTGTGTATGAACTATAAAATTACATGCTGTTCACCAAATCTAGTTTATCCAGGTTTTGGAATTGGAACAAATAATCACTAAAGCTGCAAATAACGATAATTTTAATAATCGATTATTGTTTCTTAAAAATAAGGCTTTAGTTACAATAAATCTTTAATCTATTTTATCGATTAGTTGTTGCAGTTTAATATTTACCTTTTTCAACTTATAATCTATATTTTTTTTAACCCTAATGTTGAGTAAGTTATTGACACCAATAACTGTTGTTAGTGGGTCAGTTTAACTAACTGCTATTCAACTGCTAACTAACTTATTTACCAAAAAGAAGAGTATCGCTTAAAACAGTTAAAACTTTGTCCTAACAAATATTACAGTATATGCATCCCTGACGATATATTCCCATTGTAATTTGATTTAAGGAACCCTGAGACACATCACTTATTACATTTTATAACCTTGAAATATGTCACTGGGGACAAACACAATACAAGGGTTAATTTGTTTGTGGTGGAAAAATAACCAGGTAATATATTAAGCATAGAATATATCTCAGGGGTCAGGAACTATATGGCTCTTTCTATGAGTACCTGTGGCTCAGAGACAAATTTGATTGCATGCAAATTTTCTCCATCTCGTTCAAAACTTAAGCCATTAATCCTGTTCAGATACACGCAAGGCCAAACTAAAGCTGAGTTAGAAAGGAGTACTTCGCAGAATATATGGGGCACGTTTTGCACTACAATTCACAGTGAAGATGTCACCAAAAAAAACTTGTTTTGGCTGTACAATGCTAAAGAATCCTTTATATAAAAGCTCACTATATAATCTGTTTTCAGTGTTCAGATACCTTATGATAAAATCCACAGAACAAACTGCAAATACGCCAAAACACCGGAAGAGAATCTAAAGTTATTTGATAGGACGTTTTGCATAGCTCCACCCATACCTCCAACCTCTCGCCCTACGCCGTCTGCGCCAAAGGTAAGCACATCAGGGTCCTTGTTTGCAGAATGTTGTGATGTTTTTACAAAATAACTGCTTGCATCTGGTTTTGAAACCAATACGTATAAAAAAAAGGGTCAAAATGAGTTTAACCGATCTTGAGTAATTGCAAGAAAGAGACAAGTTTAAAGTGGTATGTTTGTTGATTTTGGGACACGGGCTCTGGCATTATTCTCTTTTCATAATTTTTATAAATTCATCAAAAATAAATGTGCTGAAGACTAAGCTTTTGTCTGGGGCGCGGGTTTAGCAATTTAGTAAATTTGTCTCATAATATATGGTGTGGCTCTTTCCCAAAGTAAAATTGATATATTTCGCTCTTATGGCTCTTTGAGTCAAAAAGGTTCCTGACCCCTGATATATCTTATAATAATAGGAGACATTTTGGGAAAATTGGTTAAAAATCTTGCCAAAATAGCTGTAATATGCTAAATATGAAAATGTAATATCGAAATTTTGTCCATTTTGTCTTACCCAGGTTTTCAATGGTGAAGTAGCGCTGCTTGTAGTCCACTTTGATGGTCTGAGCATGCGGGCTGCCGATGCCGTAGCCAATGCTGTAGCCCCGAACAACAATGTCCTGGTTCTCTGGCGGTGTCCAGCTCACCACGATGCTGTTGACCAGTGGGCGGACATGAAGCGAACTGGGCTGGTCTGGGACCCGGGATTCTGGCAAGACGAGTTCCGAATGAAATATTTAAGGGAGGAACATCTTGGGAAAAGAGCACAGCAATTAATGTTACCATCCAGGTCACTCTCAAACGTTTCCGTTGGAGTCCAGTCTGTGGCTGGGCCCGTGCCGTTCACCGTGATGGCGGAGACCCGGAAGGAATACTCTGTCCCACGTTCCAGACCTGCATCAAGGTGGAGAACAAGTGTTATGTTTATTGACCGGCAGGTTGGTGAAATATTTCCAAACAAGACCTACAAGCTTGCCTCAGAGAATGAAAATCAACTTCAAGTTTTTGACATTTACCGTAAATTCCAGACTATAAGCCGATACTTTTTTCCCAAACTTTGAACCCTGCGGCTTATTCAGTGATGCGGCCAATTTATGTAACTTTTCTAAAGGCCGCCAGCGGCGCTCGAGTACAAAAGGTAAGATTTAGACAGCAACTTCTTAGTTTGTGCACAAATTAAATTAGCGTAGCCATATCCTCATCATGCAAATTGCAAAAAGAAAGGCGCATGACGCAACTTTCAAGCTAAACGCGATCGACAACGCAGTCTCGTCAACTGTGTTGCGAGCGTGTTCCTAGTAGCGTTTTGCTACCCTTCACAGGCACGGTTTGGGATGAAAGTTATAATATTATTATTAAAGCTTTTGGGAATATACACTTTTTTACTTGGATTACTTTCAACGGGCACCCGGACTCTGAAGGTCTGCATCAAACCTTAAGTACCGGTATCATTTTTCGTTCATTTTGCCGGCTGCGTTTTTTGGACTGTGTCGGGTATGGGTTAAATTTGTGTTTGTATTGCATTTTTTCAATGTGGGCGCATGCGGCTAATATACAGGTGCGGCTTGTGTGTGTACAAAATCGGTTTACCTCCAAAATGTGGTGGGTGCAGCTTATAATCAGGTGCGCTCTATAGTCCGGAATTTACGGTAAGTATGCAGCATTTGAGAAAGATACGTTTTATAAGTGAGGTGCGGTTAAAAAGTTTAAAATAAATATTTTCTTTATTAACTACGTGTTAAAAATGTTCAACTGAGTTAAAATAGCCTTTGTAATTTTTTTCAGCACACCTATTTGGTTTTATCTTACTTTTACCCCGGGTGTTCAGCCACGGAGCACACTAAGCTGGAGGAAATGAGGCGTGAGAGTTGAAGGGGAGTGGAGTAATTTCACGCATAAGCTGGCGGTTTTCTTTTTTTCTACGATTAAAATGGTGAGAGTAAGAAAAGGACTATTTTGAGCACAGTCCAAATGACAAACCAATCATCAAAAGGCCACTCCAATCTTCACATGTGTGAAACTTCTGGTCTGCTGCTGACTAAGCCAAGAAGAAATTTGCAGGCTCGAGAGTATTCTCCTTTTGGTCCTTGTGCTGTGAGACACCCAGCCTCAGAGATAAGATCTGCAACCTAATTGGAAGGGCTTAAATCCAGACTTAAGACAGAGGCTGAACGCATACTATTGTTTATTTGTCCTCTTCTGCTGCCTGGCTGGTGGGTGAGTGAGGAAAAAGGACAAACCCGGATGGGAATGCGGACCAGAACCTGGACCGGAGGCATGCCATCATCTGCATCGCCTGGCTGACTAAGATGGGAAACAGTCTTTGCTGTCTTTGACTTTTTGCACAATTTCATTTATTACTTATGTTTATTGTTGATATTATCTATGTTTTGTCTATTGGTGCTCTTAGAAAATCAATTGAAGCCTGATCATCCTGGAAGGGGAAATACCTCACATGTCACCCCTTCTCAAGGTTTCTGGTTTTCCTCATGCAGGATTTTTATGTTTTCCCTTCCCTCCAAGCAAGGCTTCAGATAAAAGGATGTTACAACTGTTATTGACAAATCACCCATATCACTCAGAGTGACTCAGTCAAAAATGTAGGTGTCATATTTGACCCCGATCCGTCCTTTCAAACACACGTTAACAATATTACTAGAACAGCTTTCTTCCATCTTCGTGACATTGCTAAAATTCACCCTATGCTGTCTCAGTTGGATGCAGAGATTATAATTCACACGTTTTTTACCTCCCGTCTTGATGACTCTAATGCACTACTCTCCGGTCTCCCGAAGTCCAAAATCAAGAGCCTTCAGCTGGTACAAAATGCTGCAAAGAGGCTTTTAACTAAGACAAGAAAGTTGGATCACATTACCCCGATTTTAGCTAACCTGCATTGGCTCCCTGTAAACTTAAGATTTGATTTCAAGGTTCTGTTGGTATTATACAAAATAATGCATGGACTTGCTCCCTCATATCTTTCAGATTTAATTTCCCCCTATGTTCCGGTCCAGATTCTTCGCTCTAAAAACACTGGTCTACTAGTGATCCCAAGAGCCAAGAAGAGATCCGCGGGTTCGAGAGCGTTCTCCATTCGGGCCCCGGTGCTGTGGAATGCTCTTCCCCCTGAGATTCGATCTGCAACCTCAGTGGAAATGTTTAAATCTAAGCTTAAAACACACTTCTATCCTATAGCATATGAATAACCTAGATTTTATGTTGACAATATCTGTGTATCATTTGGCCTCATGTAGGCTTTAGGGGATGGTGTCATAATAGTCTGTGGTTTGCAATAATCTGTGGTCTGTGCAGCCCTTTGAGACTCTTTGTGATTAATAGCTATACAAATAAATATGACTTGACTTGACTTGGCCTGTGCAGCCCTCTGAGACTCTCTCTGATAAGTGCTATACAAATAAATGTGAATTGACTTAACTAATTAAAAAGAAGACGGTCAGAAAGGTGTAAATTAGGATTCAACTCCTGGGTTCAGGCCTTGACAAATAAGCGTCCTCTGACAAATCTACTGCTTTGTTCATCTGAAATTAAAAAAAAATTGTAAGGTTGTTAAATTTGCTGTCTACATAGACATTTTGTTACTGGTACTCAGATAATCTATCGAGTATTGTAGGCCACCCATGGGGAAGTTTCTAAAGTTTGCTAAGCCCCGTGCCTCTGAGGCTACATCTTGCTCTAAATGCATTTGAACCCACAAGCTTCTCTCTCTTTCATGCCTCCGGATCTTTGGGAAAAAAAGGATAGAATCAACTTTTAAGTGCATATTCTCTTTGATGCCGTACACAGCGGGAGGTCACGCCACTTGAAAGTTGCTGAGCAAACATCTAATATTAATCACCGATTGATTTTGGTGATAGCTGCGGGGAATGGAACAATATCATGCAAACCCACTGAGACAAGTTAAGATGATTTTCATGCGATAATAAATTAAAATGGCCCCGGGCCACTTGGTCCCAATTCTGAAGAATAAGAAACGTCTTAGTAAAAATCTGGCCAAAACAAGTCCAAGTGTTCCAAGAGCTATAAACGGTATATGAGGAGCTGAAGTTTTTGTAAAAAACAAGGCTATGAAGAGCCTGTTTGCGATTTCTCACGATTATCATGTATCTGTAGTGCTTAATCACAAAGAGTATCTAAGAGTTCAGCCCTTTGAGACTCTTTGTGATTAAGGGCTATACAAATAAACATGACTTGACTAGTATGTACAGCCCTTTGAGAATTCTCGTGATTTAGGGCTATACAAATAAACATGACTTGACTTGTGAATTGTTTTCCCACTAGATGTCGCTATATAATATAGTATAACTGAAGAGAAGTGCTAAACACCACAAGAAAGAATACAAACCACGGAGACACAAAATGACCGAAATGCCCCATTTTTCAAGGGTTTTAGGGTACCCGAAGCAGCAAGATGTCGGACAATTATGTGAGATCTTTTTAGGTGAGGCTCCTGTTATGTAAAACAAATGCTAAATCCTCAACCTACGAGTGTTTTAAAATGTAAATAATAGTATGTTTACTTATTATTAGCAGTAGCAGGTGCTAAGTAATACACACTGCCCCTTTAAAAGCAGTATCACACACATTTCTTTTTGTTCTTAGAATGATAAGCACATGGGAAAAAAATATGTCCGTAACGCATACAAACTCCTTGCACTAATACATGTTCCATAGTTCCCTGTTTAGGTGTAGCATGCACCTGTCCTAATGGGCGTGACCCATGGGGGGCGATGACGCTTCATGGGACATGCCATACAAACTAATGTTAACTGCCGTTGACCACGAGAAAATAAATACAATCTTAAAGCAAAGCCAACAGAGAGCAGTGTCAGCATGATTTCTAAGCAGACTTGTGAAACATGGCACCAATTTAAAGCATTTACATGTATTTTACCCAACATTCAAGTACTGTTCAAGCCTTAAAAAACACTAAAACACTAAATTCAAGCACTTTCAAGGATTTTAAGCGCCCATACAAACCCTGTTAAAGAATGTCAGTAAAACATAAATAGTGGGTGCGATGTAAATATTTCAACCTTGAACTATAATTATTGTTGTGGCATTTCTCATGGAAAAGACTGAAATCCACAACAAATTAAAGGTCAAAAAACATCCAGGGATTGAATCCAGATGCTTAGTTTTATCAGTGCACAACTGAACATACCCAGAATCTAAAACTGTCAGACACCAGAGTTAGTTTATTACTTGCATTGACCCTCCCAGAGCCAGTCAGTCAGTGTTTATTACCATCAATAAGCTTGGAAAGCTGTGTCCCCCCGGTGGTCTCGGCTGTCTCGCTTCTCCGCGATCCTTTACGGTATCGGATCTTGTATCCGGTGATTTCTCCATTCTGGGAATTGGAAGGCGGTGGCTGCCAACGGAGCATGATGCTCTGGAAAGGGCAAATGAGAGTCAACGATAGAAAAAAAGTGTCATATAATGACTTATGTGCCCACCCTCACCCCATTTTTTGGGTCCCATCCTAAAACGTATCTTCAAACATAATAAAGCAGACATGCTAAGTTTGCAATTTTTGAATAGTAAAAGTTTTCTGCTTTCAATTAAAACAGATCTCACAAGTTTTTAAATAGTAGTGGAGAAATGTAACCAGTCCAATAGGGCTTTTTTTTCCATTTTGTAATAGTTTTTTTCCCACAGTCCCAATAGTCCCAGAATGCGTCCTGGCACAAGACACTATGTCAGAACCCGAACCGACTGAGGACCCAGACGCGTAACGTTTTCACACAAGCTTTATTTTACGGGAATGGGGCAGTCATGCCCATGAACACAAACACCAGGGAAGGGGCGATCGCTGGGCGGAAGAAGTGAGACAGAGAAGTCAGAGGCAGACGAGATCGAGGCCGGACTGAACAGATGGGATCGATACAGGACACACGGGTAGATACCGGACGGGACAGACGGGATAGATAGCGGATACTGGGGCAAGATACCAGACAGGATGAGACAAACGGGATCGATATCGGATACCGAAGACTGAAGCAAGATACCGGACAGGATGAGACAAACGGGATCGATACCGGATTGTGGAGACCGGAGCAATATACCAGACAGGAGGAGACGGACGGAATCGATACCGGATACTGAAGCAAGATACCGGACAGGATGAGACAGACGAGGTCGATAACGGATACTGGAGACCGGTGCAAGAAACCGGACAGGACAAGACAGGCGGGATTTATATTGGATACTGGAGACTGGAGCAAGATACCGGGCAGGAGGAGACAGACGAGATCGATATTGGATACTGGAGATTGGAGCAAGATACCGGACAGGAGGAGACAGACGGGATCGATACCAGACACTGGAGACGGGAGCAAGATACCGGACAGGACAAGACAGACCAGGTCGACACCGGACACTGGAGCAAGATACCGGACAGGACGAGACAGGCGGGATTGATATTGTATACTGGAGACTGGAGCAAGATACCGGACAGGACGAGACAGATGGGATCGATACCGGACACTGGAGATGGGAGCAAGATACAGGACAGGACGAGACAGATAGGATCAATACCGGACACTGGAGACGGGAGCAAGACACAGGACAAGACAAGACAGACCAGGTCGACACCGGACACTGGAGCAAGATACCGGACAGGACGAGACAGGCGGGAGCGATACCGGATACTGGATACACGGGCAGGATACCGGACGGTCTTGCAAGTGCAGTGGTTTTTTGACGGACTGACAAGGAGTGAATGAGAGCACTGAGTTTAAATAGGAGGGCAACGAGCCGCAGCTGGCGCCAAACAGGCGGGGCCAAGTGAGGGCAATGGCCAACCGTGACACACTGCTCCTGATTATAATTATTCACTCTTCAGTCTCCTATGCACTATATAAACTACTCTGGCTTTGGTCTCCTTAGTTGTGTGAGAAAGAGCCAAGGAGTAGCAGCTGAAGATCAGTCTCAAGTATTGACAAGATTTCAACCCCAATACTATACTTGATACTTGAATTTTAGTGATTAAAAAAATGAAGCCCCATAAAGCAGTCAAGCCCTGCAGGGAAATACTTCACACACACGTAGGGGCTTCAAGATGATCCATTTACTTGACTATACCATCGTGTGGACAGAAAAATGTATGCCCTGCAATAACATGGTAGGGTGTAAATCATGATCTGAATACAAAATGAGATATATTTGAACAGAATTGTTTCTGTCCTACCTTAAAAATATTTATTCTTATGCAACAAGTCAAAATGTGAAAAAGGGAGGTAAAATACAGTGCTTATTTGTTTTTATTTGGAAAAAAAGTGTTTTCTAAAGTTTTTGGACTCAGGTGGTTTCTTATTTTGCTGAGAACATTACCTAATTTTGAACAAAATTTTCACGTGGTACTGAAGAATCAGGTATGAAGTCTGTATAGAATTTGAAGCATATATCTCTATGATTTCCAGTCCTGAAGAAGACTTTCAACTGTGAGGACGATTCATTTTGCACCTCAACTGTTTAATTCTCCGTGACATTTGTGGTTTAGTCTTAATGGATTGAGGTATCAAAATGATGTTTTGCTTCCAAGTGAAGGGGAATCCATAGTGTTTATTTGGCGCTTTTCTCTCGAACTACACACAACCTAGCGAATCATTTCCTGAAATAGTCACGTGGTACACCTGGCTTTGTGGGGCTTCAACCGTACGTCATTAACACACGCAAAGACTCGCAGTTCATGAACCTATCATCTACATGGGTCGTCACGCGCTAGAGCACAGGTGTCAAACAGGCGGCCGCGGGCCAGATCAGGCCCGCTAAGGGATTGAATCCGGCCCGCGAGACAACACTCAGAGAAGCGCAAGAGAAAAACAAGCTGCAGGTTGAAATAGGTCAACTTGATGTTGCCAAAGCTGGTGCCTCGAACAAAGACACTGTACTTGTATTTCTTTCTCTCTCTCTCTCTCTCTCTCTCTCTCTCTCTCTCTCTCTCTCTCTCTCTCTCTCTCTCTCTCTCTCTCTCTCTCTCACCCCTTTTCTCCCACTCTGTCTCTGTCTTTCACTCTCTGTGTCTCTTTTTCTCTTCCTTTGTTGCTCTTTGTTTCTTTCTCTCTCTGTGTCTTTTTAACTTCTTTTGCTCTAACTTCCTTTTCTCCTTTTCTCTTTCTCTCTTCTACCCTTCGCGCTTTCTTTTCTCTTTTCTCTCCCTCTGTCTTTCTATTTCTCTTTGGATTTCTTTCTTCCTTTCACCTTCATTTACCCCTCTCTCATGACCTTTTATCTCTTTTGTTTCTCACGCTCCCTCTCTCTCTCTCTGTTTTTATTTCTGTGTCCTGCCCTCTCTCATTTTCCCTCCCTCTTTCTCTTATTTCTTTATCTCTCTTTTTCTTTCTCTTTGATCCACTAGTCCGGCCCCAGACAGAATGTTTGTTCTATCGTGTGGCCCCCGAGTTAATATGAGTTTGACACCCCTGCGCTAGAGGGATTTGACCCTAGAAGCACATTTAAGAGCTAAACCATTTCTTGGGCACCTGTTTGTATACTGTATGACCAACTCAATTGGTGAGTTTGAATGGTTGCTATTAGCATTAGATAAATGCTAACCGATGCTAGTGCTATCATGAACACTGTTTTTGTTTACAGATACTGTTTCTGTGCTACAATCAATTATGTTGATGGGCTAATAATTAGCATGCTAAAACATGGTTGAAATGTAATATAAAGCAGTTCAACTACTAATCTGGATGTTTTCCGCTATAACATTTGCTATGCTAAAGTTAGCTGTAACTTATTTGGAATTTTTTGGTCTATGTAGGCCAGATTCCCTACTTTGGACTTCAATCATATGAATGGCGGGCTGAAAATTTAGGCAAAGAGCCTAAGAATGCCCCTTCCTGTCCACCTCCTGAGAAACCTGGTCTGGTAGAAGGTGCTCGAGCCTATCACTCATTCTGGGGCGGCAGTAGCTCAGGAGGTAGAGCGCTCGTCTTGGGATCAAGGGATCCCGGTTCGAATCCCGGCTCGTCCGTGTTACATGTCGAAGTGTCCTTGGGTAAGACACTGAACCCCTAATACCCCCAATAACATACATGGCTGCAAGGCCGCTATTGGGAAATGTGGAGCACATTGTAAAGCTTTGGGAAGTCATTGAAAAGCGCTATATAAATGCAGATCATTTCATTTCATTCTCTCACATACTCAACATGGCCACAAACAAAGTTTCCTCCGACCAATTGCGCTGTGGACATTAATTAAGTGAACCTATAAATCAAAGGACACTGGCGCTTGGTTTATATATCACCATGAAGTCAGACTGGGGGAACAGCCATTCTGGGGTTTGGTTGACAAATAAATTATGTACAGACGCTGCCCTAGTTACAAAGGAGATCCCGGACAATCGTTCATAAGTTGAATTCATTAGTAAGTAGCTTCAGTGCTATATTTTGTATGTTTAAGTAACCTGTATTGTTTTGTACTAAAAAATAAAAATTTCATAAAATAATATGCTCTACAAAGATAAATAAAGTTAAGTTTCACTTACTTTTGGAAGAAGCACTCAAGAGGTCCCCCTCGGTGGTAAAAAGTGGCCGAAAAAAAGTGCTCCGATCCTTTTCTCAACCGCATCAAGCTTTCTTATTCCACCCCCATTTCAAATGAAACGGCTCGCCTCTTCTTTACACTTTACATCAACCATATTGAATGGATGCAAGAGATATTAAACAATACAAAATCTAACTTACAGCAATGTCCGGATATTTTTCGACATCCCGACATCGTATGTCGAATGGTTGTAAGTAGGGGGGCGTCTGTACATCGATTTCTTATTTTATGACTGCGGGTTGTAAATATTCCTTTGTTTTTGTTTCTATCTCTGTACATTTTCATTTGGTTTTTCAATATATTTGCATACTGTGAAAAACTTGGCCTGGGTCTTTATTTACTGTTTTTCTGCCCTCCAGTAGTTGGACCTATCCTACTGATACCAGTCCATCAGCAAAATATTTACATCATGTTGCGGGATGTCAGTCAATGACTCGATAGCATATAATTTATGGGAAAAAAACAACCTTTGGCTAACCGAGATGGTGCAATGTTGTGGAAAACAAGAACCAAAGGTGAGCTCCTTTATATGGATCTGACAGTGGCGTGCAGGCAAAAACACCAACATGAGAACCCCATGTGGGAATTTTGCTCGAAGGCCCACACTACACGCTGGGATTAATATATTCGGAATTGTGAGTGTGTTTAAAGAGACAGGTGGGGGGTAGCTCGGCGGGAGCGTGGAGTTAATTAATGCTCCCCTACTGTCACCCTGATGCACAAAAGGCTGAGCAGGTCCCACATGCTCTGTTCCGGCCCCGCTGGAAATTTAACATATACAGGATCATGAATACATAGTTCTGGTTTGACATGAACAACCACAGCTCAGGCCAGGTGCATTTGCCTATTTTTTGGCGCAAATTTCAACTGACACCAATAAAAGTCATAAAAATAAATAAGTTACGGAAGCATAACATTCAATCTACATTCAGCGAGCCGGTTACTTGTTTAACACCTAAATTGGGCTTGTTACCATAGGAACAAAGAATGGGTGTCAAACTCGTTTTAGCTTAGGGGCAACGTAGTAGAAAAACCATGCTCACAGGGTCCGAACAAGTAAATTAATGGCAGAAAAAATAAAGTTTATAACTGGCGATCTTTCAAAGGCTCACGATTAAATTCAGGTTATGAATGAGGAGTGTAAGATTTTATTTTAAAATGATTTATGAGGTTTTGCTTTTTTCGATATTTGTCTTCCCTTTGACTAAAAGTTATTCTTTGCATTTGAAACCAAAAAAGTGGAAAACAACACTTGATTGAATTTCCACTACAGTTTATTTAAGTCAGGGAAATGCATGAAAATAGGAAAGTGACAAAAAATACCACAAACACTCAAGGGTATATAAATGCAAATAATTTGAATGATTGTTTCAATAATTTAAACATATTTTTCCGGCCTTTATTTCTTTTTTCATGAAAACATTTAACCTAAATTTCGCAATTTCTCTTAGATTACATATCTATTATAGAAATGAGCTAAAGCTACTTCAAAGTTTTGCAAAGACGATCAAATGCTATCAATCGTATTGCTTTAAAGGTAGTGTGCGCCATTTGAGGTGACTTTAAAAAGTTGAAAGTAGAGTATTTTCTCCAATAAGCAGGTCTTAACAATGCCCAACTGGGTTCATCCATCCATCCAACCATTATCTGCACCGCTTATCCTCAGTAGGGCCTCTGGGGCGCTAGAGCCCATCCCAGCTATCTTCGGGCAGTGGGCAGGGGACACCCTGAACTGGTTGCCAGCCAGTCGCAGGGCACACAAAGAAAGACAACTCACCTGCTCATTCACACCGAGGGACAATTTGCAATGGCCAATTAACCTGAAATGCATGGTTTTGGAATGTGAGAGGAAACCGGAGTGCCCGGAGGAAACCTACGCAAGCACGAGGAGAGCATGCAAACTCTACACAGGAAGGTTTGATCTCACGACCTCAGAACTGTGCCGCACATGCGCTAACCACTGCGCCGCTGTGCTGCCCCAACTGTGTTCAAAGAGTCTTTACAAACAGCGCGTCCATGACTTTATGGAGTACAATAACATCCGGATGGTTTGTTTCTTCAACAGTTCTCTGGTTGATAAATGATAGTCAGCAAATTCAGCTATAATGGTCGGTTTGCTTTGGTGACATCCAGTGGACATATTTAAATGTAAATGTAAATAGTCTGCATTTATATAGCGCTTTCAAAGTCAATAAAAACCTCCCAAAAAGCTTTACAATGTGCTTCACACTTTTCCTTTTTACACACTAACTAACATAAAGCAGCGTCAGCCGTGCAAGGCAACTACCTGCTATCGGGGGCATTAGGGATTCAGTGTCTTGCCAAAAGAGACTTTGACATATAACACGGAGGAGCCGGAAATCGATCCCAAGACGAGTGCTCCACCTCCCGAGCTAATGCTTTAGAATTTGGAAGTGCCTGATCCAGCCCACGTGCCACATGTTTGACAAATTTGTACTAAACACATGACGATCCTGGTCTTTTAACAAATGACTCCTTTAAGAATGTTCATCAGTGTCCATTATTTTGTAGCATTCAAGCCTCAGTTGACTCTCAACACGGGTGGCCAGTTCCCTCACAAGCTGCTCGGGTGTGATAGGATTATTGAAGAGCTTCTTTTTGCGCATTGCTTGGACACTTCTCTCTCACTTAGCCTGAGAGCAGCATTGAACAACCTTGCCAACATTTGCAGTCGGCGCATGCACCGTTTCCTAGGACCTCCGTTTCTATGTTGGGGCTCACGTATTATGAGTACAAAACATCCCCAGAAAATTGTATCCGTCGCTCAGTGAGAGCAAACAAAAAATACCAATGCAGTTTACGATTAGAAGATGTGCAATGCAGTAAACCCTTGCTGTATTGCGGTTTACTTCTAGCGGTTCTGCTATTTTGTGGATTTCCATCCTTATTTTGTTCTGCAGCAGACAACACACAGAAAATGCTATCACAGGGGCGGAGGGCTGTGTGAGTGCGTTGGCTAGACATGACTGCCTGTGTGCGTGACTGTGATAGGCTGATGTATCCTGTCAGTCAAAAAGCAGGACTGGCGCACAAGTCAGTATGTCCACCCACCCAAAAAAAAAAACTGCTGATCACAACTATAGATAGTAATTTAGCGGTTTGTTACATTGAAAATAAAATCATAAATTAAGTCGGACTCTGGCAGCACGGTGGCGCAGTGGTTAGCGCGTGTGCGGCACAGTTCTAAGGTCTTGGGAACCTCCTGTTTGGGTTCAAATCCAGCTACCGGACTTCCTGTGCGGAGTTTGTATGTTCTCCCCGTGCTTGCGTGGGTTTCTCCGGTTTCCTCCCACATTCCAAAGACATGCATTTCAGGTGGATTGGCCGGTGCAAATTGTCCGTAGGTGTGAATGAGCGAGTGAGTTGTCTGTCCCTGTGTGCCCTGCGATTGGCTGGCAACCAGTTCAGGGTGTCCCCTGCCCACTGCCCGATGATTGCTGGGATGGGCTCCAGCACCCCCGCGACCCTGCTGAGGATAAGCGGTGCAGCTAATGAGATGAGATGAGAAGTCGGACTCTGCAACTCTTGCTTCTCTGCAACGCTTTACACTCACTGATCCAATTTTTGCAGTATGCTTTTGAGCAGCCGGTCTTTGACCTTAATACGGATGGAAAAAAATACTTCTGAGGCCTGCTGCTGTTCAGATGATTGATAAGGGTATGCACACCCTCTTAAACAGCTGGGCTTGGGGTCTCTGCCAAGAATCTAATCATGTTTTAAAGGCCGTTTGAGAAGTAAATCATAGTTGCTCTCACACATACACGACTACGCTCCTTGTAATTATGCACAAACACCAATATACTCTCTCACACTCTACTATATTCCCTCACACATACTACTAAACTCTCATACCGACACTAACATACTTAAGTCAAATACATTCTACTATACTCTTGCACGTATCCTACTATACTCTCTCACAAATACTACGCTACTAGGTGCAACTCCAGTTTGACGTCGAGCTGTACGACATATTCACACAGGTCAGTGTGCATCACCAAGGTTACCAAAAGTACGCAAAGTAAAACAACATTTAGTGGTTACATCACTTCGCCTCTCTAAGTGTGAAAAACCCCTATTAATAATGGCAATTTTAATGGTTAATGTGAGAAAGAATAGTAGTGTGTGTGAGAGAGTATAACAGTGTGTCTGAGTCAAAGTAGTGTGTAGTGGTGTGTAAGTGAAGGTATACACATTTATGTAGGAGTATGGTAGAATGTGTGTTATAGTATAGTAGTATTTGTGTCAAAGCATAGTAGTATGTGTGAGAGAGTATAGTTGTAACTGTTAGAGTGTAAAGTAGTGTGTGTATGAAAGTATAGTAATATGTGTGGGAGAGTATAGTAGTATTTATGTCAAAGCATAGCAGTATGCGTGTGAGTTCGTAGAATGTGTGTTAATTCATAGTAGTGTGTGTGAGAGAGTATCGTAGTAACTGTGGGAGCGCAAAGTAGTGTGTGTATGAAAGTATAGTAATATGTGTGGGGGAGTATAGTAGTATTTGTGTCAAACCGTAGTAGTATGTGTGTGAGTTTGTAGAATGTGTGTTAAAGCATAGTAGTGTGTGTGAGAGAGTATTACAGTGTGTCTGAGTCAATGTATTGTGTGTGGGGAAGTATAGTGGTGTGTATGTGAAGGTATAAACATTTATGTGGCAGTATGGTAGAATTTATGTGAGAGTATAGAATTATTTGTGTCAAAGCATAGTAGTATGTGTGTGAGTTTGTAGAATGTGTTTTAAAGCATAGTAGAGTGTGTGAGAGAGTATAGTAGTAACTGTGAAAGCATAGTGTGTGTATGAAAGTATAGTAATATGAGTGGGGGAGTATAATCGTATTTGTGTCAAAGCGTAGTACTATGTGTGTGAGTTTGTAGAACGTGTGTTAAAGCACAGTAGTGTGTGTGTGAGAGTATAGTAGTAACTGTTAGAGCGTAAAGTAGTGTGTGTATGAAAGTATAATAACATGTGTGGGAGAGTATAGTAGTATTTGTGTCAAACGGTAGTAGTATGTGTTTGAGTTTGTAGAATGTGTGTTAAAGCATAGTAGTGTGTGTGAGAGTATAACAGTGTGTCTGAGTCAATGTAGTGTGTGTGGGGAAGTATAGTGGTGTGTATGTGAAGGTATAAACATTTATGTGGCAGTATGGTAGAATTTATGTGAGAGTATAGAATTATTTGTGTCAAAGCATAGTAGTATGTGTGTGTTTGTAGAATGTGTTTTAAAGCATAGTAGAGTGTGTGAGAGAGAATAGTAGTAACTATGAAAGCATAGTGTGTGTATGAAAGTATAGTAATATGAGTGGGGGAGTATAATCGTATTTGTGTCAAAGCGTAGTACTATGTGTGTGAGTTTGTAGAACGTGTGTTAAAGCACAGTAGTGTGTGTGTGAGAGTATAGTAGTAACTGTTAGAGCGTAAAGTAGTGTGTGTATGAAAGTATAATAACATTTGTGGGAGAGTATAGTAGTATTTGTGTCAAACGGTAGTAGTATGTGTTTGAGTTTGTAGAATGTGTGTTAAAGCATAGTAGTGTGTGTGAGAGTATAACAGTGTGTCTGAGTCAATGTAGTGTGTGTGGGGAAGTTTAGTGGTGTGTATGTGAAGGTATAAACATTTATGTGGCAGTATGGTTAAATTTATGTGAGAGTATAGTAGTATTTGGGTCAAAGCATAGTAGTATGTGTGTGAGTTTGTAGAATGTGTTTTAAAGCATAGTAGAGTGTGTGAGAGAGAGTATAGTAGTAACTGTGAAAGCATAGTGTGTGTATGAAAGTATAGTAATATGAGTGGGGGAGTATAATCGTATTTGTGTCAAAGCGTAGTACTATGTGTGTGAGTTTGTAGAACGTGTGTTAAAGCACAGTAGTGTGTGTGTGAGAGTATAGTAGTAACTGTTAGAGCGTAAAGTAGTGTGTGTATGAAAGTATAATAACATGTGTGGGAGAGTATAGTAGTATTTGTGTCAAACGGTAGTAGTATGTGTTTGAGTTTGTAGAATGTGTGTTAAAGCATAGTAGTGTGTGTGAGAGTATAACAGTGTGTCTGAGTCAATGTAGTGTGTGTGGGGAAGTATAGTGGTGTGTATGTGAAGGTATAAACATTTATGTGGCAGTATGGTTAAATTTATGTGAGAGTATAGTAGTATTTGGGTCAAAGCATAGTAGTATGTGTGTGAGTTTGTAGAATGTGTTTTAAAGCATAGTAGAGTGTGTGAGAGAGTATAGTAGTAACTGTGAAAGCATAGTGTGTGTATGAAAGTATAGTAATATGAGTGGGGGAGTATAATCGTATTTGTGTCAAAGCGTAGTACTATGTGTGTGAGTTTGTAGAACGTGTGTTAAAGCACAGTAGTGTGTGTGTGAGAGTATAGTAGTAACTGTTAGAGCGTAAAGTAGTGTGTGTATGAAAGTATAATAACATGTGTGGGAGAGTATAGTAGTATTTGTGTCAAACGGTAGTAGTATGTGTTTGAGTTTGTAGAATATGTGTTAAAGCATTGTAGTGTGTGTGAGAGAGTATAACAGTGTGTCTGAGTCAATGTAGTGTGTGTGGGGAAGTATCGTGGTGTGTATGTGAAGGTATAAACATTTATGTGACAGTATGGTTAAATTTATGTGAGAGTATAGTAGTATTTGTGTCAAAGCGTAGTAGTATGTGTGTGAGTTTGTAGAATGTGTGTTAAAGCATAGTAGTGTGTGAGAGAGAGTATAGTAGTAACTGAGAGAGTGTAAAGTAATGTGTATATGAAAGTATAGTAATATGTGTGGGAGATTATATTAGTCTGTATGAGAGATCATAGTAGTGTTTGTGGATGCGTATAACTGTGTCTGCATGAGACTACAGGTGTGTACATGTGAAAGTATGACAATGTATGTGAAAACAAGTGTGACTTTTAAAATGGCCTCTCATACATTTGTACATAAACAACACTGGTTTGTTCTCAAGTATTGGCAGGCAATTTGTTTTCACACACGAGCAGCTTCTGCTCAGAGTTTAAAATAAAACAAGAAAACCTTTCAAACATAACTTACCTTTGAGTTTTGCACCTCCAGAGTGAAATTTTGAGGAGGGGCACTTGGCACTGCGAGGGAGAAGACAACTTTATAAGCATTGAAAAAAAAGCAAGACTCACAAAATCAATACAAGGGCTGCATAAAAATTGCTGCCTTTATGGAGAGAATAATTCTTAGCTTTGATTGACTGCCTCAGTGAAAGGAGTTTATAATATCCGTTAAATCTGTCAACTGTGGGTATGTGAGGCCATTTGAGACTTATTTAGGAGCAACACAAATAAATTTGACTTGACTTTAAAGGTATTTTATTATTGTGGTTCCACTTTAGTCTGTGAACAGAAGAACTACCTCATAAAAAGAAACTTCTCACAGAAGTCAACCAAAAAAATGTACTATGGTGCCAAACTAGTCAATCACATAATCATGGTTACACCCACATTTGTGGAATATGAAGCGAAAAGTTCTACCTGTCTTAACCAACCTCCTTGTTTGAGTCATTTTCCACGTGCTGCCGAGAGACTAATATCAAAATATCAAAAGTATTGCCCCGCCAAGAACGTTTTGACATATTGCCATATTTCAGACCTTATACTATAGATACAAAACTCAAAATGTTTTCAAAATATTAGAATCGACATGTGAGACAATATCGTCAAAAGAAACCAAATGTGTTTAACATTTTATATTGTGCTTTAAAAAATGAAAAGTACACATTGCAAAAACATTGCCCTCTTTAGGTGAATACTTTGTACAACCTTCTTTTGCTGCGGAAGTCCAAAGTCAGAAGTTTGAACACAGTGTGGTTGTGAAACCGCACAGCACTGCGATCTTTTCAAGGTTTTGTCGTGAGTGATGGAGTTTTGGCCCACCACAATTGTTACTGTTCGAGTTTTTAAAACGCCGACCAATCAGAGGGAAGTTTTAATAATAACACAAGCGAATAAACGTGATTCAAAGTTTGCAAGCACCACACTATGCCACACCCACCGTGTGAGCTCATTGAGTGTCATGGTGGACTCTGTAAACACAGTCCCAGAGTCAACAAACGAGAAGGAAACGAAGCTTGTGCCGAAGACGGGCGGTACATCACTTGGGCGCTAGTAATACACTGGGGAGCCAAGGGGGCGCCAACCTGCGAAAGTTTGGGAAACATTGCTCTAAACATAAAGCTTTGCATTTAGCCCAAAACGTTAAACCTTTGAGTCATCTGTACATATCATTTATTTCTCCCATGCGGCTTTTTGCAAATGCCAAACAGGCCTCTTCATGGTATATTTCAGATAGGGCTTTCTTCTAACGTATCTTCCATAAGAAGCATATTCATGCAGAAGACAACTAATTGTTGTTGTCTTCTGCACAAGTTGTCGCATCTCAGCTGTATATGCCTGCAGGTAGTCCATTGGATCATGGAATGCTTTGTTGCTTTTCTGGTTAGTTTTCCCCTTGTTTGGGCAGAAAGTTTAGAGGGTCAAACAGGTTTTGGTAGGTTTGGATGGGTTTACTGCTCTCTCCATTTTGATATTTTTTTTTAATATGCTCGCAAAGTTCCACGGGAGCTGTGTAAATGCTGCAAAAACTTCTTATAGACCATTCCTGTTTTAACATTTGCACAACTTAATCCCGGATCTGCCTGGTGTGTTCTACAATATTGTCTGTTCGCCAGTATCTCCTTTCACAGACCTCAAAGTCCATCACAGAGCAGGTGCATATAAATGAGATTTAATGACGCGTAGGTGCACTGCAACATTGTTAGTCATTTGGGACGATATCGGATCATTCGTAGGTCATCAGCGAACTGAGAGAACAGGAGGTCTTTTTTTTTCATTGTAAAGTAAAATAATTTGATTGCACTTCACAAATTTGTCTCACATGTTGATTCTTAAAACACATTTTAGCTTTAAGTTTGAAGCCTGAAATGTGACAATATGACAAAAGGTTATTGGTTATACTTTGCCAAAGCACTGTACATCTTGGACTTCCCTGTGAAGTAAGGTAACCTAGTACAATTTTGTTTCCACTGACCGTCAGACAATGTGCGGACCAGAATATCATCAGTGGAGACCCCTGAACCGTGCTTGTTGTTGGCCACCACACGAAAACTGTACTGCGTGTTTTTCTTCAGCCCGGTCATGGTGTATGACGGCCCGTCAACGTCCAAATCCTAGAACACATACATAAAAACATGAGCCTTGAAAATATGAATTACAAAAGACAAGAAACTTAGATTTAAAATGTGGTTTTAACCCTGGAGAACCCAAAAGCTCTTTTCTTCTTTGGAAATGTATGACCAGTGGGTTGCCGACCAAAAAGTAAATTTTTTTAAAAAGTTTTCCATATAAAGCAAAAGTCTTGTGAAAAAAAAATCTTGTGAAGTAAAGTAAACCATGTCCTTAAAACATTTTTTCAATAAAGTGGCAAGATTATAATTAAAATTATAATTTTACAGTGCAAAAGTTATTTGTCAAGTACAAATACATGAGCCTGTAAATTGGATTTGTTGTATTCTTGAACATTTGCACAACTTAATCCCGGACCTGCCTGGTGTGTGCTTTGGTCTTCACAATGTTGTCTGTTCGCCACTATCTCCTTTCACAGACCTCGAAGCCCATCACAGAGCAGGTGCATATAACTGAGATTTAATGACACGTAGGTGCACTCCAACATTGATTTTTTTCTATTCTTTCAAAGTAGGAAAAAGGAAAAAAAAAAGAAAAAAAGAAATAAAGGTTCTTACTTGGCAGGTTTTGAATATCGAGGGACCTTTTTGGAAAGCAACACCCATGAAAAATGAGCGATTACTGTTTACTGCGTCCCGGACGCTAACATGGAGCTAACCGGCTTCAGCGCTGTTAGGGCAAACAGAGACACAAAAGCCTGCGGGAAGCGCAGAGGAGGTGGGCTCGCTATCTACGTGAACACAAGGTGGTGTAACCCTGGGCACAAAGATTTCCATCTGCTGCAGGGACGTCGAACTTTTGGCCTAGCGTGTGACTTCATCCACTCCGCTGTTGCTAAACTACAACACAGCACCCCGAAGCCATCCTGTTAATCTGGTAATAAACAACGCAAGGATACTGCTGGAAGTGTGAATTTCCCTACGGGGATGAATAAAGTATCCATCTATTTAGCCATCTATCTATTGAGCAAACTGTAGTTTCAGCAAAGTCATTTTTGTTTTCATTTTCAAGCTTAGACTGCTTTTTATCTCAACCAAACATAATACTATCTCCACTAGATGATGAACTGACTTAAAAGTGACATAAAATAAACCGGCATGATGCTGCTTATCAATCTAATCTCAATTCCGACTTTCGAACTGCAGTTAACGCTTTCTCTCAAGTTTCGCTTCGCTAACTAGGCCAATCAGCGTGTCCTAAATTACTTCAAAGCCATTAGCATCCACTCCTAAGTTTGTCGACATAACAATGCTTCCACAGAAGCCTAATTATAACGTATTTACTCGGGTGTGACTCTAGTCTGCAGCAATGCTTAAAAAATGCATAAAGGGATACAGTATGTCATCATTTCCTTTTGCCACTATAGTGTTAGAGGTCATTTCTTTGCAGGCCTCTCTACTTCCTAGTTTGCACCAGCTCATCTCAGGCGGTTTTCTCCAGGGAGCTGAGGCAGCATTACTTAATGCACTGGATGACGATTCATTCATTATCTATCATATGAAAGGTTTTTGAATACCTCACTCACTTGAGTGTGGCAGCTGCAGGGCCTGACTAAATGCTTAACCCTCAAATTTTTACTACAATGGCACAGCTACCTGTAGACATTTACTGTACTCAGCTTTGGAAAGCAATGACAGTATTCCCTCGTTGTATCACACTTTACATTTCGTCAACTTTTATCGTCTGTGCATTGTGCTCTACAGCAGACAACACAAAGTAAATGCTGTGATAGAGGCTGGTTGCGAAAGGCTTTGAGTATTTGTTTGGTGGGCGTGACTGCGTGTCATACTGTGATAGGCTGGTGTATGTTGCCAGTCAAATAGCAGGGTGGACGCACAAGTCGATGTGTCTCACAAAACCAACTGTGATGCATGGCGACAGCAAGTATTTGGGCGACTTGTTACATTAAAAAGAAATACATCAATTCAATCCAATTTTAAATAAAATCAAAAGAGGGCTAAACAAAGGGTTATCACCACCACATGCTCCGTGGATTGTTATCAGGTCCGAGAAAAGACTGAGGCGGTGTCTGGAGATAAAGCAATAACAAGGCTGCAGGTCTAGCCTAATGCGGCTAGGCTACGTAAACCGCCACACCTGTCAAGCATGTATCTCACTAACGCCAGATCCATTACCCATGAAATGGATGACCTGGATCTACACCTCACGGTAAACTACTGCGATTCTGACTTTTGAATTGTAATCAGCTCAGAGACCTGGCTCAATACGAGAATCCCCGATGTTGGCGTGCGACTAGTCGGCCACCCTCTACATTGCTTTCTTATACTGAAAAGAAAAGCCTTCCTGTTCTAATGTACTATTGTGTAATGACAAGAAAAAACATTAATTCAACTGGAACTCTATGTTCTGTGTTTGTTTTTTTTGTTTGACTGCAGTTGTATATAATATATGTCACTGATATCTACTAAATACATAGAAAAGTAACTACATTAATAAATGTTTCTACTAGCGCAGGATTCTTATGAATAAAAACAAGGGATTACTCAATTTCCTATGTGAAAAATGTGTTTAAGAATAGAGAAATTCTAGATATAAGCCGGGTTTGGGAGCAAATTAATCTTGTATGTGGAGGGGCAAATTATATGTCTATTAAGAATTATTTGGAAGAGTTATTCATATTCATTCACATCATGGCGGCGCCCCTGTTCGGCTGCGGCTGCATCGGCTCGCAACAGTTTTTTACACGTCGGCCATAAGACCCAGTCTTCGACTCAGTTTTGACGGCGCACAAAGTCGGCTCGAACTGCAGATTAAGATACGATCGCAGTTTTTTTTTTGCTGGATATGCGATCATCCAGACATCAAGCGCTCGGTGCTACGACCACTCGGGAGTGTTTATTAACCACGGACTGCTATGTCAACAAGAGCCAGCGGCCTACAAAGCAGCGAAGCAGAGTGGCAAGACAGGGCGTGACCGCCAGACGAGGAAGCGAGGTTGTCGGGCCGTGCTAACAGCTAGGCTAAAGGCTAAACGCCTCTCCCATCCATTCTCCAACGTTCGCTCTCTGGACAATAAACTGGACCATTTAACAACTGGAAGTGGCATCGAACCGCGAGATGACGAACTGCTGCGCTAAAATTCTGACGAAGACATGGTTCATCTTATCTATCCCGGCTGACGTTCAAAGTAACTGTGCGGGTCAGATGTATCGACATTTCGTTCTGTATACACGTGTATACGAATGACAATAAAGTAAATCTGAAATCTGAAATCTGAATATATTTGTAAATATAATAATATTACTACAATGATATTGTAATGTAAACTAAGGAACCCTCCCAAACTCCTCAAAGAAGCTCATCTGAAGCTTTGTAACACACCTGTTCATTCCCAATGCTTTTGTCAGTGTAGTATAACTTGTAGGTGAGGACCTCTCCATTGCCTGTGAGTGGTTTCTCCCAACTCAGAGTGACAGAAGTCGGCGTCGTTGATGTGGCCTGCAGATTTGGGGCCGGGCCGGGAACTTGAACTGAAAAAGGAAATACAGATTACAGCAGGATTATACATGAGAAGAAGTCAAGTGTTTTTTTTTTAATATTTACAAAAGTGGTATTGTGGCAATCGTGAGACCTTTTTTTATCATAATACTTGAATGTGTGTTATTGAATTGCTTTATCCATGGGGTGGCACACATTCATTTGTAGGTAGGTGTATAAAGGTAGGAACGCTTGTGTTGTCGGTTTTGACCGCTACTCTACAATAACGCAGAAGTTGGTTTATTGTTGTGTCTTTGTCTTTTGTGTCTTTTGTAATCGGTGTATATAACGATTATAATTAGACTTAAGATGACCGTTTTAGTTAATCCGATGACCATTTTAAGTGTTCGTACTTTAGATCACAGTAAAAGTAGCTCAAGTTATCTCCTCAGTAGGGTCGCGGGGGTGCTGGAGCACAGGGGTCTGAAATTCAATTACCTTGGGGGGCCACCTGAGTTAGCTTCTAAGTTAGCTAGGGCCAAGCAAAGCTCTGATAACAATTTTACACCTTTCTCAGATATATTTTTAAACATTTGTCATACAAAATCTATTTTTTTAATTGCATTAACAAACACAAATATTTCCAATTGACTGTGCTTAAATTACACTTTCAAAATTTGCATTCACTTTACATAACGTGACCTTCACACGAATGTAGCTGGCATAATTGTTCAGCATCTTGCTGCTGTTGTATCCCCAAACAATTGTTCACTTTGACTCTCCGTGATTTGTACTCTCCCTTGTGCTTATGAGCACTTTTATTGATTGCACTATACAATATAACAGTATATCGTGATCAAATTACACACACTGTTGCAGTGGGGGAAAAAAAAAAGGAATTATAGTAAAAGAAATTTAAAACCAGTTCCTTATTTTGTATTGGATCTCATCAGAATTGAAAACTGTAACAGTGTATAATAAATCCCCACTAGAGGCCACTGTCTCATAAGAGCACGTCGGCGTGTGTACATTCAAATAAATCTCACTACATAAACCTAAAATACAACCACTGGACACAATTTGAAAGATTCAAATTGTCTTTAGCTTGAGCAAAGGAACATTCCCGCTAGCAACAGGACATAAAAGCCGATATGAATCGCCGTAAGCGATGATAAACGGTTTTGATCACTTTGAGTCACCCAAAATTTTCAAAAAGGCTGAGGGGGAAAGAGAAGTGAAATGGTGCATCTAGGTCAATTTGTGTCTTTGTAGTTTGTATTGTTCCTTGTGATTCTGTAGCACTACACCATACAGTGACATATAGCGTGTAGGGATTTTTCTAGCTTTTCCCAATTTCTCCTGTACTATTAAAAAGAAAACCCGGTGTGAATCGTGAATTTTGCAGAGCCACACGTATATTTTCAAGGATTTCAAGCCCTGTATGAACCCTGTTAAATACAAGTGAGGCAATGTATATATTTAAAAAAAGGTGTCAAAAAATGTATTACCGTATTTTCCAAACTATAAGGCGCACCCCCAAAAAATAGTTTTTGGTCCTATTTTTTCCGTACATAAGGCGCACCGGATTATAAGGCGCTACAATGGGAACGTGGACAAAACAGTCAGATAGTTCAGTCAAACTCATTACCCCCTAAACATTCCCAAAGCTTGCAAAGAAGCAAATACGTGTCTCAGACATGTACGGAAACGGTGTCTATACGATGTCACCAATCACTCAAATGCATCGTTCCAAATATCATTCGGAAGGTTAAAGTATTGGGATTCAAGTAATGCCAAACATTTCTTAGTTTCCATTTTATTTTTTGCTGGCAACTGTGTGGACAGCAAAGTAAGAATTTTATTGTGCAGGGAAACGGGGTTCGTTACTGTGCATATGACAATAAACACAACACTTTGAGCCACAGAGCTCACCTAGGTTCTCTTGCAGCCATCACTTTTAACAATGATACGTAACCATGGTCTTCTTACAACCGTGAGTGTAGTAAATCCAGGAGAGTAAAATATTTACAAATACAGACTAGTAAAACATGTTTTCTCTATGCCGTAGACAACCAAACTTGCTATTCACATTCATCTTTTTCGGCCAATTGCAGGCTTTGTTTCGCCTATTTAGCATATGCGAGCCTGTAAATGATAAAAAGGATCCGCCCCTTTTACCTCAGAATAACTTTAGCCAATAGTGACTGATTCAAATGATGATTGACACATTGGTTAGGAAATGAAACGCCGGTATATAAATCCCGGCATACACCGCGGACTACTTCGCCTTCAGGGGAAAATCTATTCGGCGGCTAATTGCCTTAGTTGCAAGACTTTGCGACTTAATATTGATCCAATTATGTGTTATAAGGCGCATGGTCAGCTTTTGAAAAAAATAAAGGCTTTTAGGTGCGCCTTATAGTGCGGAAAATTCGGTACTTAATAATTATTATCATCGGAATCGTAACCCGTGAATCATACCTCCTGATGTGCCTAAGATTCCCAATTATAGGCCATCAAAAATATGCAGCAAGGTGTAATGACTGACGATTGTAAGATAATTTATATTTAACTGAGTTATGCCAACAGGTCTGCCAGATACGATTTGTACTTAGCAGCATGGCTTGCAAGCTTTGGACGCCGAAACACGCTACGTACTTTATATCGTAAGCTGTGCTCCAGATTTTCCCTACTAGAGAGACAGGCTGCCATTTATCAGTGTGCATAGAGGCTGAAAGTGCCCGGGTCATGTTAAGACCGTCTCTGAAGAGCTACAATAAGCTCCAGGCAAGCGGATCAAAAGTTAAAGCTCGATTTGAACCTCCAACCTCACAAGAGACAGAAATATGGTGTGCAGGTAAGCCAGGTAAACCATTAGCGTCAACTATTGGACAAGTCGACTCAGACTATCAGTCGAAATGTATGGATTTATTTGACTGGCAACCAGATGAGGACAGTGAGGGAACAAGAAACAATGAAAGGGATGTACATTTTTTTATGGTAACAGATTAAAAATCTATATCAAATTTGAGATCTTCTTTCAATATTTGTTGTTTTCTTGGATTACATTTTATATTGTTAATTCACTTGGCTATTTTCTGTGTAAATTTACAAGTTATTGTGACGAGCTTTCATGTTCATTAACACATAGCTGTTTGTTGTCCTTTTTTTAAAAGCCAGTTTTTGAAAAGTCCTCGAGTCCTTGGACAATTGGAAATCTCGGTGATCTGAGTGGTGAGCTACCCAAGACCAAGAATCCACATCAAGGATCTGATTCATCATAGAGTTCTGCATCAAGGTATTGGTAAGAATTGGATTATCTCTTCGTTTTTGAAGGTGGACTCATCAACTTTGAGAACCAGCAATCCCCAAGGGTATGGTGGTAGGTGGTGGTGGTCTGCAATTATATGGCGCTTTTCAAGTCAATCCTGAATTGGATAATATCATTATGTTATTTTCTTTGTGTATTTGATTAACCTTTCTGTCTTTCTCTGCCTATTTAATGAGCCTGCTTGTCATTCACTGAAATTGTAATGTATTATTGTGTGATTTTGGTTTATTGAAAAACCCCATCAGTGCGCATACATGTATATTTTACGACTAATAATTGATTATCAACTGAAATTAGAGTAGCTGACTGGTCCTCAATTTGAAACAGGAAAAAAAAACCTCAGTTAAACCATGATTTACTAATTTTAGGATTTCCCATCAAACACCTTAAACCAAATTAAAGCGTTATTTTACTATAATTGGTGTTAAAACGTGTCTATTGTCTTGTTCATTGTTAATTAAATGGCTGGCTTTTGTTTGAACTAAATTCAACTCTAGTGTTTTCCATTTTTTATTTTACCGCTCATCAGACCTAGAACTAGTCCAGTAGCTTCTCTTACTTCTGCCTAACAGCATAGCTAATATAGTCTGCAATCCAAACAAGGAGTGTGAGTGATTGAGTTTCTGACAAAAAGTTACCGGGCAACTCTGAAAAGTTGCCTGCCCAGCCATAAAGTTGCCTGCCCCATTTTTCACAACTTGAAACACATAAGACGACTAATCGCAAAAAAAACCACTGTTGCAAAGTATTAAGGAATGGTAATCAGAATATATAACAGAACAACACTTCAAAATTAAGTTTATTATAAATCTACTTATAACATTCATTGCATGTATTTGTTTTCCATCTGCCATCAGTATGTACCTGTATTTACTCATCTTCATTCAAGCAATGTTTGCGTTGCGTTGTCGGCTACAAGCGACGTAAACTTCCCTTTCCACGATGCTTTTAATGTACGTCTACGTTTTGTAGCGTCATAAATCTTGTTAGCTTCTTTTGAACTTTCTTCTGGGGCTGAGGTTTTAGCCCGATTCTTAAAAGCAAATGCACGACCTTATAACATTCCGAAAAGTCCAGAAGCACGAAGTTATTCGATGCAGGCTTCTGATTGGCTGTCGAGTATGCAAATTGCCAAACGAACCAAAATTTCTAAACCGAACGAAGATTTCGAAATTGGATTAAAGCAAACGTTTGATTTGAAAAAAAGGAAAGAAAAGAAAAAAACAAAATGTATTTTTTGTTTTTCTTGAAAAAGTTGTCGGTCACCCGAGCAGAGATGTTTTGTAAGTTGTACGTCCGACGTAATAAATGCACGCCCCGGGCGTCTGGGCAAACGTTATTTCAGACACTGGAATGAGTACAAATGACAGTGAGTGAGGGACGTAAGAAGGAGATTCCATTCACCGCAAAGGGTGTGAAATGAGCGCATCTAAGTCTATTTTGTCCTTTATGACTCATAATTCTCCTCCAGTGGAAATATATTCATGAGGGACTGGAAGGCAAAGAATTTAGGAACGCAAAATGTTACTTACGAAGGTAAGCTCAGTTTAGAGCACCCGACACGCACACGTACTAAAAGACTAAATGCATGCTTTGGGGTAAACAACTGGAGAAAATTTACCAACCCTTAGGTATGTTGTTGGGTGGACGAGTGTAAAAAGAGCTTGCTGTTTCTACGTGTGTTCTGTGGTGGGAGCCTGTTTGAAGCTTGTGTTTGCGTACGCCAAGTGAATATTTGCATGGGTGAGGGGCTTATTTGCACATTTGTGTGCTTCTTTTGAGTGCAACCTGTTTTCTTGTGCGAGCGGCTTCCGACAAACCAGCCGAAGTTTGTCTTTTTGTTTACGGATCTTGTTGACCGAGCACACAAAAGGACCGCACCGCTGTGTGGTGTGTGCACATGGAGGCGGGGATGTGTTTGCCTCACCTTCAGCCTGGGTGGCCACCTTCAGCCCAGCGGAGCTTTCCCCCTGCCCGTTGAGGTTGTGGGCCACGACCCGAAAGCGATATTTGGTGTCTGGCATCAGATTCTGGATGGTGACCTGCAATTCCCCTGGTCTGCTTGTGTTTACAACACGCTCCCTGGTGTGGACACAAAAAAACAAACATATCAGCTTAGAACTGCGCTTGTAATTGGGATGGTTCCCATTTACAGTAGTTATTAGGGTTCTAATTATAAATGTAATTAAATTAACATGACCATGAGGTTAATTTCAAGGCAATTTTATGGTCATTTGGAAGCCAATTCACTACCTCCTTAATTGCTTTGTTTTGAAAAAGGGTCAAAACCTCAATGACTGGAAATTGCCGTAATATGTATTCGATTAGTTATAACACATTAGTGCAAACCAATGGTAAAGATTTATATTCCATTATACTAGTATTTACAGTAACAACTAGGGCACAGTTGTCAAACAGGCACAGCGACAAGTCAAATGAAAAGGAAAATATTTGACAGGAATTCTTTTAAAGGTATTCATGAAGACTATTTTTTTCAGTTAGGCACATAATGTGTAGTGTTCCTTCCCACAACAATGCAGATTTGTTGCAAAATATTCCAAACGCTGGGGACTCCAAAATGTTGTCTTCCAGTTGACTTATCTAGCTCTTTTGCTAGAGACTGTGACTTCATTGAAGGAACACATGACTTTCAACATGACGAATTCCGTTAACACATCAGGTGAGGCAGCTCAGAAACAGACGGCAATTGTAGTTAAGTGATTGCATACAGCTAATTTCTGCTTGGAGAAATAGGGGCTTACCCTGGCGCTGGGGTCCTGGTGACTGTTTTGTCAGTCTAAGCCCCATTTAGCCCCCCATTAGCAGCACACATTGTAGGCCGGCAAGTGGTTTTACCTTGCCCGCTTGTTTAAGATCAAGCGATGGTGTAATTGTAATCCTGTGCAGTCCTTTGAGACATCTTGTGATTAAGGGCGATACAAATAAATGTGACTTGACTTGTGACTTGGTCAAGCTTGCCGTGTCCATTGGTTTATTCTTGGCCAGGTTCTCTTTTGTCGCTGTTGCCCCTTTTCGTTGTTTGTTCCTGGTGAGCCTGGCTGCTCACTGACTGTTTTTTGGTAGGCCAGCTTGTTTTTCCACCGTAGCTGCGGCTGCTTTGTTTGATCGGTCCCAGTTAGTCTCTGTTCGTTCTCCGTGTGGTATTTTTTTACCCAGTTACTCCCTTTTTGGCTGCTCTCCTTTTGTTGTACCATTACTTCATCCACCAGCGACACAACCCCAAGGTATTCTCCATAAAAACCACCAAAACTTCACTTGAATCACTTGTATCCTCTTTGACTAATTAACACGTAAAACAATACGGTGAGTGGCTTCCTCAGATACCGATGTTCTTCACATGATGACACAGCTCAGGAGGTCAAAGACGAGACAGGCTGTCTTCAATATGCATTATCTCGTAAAATAATTGGATTATACCAATGAAATGTATATAGACTTTATGCAAAACCCATGTACTATTTCCTGACATTTTGCATGCTTTAAAATTTAGAAATGAAGAGGAAATGCTTATCTTTAATTAATGAGTATGATCCCTTTTTAAAACGTATTTTAACTACGTTAATGAGATTTTTTCCCCAATGCCCTCAAGCTAAGAACTGCACTCGAAGTGGTTCCACACGGAGGAACGCAAGGCACAATGATGCTATTGAGTGTATTACCTGCTTGTGCCTTCCTGGCTGTAGAAAACAGAGTAAGTTATCTCATCTCCGTGCGGTTCAGCCGGCGGGCGCCAGGTCAGCTTGATGAAGCGGGTGGACACCAACGAAGCCACCACGTCGCGGGGGGAGGAGGGAGTTGGTCCTGCTGGACCAGCTACACCCCCAAAGCCTGGCGTTACATGGTCAGTAGTGTTAGGAGTCAGTGAGGGGGGAGAGGCAGGGGGGAGGGCTACATCTTGGGAGTGGGAAAAGGATTTGGAGGGACAAGGGTAAGGGGAAACAGGGAGGGGAACAGAGACAGCATGGTGGGTGGAAATGGCAGAAAGGATGCCCAGAAACAGAAAGGGGTTGGGAAGAGAGCGGAATGGAAATGAGGGTGAAACGAAAGAAAGGAAACAAAAACAGAAGAAAAAACAAAATAACAACAACGTAACAAAAACGACGTTTGGTCTCACAAGAAAACACAGAAATCAAACAGTTCTACTACACTTACAAGGCACAATACAGGGGGATCTACACGTGCAGATTTACACTACTTTCTAGAACACAACAATAAATTGCACATGACATTAACACAACTCCTTTGAACATAGGTAGAATTGTCTGTTTGGGTCTAGGACTGCAACGATTGGTCGAATCTGTCGACAAAAAACGTGAACAGAAATAGCCGACAATAGATTAGATTGTCAACTATTGTCTTCAGACACGTTTTTCCAACAGAGGCATCTCTACATGAATATAATCTCTGCTGAGAGTCGTTCATGCGCAATAGCGTCTGTGTCTCGACGGTGACATAAACATACAGAAATGGCAACATGAAGTTCAAGGTTCAAGCACTTTTAAGGACTTTCAAATCAAATTTCTCAATGTATCCAGTCAAATTAAAAAAAGAAATCTGGTGTGAATCATGTATTCTGCAGATCCACAAATACATCTGCTATTTTCAATCCTGTGTACGCATCTATCAAGAGATATAATTTTAAAATATTGAATATATTGCGAATTTCGTGGATCTGAACGATAGGTGTGTAAATATTTTTGAGACAAACATCGCCCAACATTCCGTAGGTGTTGGGTGAAATGACAGTATTTTTTTATTTGCAGGAAATTCTTCTCATTAAAATGTAACTTAATTTTTTGGGATGGCCCATAACTAATGTCCATAACTAATAGATATTCGTTGCACCACTAAACATTCCTAGTGCCCTGTTTAGGTGTAGCATGCATCTGTTCTATCAAGCGTGACCCATAGGGGGCAGTGGCGCTTCATAGGGCAATATAATAATAATAATAATAATAATAATTTCCTTTGTATTGTCATTCTTTTGTAAGAACGAAATGTCGATACACCTGACCCGTTGTAGCGAGCCGATGCAGCCGCAGCCAACAGAGGGCGCCGCCATTTTACCAATGTTATAAGTCTTAGGTATGACTCGGCCGAGGCGCGAACCAGCGACCTCCCAGTCTCAAAGCGGGCGCCCTACCATCTAGGCTACAAACTAATGCAAGCTATCATTAACCGCAAGAGAAAGAAATTTGCAATGGTTTGCCACCAGAGAACAGTGTCAGTGTCATTTTTAAGCAGACTTATTGTGAATGATGGCAACATTGTCAAGCATTTACGAGCACTTCACCCAAAATTCAAGCACTTTTCAGTCCTTGAAAACACAACATTAAAGCTCAAACATTTTCAAAGATTTTAGCACCCGTACAAATCCTGTATTTAATGCCTGCTAATGGTAAAATCAAAAAACTGCATACATAATATACACTGTCCTTTTAATTACATCAGGTATTTGGAAGGGACTAAGGGAAGAGTGGTGGGACTAATCTTTGGCAGGACACAGCAAGATCTACTTTCCATTTGCTTGGCAAGCGGGTGAGACAAACATACGGAAAGTAATGTCATTTCCATTTGCGTGCAGGTCGAGGGGGGAAAATGAAGTTTAAACCAAATACAGTTAAGTGCTCATTGCATTTGAGATGGACAGAATGATTGAAATGCATATGACAGCCGGCTTATTTAGTTGCTACTGCAGGCCACACATTTGGCTTTTAATGGTTTGTTTACAATTCTAGCCTCTATTGGATTGGTGTCAACGATGTGCAGTTATTTTCTTGAAAAGTAAAACAATTCTAATGTACACTTATGCACACACAGAAAAAACGTTTTTATCAGTACCTGCAATACCACAGCAAATTCACAAAAAAATAGGCACTGTGCTTAACCACAAATACAAAACATTCAAATATAGGTTTTACTCTAAATTTGTGAGAAAAACCTCAGAAAGAACAACCCCTAACTAAGAGTATGTTCAAAGTATAGTATACAATAAAGAATAGAAGTACGTACAGTTAAAGCAGGGCACAAATAAAAAATAACAAGTGATTATGGACTTTCAAACATTAATGTTTGCTACATCAAGAATACTTTACTAATAATTAACTGGGGGCGGCAGTAACTCAGGAGGTAGAGCGCTCGTGTTGGGATCCCAGTTCGAATCCCGGCTCGTCCGCGTTACATGTCGAAGTGTCCTTGGGTAAGACACTGAACCCCTAAGATCTAAGCGGCGCCGCCACGAGCGGCTGCCTTTTCCAGCAGCTGCCCTGTTATCTCTCACTTTTTGTGATTTATTGTTTTATTGTCTGCTCCTATCTTCGGTGTTTTTCTTCCCGTTTTGACAACTACACTATGGATTACTTCTATCCTATGGACATGGGTTTTAGCGCACAAAAATGCGTCTATTCAAGGAATCAACTCCTTGCCCTGAAGAATTCTCGTGCCGGTGTGATGAAGGGGCCTATCGTGGAAGAAGAGCCGGAGCTAGCTAAGCGGCTAGCGGCGTTATAAGTCTTCGGTACCATCCGTAATCATGGTAAATGCGAACTCACAACCAAATAAGATCATCGAGTGCTGGTGGAAAACATCGAAGCGCACAGGGAGCGCAGTTGCTGTGTTTTGCGGAAACGTGGCTCACGTTTAGCATTCCGGACGCTAACGTGTAGCCACCCGGAGCTACCCGGAGCTATCCGGCTTCAACGCCGCTATACAGAGACACGAAAGCCGGGGGGAATCGGAGAGGAGGCGGACTTGCTAACACGAGGTGGTGTATCCCTGGATTTTCACAAAGAAAAGATTTCCATCTGCCGCAGGGATGTCGAACTTTTGGACTAGCGTGACGTCATCCACTCCGCTACAAGCACCCCTAGGGCATCACGTTAATCTGTTAATAAACAACGGGGTAGAATGCTGGAAGTGTGAATTTCCCTACGGGGATGAATAAAGTATCTATCTATCTATCTATCTATCTATCTATCTAATAACCCCAATAAGCAGGTTAGCGTCTTACATGGCTGCAATACAAGGCCGCTATTGGGAAATGTGGAGCACATTGTAAAGTGCTTTTGGAAGTCATTGACTTGAAAAGCGCTATATAAATGCAGATCATTTCATTTAATTTCAAATGAGTACCATTTGTACGGGACTACAGTAAACATTCGTTTTTACCGGGATTGCGTTCCAAAAACGTCCTGCGGTAGTCAAAACCTTTATTTATTTGTTTATTTATTAAATACCCAATTTAAGGCTCAATTATTAAAGTATTATTAAGTAAAAGTTCACGGTTCGCGGATCACATAACCACATGGATTGGGGCACTAATAGGGACGCAACTCTGGACAGCCTTTTCCTCTTTTGTAGCATCGCATATCCATGACCTGGATTTCCTTCTCCAGTTCTGCTGTGAGAGACCATGTCTCGCCAGCGTAGAGGAAAATAGAAGTAACCAGTGCTTGCATGAGTCTGATCTTTGATTTCACTCCTACGTTCTTGTCCCTCCAGATGGGTTTAAGTCTGGGAAGTGTGGCTGTGGTTTGAGCTATCCTGGCCATGATTTCTGTTTCTGACCCCTATTTTGATATGACAGCTCCAAGACATTTGAATACGGTGACAAGTTCTAGCTCTCTGAGGTTGATTGTGATGTTTGTGGTGATACCTTGGGGATTGTTGGTCACTGGTTTACTTGGAATGATGGGCTGGGTTGGGCCTAAGATGTCAATCATTACGATTAGTTTGGGCCGAGCTTTTCTCTTACTTTGAAGCAACTGTCTTACAGTCATTGTTTTTCTTTATACAGTCTGGTTTAACTTATATTTCTCTGCAAATGAGAGGCTCTACGTTTTGCGCATCCACGCCTTCACGCCCAACCTTCTCCTCATGTGCAATCCTTGTTGCTGTCTCCCTGAGTAGACCATGCTTGCCGGTAGCGGGGGCCGAGGTTGGCCCATTTCACCTGTCCTCTACCCGAGTCCTCAGGTATAATATAGAATTTTTCAATTCAGACTGGAGCTGAAGGCCTAAGTGAAAAATGCACGGCTCGCTACGGACAATGACGCATCTAACTTCACGTTTTCTGCAAATAATTGATACGCAGCAGAGTAACCAGTGTTTGTCTGCTCAGTCTGCCTTGAACATGCAGGCATGCGGTTGTTACAGTAAGGAAATGTCAACCTCCTACCGCCATCACTGAGTTCCATTCATAGCTGATTAATTGTACCATTAGTCTTTGTGCCCATTGTAATGAATAGCTGGCATTAGGGCTTTAATGAGGACGGTTACTTCAGATCTGCATAATGTATCTGGGCCACAAACACATAATACCACCGGGACAAAGACATGCAGAGAGAACCATTTGTCCTAATATTAAATTAGGGGAGAAAAAAGAATGCAGGTTCAGCGGTGTCAGCTGAGAAGTGCCAGTTCAAAAAGCACTCTTCAAATGAATGACTTACAGGAGCAGTAGTGGTGACCATACAAGGAACTACAAGCACATTTTTCCAAACCTCAAGTATTTAAGATTCTATTTTAAGGTTCTGTTGGTATCATGCATAATGTTGCATGTACTTGCCCCCTCATATCTTTCTGATTTGAATTCCTCCTATGATCCTGCTCGTGTCATGATTACCGATGTGATTCACTTGTGCCTTCTCCTTTGGTGCCAACTGCCTCTGACTCTGATTGGCTCCCTGTCCCTATTTAAACCCACTCCTATCTGTCCCCTTTTGTCAGTCTGTCTCCGAACCTCAGTTAACACTAGGCAAGCCTTTTTTGACCCTGACTCCCACCTGTTTTTTGCTCCTGTCTGTCTCCCAGCTTTGACCTGTTTTTGATCCTGACCACGTCTACTCTCCCGTCTTGGCTTTCGACCTGTTTTGTCCCCAACCACGTCTACTCTCCTATTCCTGGCTTACGACTCGCTTCCCAGCTACTGACCTGTTTTTCCATTCCCGACACCACCATCGCTCTCCGCGGAAGATCCACTTGCGTGTTCAGAGCGACCTGCTCCCCACGTCCAGCAATCACCCGACCGTGGGCGCAACCTTTTCTCGTTCTTCCAATAAAAATTGTGAGAAACGCAACGCAAGTGAGTCTCTGTTCTGGTCCTGACAGCTCGGGGCCCTTGCTCGGGAAATGCTGGTCTACTAGTGATTCCAAGAGCCTGGAGGATTCCTGCAAGTTTGAGAGTGTTTTCCATTCAGGCCCCGGTCCTGTGGAATGCTCTGTCCTCTGAGATCTTCAACCTCAGTAGACGTGTTTGAATCTAGGATAAGAGCACACTTTTCAATTCTATTGGCCCTTTGCACTTGACGTCACATTTCATTCCCTGGAAGTATGAGCGCCCACAACAATCCACAACAGGGATACAACAAAGACTTTCAACCGTGATTTCTTACTGTGCGGTGGGCTGTACGAACCGGCAAGATTCTAAAACCAATTTGGCATTTTATCGTATCCCTCTTGATGAAGACAGAAGACGGTGATTGATGTATGAACCAATGACTGTGGGTTAGACATCGTCCGGGCTGTTTGGTGCCTAGCTCACTCATTCATTCATTCCTTCGCATTCGTTCTGCTGCTGTGTGTTTATTCTCAGAAACTCCAGGCAACTAATTGTAGGCGCGTCCCTAGTCAAACTGAAACTTAACAGTAAAGCCGGGTATACACTGTTGCGTCAAAAGCTACTGGTCACACTGTACGAGTGAATCGCTCAGAAAAAGCTCCTGTCTGTTAAAGTATCTGACTTGCCCATGTTTGAACTGCGTGGTGGATAATAAACGGAGCGGACTTTCAGGTCTTGTTCTCTGTTTTTCATGCTCAGGTTTTTGAGTTTTTCCTTGCTCTCATGTAGGTTTCAGATCAGAGGATGTTTTAATGGTGGTCTGGTCAGCCCTTGAGACTTTATGCGATTAAGGTCTGTACAAATTAACATGACTACTTAAAAGTCCGTCTGAATATATCGTGTTTTAAGAAATCTGAGGGCTGAAAAAGAGGCAATGAAAAAAGTGACACAATCTGCTTCTGGTATTTTCCAGTGGTGCCTTAAAGATTGGAAACAAATAAATTCTAATAGCCCATGACTGAGAATGTCTGAAGGAAATAGTTTTCTATTTGTAGCCATATAGTGGTGGGGCTCAAACTAATATTTTTTACAAAGCCCGAATATCTGACAGCATAATCCAAGTACTCCTTGAAAAGGTCTGAGTGTAGATAAGACAGTCAGTCAGGCTCGGACTAAATGAAAGCATTCATATCTGCTAAAAGCACACACAGGACTGCCAATAACGAAAGACCAATAAGGCTGAAAATAGCAGATCATGCCAGGCTCTTACAAAAAATTTTTTTTCCATTCACATTCAAAATTGTCTTTCATAATTGTTACTACAGTAATCCTTTGCTGTATCACGGTCTACTTATTGCGTTTTTTCTACTTTGCAGATTTTCAACATGAACATGTTTTGCACCACACAACACACAGTAAATGCTGTCACGGGGACGGAGAGCTAGGTGAGTGTGTTGGGTGGGTGTGATTGTCTGTGTGTGAGACTGTTATAGGCTGCTGTATGCTGTGAGTCAAACAGCAGGGTTCGGCGGGCGCACAAGTCGATGTGTCCACCCACCCAAAACACACTGTGATGCAACAGCTTGTTTTTTAGCAGCTCGTAATCAGTTACAGTATATTGGACTCTAAGGTAAGTTGGGAGAACGCCAAGAAATGCTGATCACCAGCAGGTGCTCCGTTGATTGTTATCTGGTCCGAGAAGAGACTGAAGCTACGTCATGAGAGAAAGCAGTGGCGGTGCTGCAGGTGCTATGACTAGGCTGCGTGACAAGGCACCTCCGTCGAGCCTAACGCAAGATCCATTACCCATGAAATGGATGACTTGGAGCTACCACTTGTGAAAAACCGCTACATATGTGACCCGGGTATTTCAATCATCATGAGACCTGGCTCAATCCATGGATCCCCAATGCTAACGTGCATCTAGCCAGCTGCTCTCTTTATTGCTTTCTGAAACTGTAAGAAGCCCTTCAAAGATGTTGCACTATTGCATTACGACAATAAAGTCAAGCCAAGTCATGTTTATTTGTATAGCCCTTAATCACAAAGTCTAAAATGGCTGCACAGACCACAGATTATTGCAAACCACAGTCTATATTGACACCATCTCCTGATCTAAAACCTACATGAGGGCAAGGAAAACTCAAAAACCTCAACATGAGGAAAATGAAGAAACTTTGAGAAGGGACTGCACAAGAGGCAATCCTCTGGATGACCAAGGATGTATAAGCTGCAACGGATGTTGCAATAACAAATAATACACAGATATTGTCAACTTAAAATACAGGTTATTCATATGCGATGGAAAAAAAGTGTGTTTTAAGCTTAGATTTAAACATTTCCACTGAGGTTGAAGATCTCAGGGGGAAGAGCATTCCACAGCACCGGGTCCCGAATGGAAAACGCTCTCGAACCTGCGGTTCTCTTCTTGGCTCTTGGAATCACAAGTAGACCAGCATTTTAAGAGCGAAGGCTCTTGACCGGAGCATAGAGGGAAATTAAATCTTAAAGAAATGAGGGAGCAAGTCCATGCATGATTTTGTATACTTCCACTAGAACCTTGAAATCACATCTTAAGCTAACATGGAGCCAATGCAGTTTAGCTAAAATCGGGGTCATGTGATCAAACTTTCTTATCTTAGTTAAAACCCTCGCTGCAGCATTTTTTACCAGCAGAAAGCTCTTGATTTTGGACTTCGGGAGACCGGAGAGTAGTGCATTACAGTAATCAAGACGGGAAGTAACAAACGCATGAATTATAATCTCCGCATCCGACTGAAACAGCATAGGGCGAATTTCAGCAATGTTGCGAAGATGGAAAAAAAGCTGTTCTAGAAATATCCTTAACATGTGTTTGTAAGGACAGATTTGAGTCAAATATGACACCTAAATTTTTGACTGACTCACTTTGGGTGATATTACGTCAACTGCAATTCTGTGTCCTGTGTTCTTATTGGTAGATCTTTAGTTGTTATCTTGTAACATTTGTATATATCATGGAACTGGATGGTGGTTGGATCCCTTAACCAATAGGGTCGTAGGGTCACAATTTCCTGTGGTGTGTCTTGGGCAAGTACAGCATTGTGACGCCCATAAATGCTTCTACTTCGCGGACTACTGGACTATCACAGGCTTTTTTGGGAATGCAACCTCTGCGAAAAACAAGGGATCACTAAACATTGTTCAAAGCAGCAATTAAACCAGCTGTCTTTCTGAAATACAGCAGCTGCCCTTCAACGTAGCTAAAGGGAGGACTGAAAGGAAATCAGGATGTTAAACATGTTTGTATAAGACCCCTAGAATTTACTCTAGGGTAAAATGGTTTCTAAAAAAAAATGATAGCCAATGTCCCCCCTAAGCTAAACAGAGGGCTGTGTGTGTTTGGCTCTGTGTGTTTAGAATTCCATTTAGAACAAAACCCTGGAGATGGTGCGAACATAATTAATCATGAATAAACACAGTACAATTTTCCACGAGCACAGTCATGTACGTGACTGATTTCTTTTCTCACGTCAAGCTGCCACATAAGATCACCCGCTGAAACACGCAACCTCACACTGGCTCTCTTTGGGCATGTAAATGAAGATGTACAGATATGGTAAACAATGGAAATACCACAGGCTGACTGCGAGGAAAAACCTAGGTCCCTTGGGCTCCTCTTTCATGCACATCAAAACAGCCAATGATGCTCCACATCTCCAGAGCTTCTCACCCGAACAGCGAAGGTAGGCAAATGTTTTCTACTTGGAGACATACATGTGAAGAGAAGACTGTTATACAGCCCATTTTCTCAACAATAAACATGATGTTGTTGTGTGATTTCTTTATGGAGTTTTGTTTCCATGTTTGATAGCAATTCTTTTTTTTTCCCATGACAGTAGCTCACCAAATATAAAGTGGGACTGTACAAGGATAGGGCAGCATGGTGGAGCAGTGGTTAGCGGTGTGCGGCACAGTTCTGAGGTCATGGGATCGAACCTCTTGTGTGAAGTTTGCCTGTTCTCCCTGTGCTTGCGTGGGTTTTCTCCGGGCACTCAGTTTTCCTCCCACAATCCAAAAACATGCGTTTCAGGTTGATTGGCCGTTTCAGATTGTCCCTAGGTGTGAATGAGCGAGCGAATGGTCTGTCCCTGTGTGCCTTGCGACTGGCTGGCAACCAGTTCAGGGTGTCCCTTGCCCACTGCTCAAAGATAGCTAGGATGGGCTCCAACACCCCCGCGACCCTACTGAGGATAAGCGGTGCAGATAATGGATAGATTGATGTACAAGGATAAAGGTTAACTAAAAAAAGTGCTTCGAAACAACTCCAAACTGTACATGTGAATTTGTACTCATGTCTTTTTAAATTATGTAAATATGAAAACATTTCCAACTAAAATGTACATACTTTGGCATTAAGCTGCCTAACACCTCTGCGAATACGTAATTATGCCGGGCAAAAAACTAAGGCAGGCAGGGGCAGGCAATTATATCTGTTTATCTGCAGATTAGCCAATGAATCTGATAAACAAAAAACGTTTTTAAATCCTTCAAAAGAGCATTGATCACAATTAAAATATATAGTTATAACTAAATGAACTCATTTAGTGCCAGATGGTCTTCTCAAACAGGAAATTTGCCCATTTTTACCGTGCCGACTCATTTTTGAAGGCTTAGATAAAATTTAGCCCCATAGCAATATAGACATAAAAGCTGGCTAAAACAAAAAACACAGAAATTAAAAATAACTGTACCTTTACAATTTTAGCTTATGGAAAATGGGAGTTATTATGGGGTCAGGAAGGGATTCTGCTAAAAGGAAACACAAAAGTTGTGGTGGCTCCGCCTGCAAAGGTCTTACCCTTAGGGAAGGGTGTAAAGAGAAAATAGTGAGCTACCTAAATTAGCGTGACCAGGGGACTAAGCATGTCAGTTTGGATGTTAGAGGACTATTTTCTATAGTCATAAGGGCAAGTATTGAAAAAAGTAAAAAAACAAGCTGCAATCAGGCATACATGGCCATGCTTAAGGCCTTTAAAATAAGACTGACCTTCAAAAAAACACAAATATCTGAGGCTATTTCAGTGCATATTTTCCTCATTCCAGGGTAAAACAACAGTAAAGGGGGGAACTGTAACATTTCCATTAGCTGTTTCTGAATAAAGGAACGCTATTTACCGCACTTGAACTCACACAGCACATTGGAAAGTTTAGTGGGGAAAACAGACGCTTTAAACCAACAAATTTTTACACAACGTAAGCGGGATTTGTGAACAACAACCACATGAGAGAGCGCATTTAATGTGAGCTCATGACAACTATTTGGTAGCAGATGACTTCGTCCCTGAAAAACCTAGGATGTGAGGCCTGCACACAGCCCAAAGAGGGATGCAAATTTTACTCCAGCTTCAATAAAATGTCTTTTCAGAATAAGTATTAAATAACAACTAAACAGCAGTACGGCGGCGCAGTGGTTAGCACGTGTGCGGCACAGCTCTCAGGTCACGGGTTCAAATCCAGCTACCTGTGCGGAGTTTGCATGTTCTCCACGTGCTTGCCTGCCCGCGACCCTACTGAGGATAAGCGGTGCAGATAATGGATGGATAATGGATAACAACTAAACACAATCAACAAACAAGAGCTTAAAAATGTCATCAAATTCAAATATATTGGAGATGTCATATGAGAAGAGGGGTCATAACCAGAAATCAGGATCAGGATGGCCAGGATAGCTCAAACCACGGCCGAAATTGCCAGATTCAAACCCACCTGAAGGGACAAAAAATGAGCAGTGAAATCAAAGATAATACTCATGCAAGCGCTGGTTACCTCCATCTTCCTCTACACTTGCGACATGGACTCTTACAGCAAGACTGGAAAGGAAAATCCAGCCCATGGAGATGCAAAACTTCTCAGCATTAACTACATACCCCATCTGACATGTGAAACATTGCGCAACATCAGAGGGCATATTGGCAGGGTTGGGTAGGGTTACTTTAACTTGATTACTTTCAATTACTTTTGGATTACTCCAATACCGAATATGCTAATAAAAGACAAAAGAAACTAAATATGAATAAAATTGACTCACAACACGTGGTAAGCTTTCTCTCCTGGCTTTGATCTCTGGCAAAACTAACATAAAATGCAACAGAAACAAAATGAAAATAAATCCAAACAGCTTGCCAACATCATTTTTGCCGTTCCATGTGTTCCGTTACTCCCCAAGCCTGCACAAAATTTAGTCATTTTATTAATATTTAGTTTCTTTTGTCTTTCATTAGCATATTTTGTATTGGAGTAATCCAAAAGTAATTGAAAGTAATCAAGTTAAAGTAAGCCTACCCAACCCTGCATATTGGACACTACGAAGCACTGTTGTCAACTGTGCACAAATAGTCACGTCTCGGGACTGATAAGATAATTCTCCAGGGCACAGTCAAAGAGGGCATTTTGCCACCCACTGTCCTCTGAGATTGGCATTGCAGTTGCTGAGCGTTCATGTAAAAACAACCTCAGGTCTGCATAGACACAATACATGACCAATACCGTGTAGAGTTCCACGGAATATATTGTAGAGAAAATGTCAATTTGATAAGGGAGCTAAATTAATTTGCATTTACACTATCAGGTTGTCTGGATCACAAGTTGCAGCTATTTAGCCTCGGCAAAGTGGAAGCAGTGACCTCATCTTTTGTTCCACTAAAGTTCTCCGGTGGGTATTATTGATTGACCTTTAAAGTTTTTAAACTAGTTAATGAATGCCAGTAAGCACAAAAAGAACAATTAATGTCCTTCTGCTTATCTAGTGCAATAAGTGAAACTCCCAGAATTGCATTTCGATAACAGGTGCAGGCAAAGGTGTGGCTCCCAATTAGGGGTGTCCCAATCCCGTATTGACATTGGTTCAATATTGTACAACCAAACAACAGGGTCTGGTAGGGTTACTTTAACTGGATGACTTTCAATTACTTTTGGATTACTCCAATACCAAATATGCTAATAAAAGACAAAAGAAACTAAATATGAATAAAATGATGACTCACAACACATGGTAAGCTTTCTCTCCTGGCTTTGATCTCTTTGATCTACGGCAAAACTAACATAAAATGCGACAGAAACAAAATGAAAATAAACCCAAACAGCTTGCCGACATCATTTTTGGCGTTCCATGTATTCCGTTACTCCCCAAGCCTGCACAAAATTTAGTAATTTTATTCATATTTAGTTTCTTTTGTCTTTTATTAGCATATTTGGTATTGGAGTAATCCAAAAGAAATTGAAAGTAGTCCAGTTAAAGTAACCCTACCCAACCCTGCCAAACAATAAATACGCAATCGGAACTAATGTGAAAGCATCAAAAAGCTCCAATGATGGGGTTTATATACAAGTTGTTCGAGTTTCCATTCATACTCTTTTCCTTCTCTTCAGTGTCTGGAAACTGCGTCCAGGGACAATAACTTTGCTGTAAGAGGGATTCTCTTTTTGCTTTGGCTATGGATGTCTGTAATTCAAGGGAAGCAGGGTTAAAAACACTAGGAGCACGGTGGAGCAGTGGTTAGCGCGTGTGCAGCACAGTTCTGAGGTCATGAGATCGAACCTTCTTGTGTGGAGTTTGCATGTTGTCCCCGTGCTTAGGTGGGTTTCCTCCGGGCACTTCGGTTTCCTTCCATATTTCAAAAACACGCATGTCAGGTTAATTGGCCTGTCCAAATTGTCCTTAGGTGTGAATAAGCGAGAGAGTTCTCCGTCTCTGTTTGCCCTGCAACTGGCTGGCAACAGTTCAGAGTATCCCCTGCCCACTGCCCGAAGATAGCTCCAGCACCCTCGCGACCCTACTGAGGATAAGCGGTGCAGATAATAATGTTAACATTAATCAACACGAGGAACAACAGTCTAAAACAATGTTGTTCCCAATCCAACTCAAGTCAAGTCACATGTTTTAGCCTTTAATCACAAAACATCTCAAAGGACTGCACAAACTATCATTACACCAATCCCTGATCAGAGACCTACATGAGGGCAAGAGAAAATTCAAATAAACTTAAACATGAGGAAAAGTAAGGAACCTTGAGAAAGATTCACACAATTAAAGATGCAAAATTTTAGATAAATAAATACAAGGACTATGAGAGACAATCTTGGCCCAAACCCAAACGTAATGATTGACATTTTAGGTCCGACCTGACCCGAATTTTGAGCCGGGCTTGTGCCTAAGATCTCAGCTTTACCCTGCACTAAACAAAATGTCCGTCACACTATGAAGGCCTTGACACTCACAGACGCAGCAGCTGTGACGGTAAGCGAGCATATTGTTATGTCCCACTAGAGCCTGACATGTTTCATGCAGCCCTGCATTCATGCCGGTGTTGTATTCACACGTTTGATGCCATCTGACCGCTATGTGCTACGCCGGCATGTTCACGAGTTGGCAGAACTGTGCGCTACGTTTGCCTCCTGCTTGCCCGACTTTGACCCTGCTGGCAGATGATGAAGAGCAAGGTATTCCTAAAGGAGGCTTGAGCTTTTTTTCAGGGCCAGTGAAGATGGAGGGAAGTATCTCTAAGCAGCCCATTATAAAGTCTTGATTTGGGCTGGGAATAAGGCCGGTTAGCAAAGGCAATGGGACGCTTACCCATCTGCTACCTGTACAAGTGCCTTTGAAAAGTAGTTTAAAGTTTTGTATCTGAAATCTGCACGACTTTGCTTATTGTAATATTTTATGTTGCATAAGATTACAGTCAGTCCTCCATTACAATCTCAAGCAAAATAGTAATTCCTTTCTGTATCGGGGTTTAGCTATTTTGTGTTCTGCATTTGGATTGGCTAAATAGTTGCCCCGCCACCTTTCTTTGGTTGTCTGCCTGCGTGCGTGGCAATGAACATATACGTAATTAGCTTGAGGAACATACATTATATATGTAATATGTAAATATTTTTCATTTTCAGGGTTCTCTAAAAAAACAAAAAATTCCCTAAAAGGCAGTTGAATATGCTTTCTATCGGCAACAAAGTTGGACAACTCAACCCACTAAACCAGCTCTACAAAACCTCCGGGTCTTTGGCGCTCCCAAGTCGCTCATTGGCGCTACAAAACTGATTGATAATGGGAAAATACATGGTAGGAAAAAACAGGACAGATTTTTAACACTTTCCAATGAATATTCATCGATACATTATGTGTTTCTTTTCTTATAAGGCTTGTACAAGGCTTTTAATTTTTTGGTCTAATATATTTAAGCTAGCCAACTGGAAGGTAGATGCAGTTTTCAATAACGTCCACATTATGGCATCAAAGCATCAGGTCAAGTAAAAGTGGAGCATTTCCTTTATACATTGGTGCAATAAAACAGTAATATTATTTTTAAATTATAATTTGACAGTACAGAAGAAATTTGTAAAAAAAAAAAAAAAAAAAAGTACTTTTGTTTGTGAAACAAATACTTGAGCCTGTAAATTTGCTTTGTACTGCATTTTTGTCCATCGCGGGACATTTTTAGAACGTAACCCCCATAAAAAATGAGGGCTTACTGTACATTATAATTAAAAAAGAAGATGCAACACTACAGTGAACCACTGCTAAGTATAATTGCAATTACAAAAGTAGAATATTACTTGCAGCTATGTGTGCTTACAGGGGCCAGCGGGAAAGATCACATTGCAGTTTTAAAATCTCTGCACTGTTGTAGATGTCAGGATCGATTTTAAGATGCGTTTACTGTTTTTTTGACGGTTTTCTGACCATTTTATCCATCTGATCTATTTTTTTTTTTTTAAATCAGTGCTCGCGGTCCTTGAGGTCCTCTAGCAGATATCTGTTAATTGTTCATAGGTTGGAATGGTCTGCCGGAGGAAATCAGGTCTGCGGGGACCCTTGATACAGTTTTTGATTTTTGGGGGTCCACTCTGGCTCTTTCAGCATTGCGTGTTGCCGACACCTGGGTTAAGGTTTTGATTGAAGCTACAGTTAGGTTAAGGGTTGGAGTTAGGCTGGTGACCGGAATGTTATATGGAGCTAGGGTTGGATTTAAATTTGGAGATAGATGCTTGGAAAAAATCTGAAGTGAGAGTTATGGCCCTAAAGTTGGATTTTCAAGTATTTTGAGTTTGAAATAACTGTGGAATGTGATGTGGGGATGATCTATCTATCTATCTATCTATCTTTTTATCTATCTATCTATCTATCTATCTATCTATCTATCTATCTATCTAACTCACCAATTGAAGCCTTTTTTGACCTTCAAGCATTCCACATTCCACTGACTTGGAAGATTATATCACCCAAAATGAAGTGTATTACTGTCAGTTATCCAATAAACCAAGACAAAAGAGCTTGCAGTATTTCTTTGTCACAGCATGACGCTGCTATACTTTGTAAACAGAGTAATAGAAGAAGTCACAAGAAGTGGCAGTAATGGGCCCCATTTCACTGCGGCCAGCTCGTACCTCAGACGGGATGCGAGTCCAGGGATTTTTTGTTAGTTGTCATGACTGATAGTGGGAGACTGATATGATGCAAACAGCACAAGTAGAACGCAAGATGAAGTGACTTGTAAGCTATCTTTATTTAAAACATCTACATCCTTAACCACCGGATCAGGGACCGATTTTTTTAAATGCATCATGTCTCATGGACGGTTCCTCATTTTGCTCCATCCATCTCAATGTAATAAGCACGGAGCAGATGCATCTCAAGAGCTTGAGTGCTTTGAGCTAAATGCACCAAACCAAATTGTGTGCTAATAATAATAATAATAATAATTTCCTTGTATTGTCATTCTGTGTAACAATGTACACAGAACGAAATGTCGATTGCACCTGACCCGTTGTAGCGAGCCGATGCAGCCGCAGCCAACAGAGGGCGCCGCCGACCACTTTTTAACTAGCTAGTGTCAAGCAGACAAAATGTCAAAGAATACTTTAGTGAAGATGTTGGGTTAAGAGACAGAAGGGAAGTTGAAAAATAAAGAACCAATGGATGAATATTTCAAGGAAACGCAAGTCCTGGCCAAAGTAAGGGGAAATAGTCTCCATTCAAGTACAATTTGTTGAAAAATGTTCTCTCTGAAGTATAAACACTATTTTTAAGATCCTCTGAAAAAAAATACAGATTTTGCCAGGCAAGTATGCTGATGGTAAAAAAACATTATTTATTTGCCAATTCTTTTTTTTTAAAAACAATAAAATAATAATTCAAATGGGCAAAATAATCTCATTTGATGGATGACAGTCCAAAGAAATTGTCTTATCCAAGTAAAAAAAATCTACCAATATATTTAACAATGGTCATTTATTTCATGTTATATTAGAAAAAAAGGATAACAATAGAGTCCAATTGGAAAAAAATAATTATCATTTAAAGATATATTCTTCTCATTTTAACTAAAAATATTTATAAAAAAATTACCGGAGAAGTATTCTTATTTTACCTAAAATTTTAATAAAAATGGTATAAAAAAACATACAATTATAAAAAAAGAATATATTACTTAAAAGGAGAAAACAATTCTGCCAATAGCTTAAGCACACAAAGAAGTCTGTCAATATATCTAACACCGTTCATTTATTTCATATTTGACAACAGAAAAGGGTAACAATAAAGTAAAATAAGAAATAATAATTCTCGTTTTTTAAATCTAAATTTTAACCAATTATTTGGTACAAAGCAATTGAGTATTTCCTTTTTGTACCTAAAATATCAATAAAAAAGGTATTAAAAATAAAAAAGAAACCATAAAATGTAAGTATAAGACAATATAATGCTTGAAATGAGGAAAGGTTTCTGCCAATAGGGTACACATGTAAAAATCCGACAATATATTTAACAATGCTCCTTCATTTCATATTTTACTGGCTAAATAAGTAAAATTCGGGTAAATTTAGAAAAAATATGCTCAAAAATGTTTTCTTATTTTATCCCCCAAAAAAGAAAAAATATGACCAATTATGTACATGTTATTTTACCGGGGATTTAAATAAAAAATGTGAAAAGAATAGTAGTCCATAAAATGTAAGTATAAGAAAATCAAATATCACTTAAAATGAAGAAAATGTTCTTCCAATAGGGTAAGCATGTATTTTTTCCAGTCTAAGAGCAGACACACTTAAGTGATGAATTTTAAGTCCCAGCTCTGTTTTTAAATCAGGAAAACAATGCACATGCAGTATTCCACTATTATTATCTATCAAAAGCCTAGCCTGCACAAATGCTGAATGTGTGTCTCAGGATTAGATTTCCACAAAGTAAGCAAAAATCAACAGCAAAACATGGCTGTGAAGTATAATGCAGTAAGTACCATTGGATCAGACTTAGATTTTGTACCATCTGTGGAAATCATTTTAATGACTGCTTTGTCGACCTCAAAGTTGGAAAAACATGACCAATGTCCTCGCCAAGATGACAACTGCTAGGATATCTGGCAAAAACACATTAAGAAATGTGCCGAGGCCAGAAGAGTTTGCAAACGACTGCAATAAATCAGATGTAACAAGAGGCCCTTGAATCGCAGCAGATGCAGAAACTTCCCATCATATTTCTGATGGGTAAAGTCCTCAGACATTATTAACTATTCTATCTATCTATCTACCTTGGTCATATCCCTCAAGAGGGGTGACTGACAGGAAGACAAACACGTATACAAAAAATAAGGAAAAGAAAAGAAGGAATAAGTAGTAAAAACACACAAAAATTGACCATGGCCACCCCAAATGCCCAAACACCCAAACAAGTTAAGCACCTCGGCACCCAGTTGGTCATGCGTTTGTCCCTCCAGATGAAACGGGACATAAGAAAGCGGCCATGTCACTCAGGTCAGGGTGACACAACACACTCTTCTCTTCAACATAAGGGCCCGACAGCTTTCACTGGTTTACCCCTGCCGCATCATTGAGGTGCCCTGCCCATCCCTTAGAAAACATCCCACTATTCTTTAACAAAACCTCTCCACTCATTCCTATCACCAACAATAAGAACTAAGAAAAAGGTTAAAAGTTAAACAGAAAATTCTATTTTATTTTTAACATTTTGATTTGGCTCGCGTTCTACAACCATTCCTTTTCTACAGGTATACACGAGCATGGATTCACGCTAAATCACAGTTAATCATTTTATAAAATGTATTTGAAGGCGATAAATAGCAAAAAAATCAAGTGAAACTCATTAAGTTTGGTGTTGCTCAGAAATGTCTGTATTTCTAAAGGAAAATCACCGTTAGGTGTATGACGGCCAATTTCCGGCAAGCAGTATTCTTATAGTACATTGCTAATTGCGTTAGAAGGCTAATGAATGATTAGTAAACCCTTGTGCAATGATGCTAGCACAGCTGAAAACACTTTAGCTGGTTCGAGAAGCTAATCAACTGACCTTCCTTTGAGCTAGTAGAGTCTCTTGAGCATCACATTTGTGGGTGTGTTTAAATGACCAGGAAAAACGAATGTCCGTGTGAAACTCGACAGTCTATTTGTGTTCTAAGAATTGAAGGGTATTCCATGCAAAAAAATTGCCAAGAAACTGAAGCTCTCCAATAACTGTGTGCTACTCCCTTCAGCGAACAGCACTGACAGACTCTAACCAGAGTGGAAAGAGAAGTGGAAGGCACAATCAAGCAGGAGGACAAGTACATTAGAGTTTGAGAAACATAGGCCTTACAGGTCCTCAACTAGCAGCTTTGTTAAATAGTACCTGCAAAACATAAGTGTCAACAGTGAAGAGGCGACTGCGGGTTGCTGGCCTTCAAGGCAAAGTGGAAAAGAAAAGGCCATATCTGAGACTGGTCAACCAAAGGAAGAGATTCTTATGAGCGAAAGAATGAAGACGTAGGGAGTTCATTTCATAAATAAAACGGACTTTCCTTAGAAAACACAAAATTGTCTCGGTGACCCCAAACTTTTGAACAATAGTGTACCAGGCTTCCTGCAGCTGAAGTCAAGACTTTTTAAGACCTTTTTAACGCCTTTTGAAATCAATTTAAGACCAAGTCGACAGAAAAACCACAAATGAAACGCACAGAAAAAAAGAAAGAAAAAAAAAGACTATTTCTTGCACACAATACATGGTGCCTCGTACACACTTATCATTAAATGCCCACTTTCAGTGCATGGTCCAAAGTAAGCGTCTCTGTCTCAGGTTTTGTATTGTGGGCAGACCTAAGACATCTGTTCGACTGAAACCACATCACCGTATTGCTATTTTCGTTATTGTGGTCACGCCATGTTGCCACCAAAGTAAATAAGTGGATTATTTAAAAAGACAATTGATAAATGTTACTCCAAGTTTTTCATGGAAACAAATATAAATCTTACTCATGCGTACATATTTTGAAGACTTTCGAAAATTGGACTTAAGACATTATTAGGCTTTATTTTTAGAATAATGAATTCAACATCTTTTAGAACTGTTCAAGGATCCACGGGAACCCTGAGTACCTTCCTATGCATCTATGAAATATGTTCACAACCTCCAAATGTTGGGAACGTCACCTAAATGTTGTTCACTGTGCAAAAACATGTCAGCGGTGTCTGGTTCCTTAGTATGACTAAAAAAACTGATCACATTACGAGCTTCTTAAAAGAAAACAGTTGGAATATGACTGTGTTACAAGAAAGCATGACTGCTTGATGTGTCGGCCTCTGTAAAACAACATTCCTTGGTCTCCTTAATGTCAATTTTTGGCATCTGGTTGCAGTTTAGTTGACTTATAATTCGCGCACACTCAATGTACAGGATAATTTACAACCCAGACTAACAAACTATTTTAGAAAACCTGCGCAAACAATGCGTTTTTGAATGTTCCATATTTGCTGGAGTCAGAAGTGATTCATTTCCCAAGGTGGACATTGAGGTATGCTCAATATGGCCTAAATTTTTATACTAACACCATAAAGCTAGAGCAGACAACTGATCTTTGTTTATTCCAATCCCCCTCTTGGGTGCACTCACCAGAGATGAATTACACGAATGACTGATTTGTCGAGTTTCTGACGCTGGCTGCTGCTGATTGGTCAGTTTGCATTTAATGTAAAGATAATACAGTAATCTCTCACCGTAACTGTCATGGTTGCCATGGCACCCAATTGGCCGCGCCCGTGTGTGTCACGGTTGCCATGGTGCCCAATTGGAACCGCCCGTGTGGCGACAGCTGCGGCTAGTTGAGAGATTGGCTTTCTGTCCGTATTAAGCTCAGCGCTCTCTTGCTTCCTTTGTCAGCCCGTCAAATAAACTTCTGCCCCACAAGACGTGGGTTCTGGCTCGGTCCTGTTTTCCTGTTGATATTTCCAGTACGGTATTGTTCCCGTTTATTTTTGTCCTGTTTAATTTCGGGTAACAGTTTTGTTTCCGTCTGTTTTTGTCCTGTTTTTATTTTCTCCAGTTTTTGTTCCCATCCAGTTTCTCCTGTTTATTTTCGATATCCTGGTTCGTTATCTATGTCACGCGATCGGGTCCTGATCTTGTTCTGGTTCTTGACAGTAACGCATCAATAAACAACACTCGGAGGAAAATTATAAAAGCGCAAAGAAATGCTGATCACCATCAGATGCTTCACGAATTGTTTGCGGGTCGGGAAGAGATTGAGGCGGCATCAGGAGAGAAGGCAATAGCGGTGCTGTAGGTCCGACCTACAGCTCTAGCTTTGTAACAATCCACCCCTGCCGAGCCTGTATCACACCAAAAGCAGATCAATTACCTATTAAACGGATGGCCCGGAGCTATAATTGGTGGGAAACAATTTGTGACCCATGTATATTAATTATCATGGAGAACAGGCTCAACCAGAGGATCCCTGATGCTAGCGTGCTCATTTATTATATCGCTTTCTTACACTGAAAGGTATTGCATAATAGACCATTCATTCATTCGACTGCAATTCTGTTTTTACTTAGAAATTTATGATTTTGTTACAGTCGTATGTATTATTTGTTAATGATAAAATGACAATGAAAGGAAATGATCTGCATTTATATAGCGCTTTTCAAGTCAATGACTTCCCAAAGCACTTTACAGTGTGCTTCACATTTCCCAATAGCGGCCTTGTATTGCAGCCATGTAAGACGCTAACCTGCTTATTGGGGGTATTAGGGGTTCAGTGTCTTACCCAAGGACACTTCGACATGTAACGCGGACAAGCCGGGATTTGAACTGGGTTCCCTTGATCCCAAGATGAGCGCTCTGCCTCCTGAGCTACTGCCGCCCCCCATGATAATAAATAAATGTTTCTACTTCGCGAGTTTTAACTATCATGGGGCTTTTTTGGAACGCAACCCTCCAAGGGATCGCTGTCTGCCCTTTTTCAGGTTGTTTATTTATACTTAGCTTTTATCTGGCCCTATGGCTTTGAATGGGGTTGTCATCACAATGCAAATCTGGTTGAATCTTTGGACTATATTTCTGCGATTGTTCAGAGCTAATGACACAAAAACTAATAGAAATAAACATGTTTAGTAACTATTTATTAGCATGAGCCATACATAGTATGAGGATTCAAAACATAACATGTTTGAGCTGTGCAAAACTGCCTTGCCCGTAGCTCTTAGGAATCTCTCAACATTGTATTAGTCAAAAAAAAAACTGACATTAAGTATATATCTCTCAAGAGGGGTGACCGACAGGAAGGCAAACACATGCACGAAAACAAAGAAAAGAAAAAGGAAAAAGTGGCAAAAAACAAAAAAAAATTGACCAGTGGCCAACCGAATTGCCCAAACACCCAAACAAGTTAAGCACCTCGGAACCTAAGTTGGTCATGAAACGGGACACAAGAAAGCAGCCATGTCACTCGGGTCAGGATGACACAACACACTCTTCTGTTCAACAGCAGGGCTCGACAGCTTTCACTGGTTTACCCCTGCCGCATCATACAGGTGCCCTGCCGATCCCTTAGAACGCGTCCAAACATCCCACTATCCTTTTACAACACCTCTCCACTCCTTCCTATCACCAACAAGAGCTCTAGCTTCCACTAGATTTAGACCTCTTTCCTGCAGTGCACTCATAACACCATCCATATATACAGGGATCAGAATGGAGATTTTCATTTTCAGCTGAAATAGCCAGCGTCCAGGAATAAACCAGGGCGGAGCCCCCCCCCCAAAAAAAAACCCTGGGTTTTAGGCAATTTACTTGTCCAAAACCATGCTTATATTTATCGTTTAAGTAACATTTTTAGAAGATTAAAATAATTTGCCCACATAACTGATTTTTTTGTAAATACTGCAAGATAAGTTCAAATGCAGTTCAGTCCCTGCAGCTTGTGCGACAATGCGGCCGATTTTTCTAACGGCCGCCAGGGTGCGCCAGAGCAATAAAGGAAAGAGTGAGACAGTCGGATTTTGAATTTGTTTGCTACGCAAGAGAAAAAGTGAAAAAGTCGGAATGCCTTTGGGGTTCAAAAACAGCGGAAATCCGCGGATCCGCAGAAAATTCTGATCCCTGTATATAGAATATACGCTACACATATAAAAGTGTTAAAATTCAGAAGCTTCCCTTTTATTCTACTTTTCACATTTTGGTTAAATTCGACAGTATGTCTATTATATAATTTGTTCTTATTATTTTCCATTAAAACTACAACTTGTAAATGCAGCGTAAGCTAAAAAAAATATTGGCTTCTCGATGAGCCTTCCAAATATTGCATTAAAAAGCAACAAAATCTGCATGAGGTACTGCTGTTCTTTGTTATCTGAGCAAAACAATCAAATGAGGCCTATCAGGCATCATAATTCAGTTCACTGATGTGCTTAATCAATTTTAGATTTGTCATTTGTCTTCATTAATTTAATCTGCATTAGAGTAAAAGAGGCTGTGGTGCGTACCTTGATCCAAAATGATGAGTTGGGCGCTGGATTGAATGTTTCCTGCATCGTTTTCTGCCAGGCACTGGTAAAAACCCTCGTCAGATTTGACCAATCCAAGAACTTGGAGATCGTGTTCTTTCTATAAAATGGAGCAAACAAGCAAAGAATCGCGTAAAGCACATAATAATAATACAGTGGCCCCTGTACAAAAGAGATACATTTGTTCCCGGATTGAGCTCATATCTAGAACTTCTCCTATCTTGAACAAACTGCCCTCATAAGAAATTACCAAAAATCCAAGTTTCACATTTTCCTGATCATTAGAAACGCATTGAAATAGTACTGAACATAACAGTCCAGTAAAACTGTGATAATAAAATAATTTTAAAGCCCCTAAACAGAATTTCTTACGTTAGCAACAATATTATCTTATAATAATAACAGAAAGAAATGCGCGTGCTACCTTAGACGAGCTAATGCTGGCACTGAGCAGTCTCGAACCATCCCCATTGGTAATTCTCATAAGCTGATTTTCTCTATGTCGGGCAAAATTTTTGCCCAGAGGACATCTCATATCTAAAATTTCTCGTATCTCTAGTAGCTTGTATGTACAGTGGAACCTCGCTAGTTCGCGGTTCCACTTTTGCGGCTTCAGAGCTTTGCGGGTCTAAAAAATATACCTTACCTTCTCAATAAAACCATTTATTGACTTGACGCCATTGAGCGCGAGCTTATGTCAACTGAGGACACGGTTTGGACACTCTTATTGTGAAGAGGAGGGGGAGGCCCTGAAACAATGCTTAGTCATGGTGAGTTACCGCTTCGCTCACCCCCCCTTCTTCAACTCCTCCCACCTCACCCCCTTCTTATGTGGCGCTCAGTTTATCGAGGAAGAACTCGGCGACGCGACGTAAGTATATTCTCTTCAGTCACATTTCATCTCAAGTTTGACTTTATTATACCAAAAGCGAGCGGTTGATTGTACTACCTAAACACGGCTAATCGTGTGTGGTTTTGTGTATTTGTTGTAAAAGCCGTTCAATGCCGCTAGCTAAAGTATGTTGTTTTTGTCAGAAGGTAGCTCTTTCAGTTTCATTAAAATGAACACAGACCATTTTTTTAACTGTTGTTTCCCAAAACGCTTCACAAACACTCATCAAATATCACATTTTCACTGTTTTTATTTTCAATATGTAACCGGTAGTGTTAGCAAGCGAAATAAACTGCGATGGCTGCATGTGGTTGAGAGCGGTTAATACAATCATACTGAATGGTTCGTAGTGGTTTCGCCGCAGTCTTATTCCGTGTAAATTGATTATGTAAGACATGGCTACACTTGTGGGTCATGTTTTGGTACATTCAGCTCCAGTGTGAAGAGTTCTGGATGAGTCACCCAATAACTCCTTGCCATCATTCCAGCGATCACTTCAGTTTAATGGCGGGGGGTATACTGTATACCTGTATACGTTTTTTTTTTAAGCATTTTTGAAGGGGCGCCGCTACTTGGCGGATTTTCAGTTTTCGCGAGTGGTCTCGGTCCCCATTAACCGCAATAACCGAGGGATTACTGTATATAAAAAATTACCCTCCTCACCCTTGGTGGAGTGGTATGGGTGTCATTCTCAGACTGGTCTTCTACCAGAGGTCTGGGAGTTTTAGGGCTCTTCACAGTATCTTAGCTGTTAGGAGGGCTGCGTTTTTCTCGACCGAGATTTCAGATGTTGTTCCTCGGATCCGATGGAGCTACTCTTCCAGTTATGGGGTTTCTGTCCTGACTGCCCCCACTACCAGAGGGATCGCGCTGGGTTTGACCTTCAACCTCTGTTCCAGCTACTCTGTCAACACTTCTCCATTTCTCGTGTTCTTCCTTCCTGATGTTGGCGTCAGCTAGGATCGCCACATCTATTATCACCACCCCCTTTTATTCTTTGTCCACTACCATTTTGCCCAGTTGGTTAGCCAGGAGCTCCTTGTCAGTCTGGAAGCTGAAGTCCCACAGGATCTTGGCCCTGTTGTTCTTAGCAACCTTATGTGGTATGGCCCACTGGGACTTGGGTACTTCCATGGCATACCGGTTGCTTATGTTCATGCATACTATCCCAGCTATTTCATCATGCCTCTCCGTGTATGCTGATCCAGCTAGGATTTTACAACCTCCCAAGATGTTCTGGACTGTTTCAAGGGCGTCTTGCACAGTCTGCATCTATGGCTCTTGTGCATATGGCCTGTTCTTATGCTGCCATGATCAGAGTCTCAGAGCTGTCAGTCCTGCATTTTCCAGTCAGTGGTAGGATTTCTTGATGTCAGCCACCTCCTCTATCTGACGGTTATACATTCCATGTAGGAACCTTGCAGGATGTCTGTTCTCCCTCCTCTACGCTCTCATTAGGGTAAAAATGTTAACACGTATATGCATTTAACCATGTGTAATGTTTTTTTTTCATGCTTTTTCAGATAATGTTCTTTATGTTGCCTCCGTGGTCTTAACAACTCAGTCACTAAATTTGCAAATTATATTTGGAAGTAAATCCAATTCTTTTATTCCATCGTGATATTACAGTGCCATAACTGTGGACAACCCACTTGAGCTGTGATTAATGGTCACCTGACGCTTAGAAACCCTGATGTCATTTATGGACGCCAGCATGAGTCAAAAAGGCTATATTTTGTTAAAAGAAAATCACACCTTATTAAAAAGTGCTTATGACAAAGGTTATTTCATTTTAAAATAAATCACATCATTCATGGCAAGTATGATTTGAGTAAAAGGATCTTACAACAATTTTGAAGTAGTCGCTTGGAATAACTGCATCGCCATTCTTCACCCACTTGACAGTGGGGGCTGGTGACCCCGAGACTTTGCACTCAAACACGATGTCCATGGACTCATGGGCATAAACGTTGGCTGGCCTCTTCACGAATTGGGGTGGAACTGTGGAAGCAAGTAAAAACAGCAAAATATAATTGTCAATATATTGTCCAGTGATTGATTTCAATGGCTCTTTGGCAGCAAATAACCTCAATGATTTCGTCCTGCACCTTTACAAATTGTGATCACTATCATAATGATGATATCAGTGTATGCATGTAAACCAGGGGTCCCAAAACATTTTCCTGTGAGGGTAACATAACCTCTCCCTTCTTTTATTAGGGGCCGGGTTCAGTTTGTAACAGAAAAAGTGTGACGATAGTAGGAGTGCCTAAATGTAAATTAAATATTGTTTTCTAGAACGGTACTATCAAATAACCCTTCTGGATTATTCACACAACAAAAATTAGAAAATAAATATTAACACATTTGACAAAATAACTGACCCAATAACATACTGTGGGTTTTCCACAGATAAAAGGTCCATGGAATATAATCTCAGATCTAAATTTAGCTTAGTTGTCAGATTACTAGAACACCTGTGGTATAGAATATTTAGGAAAAGCAGTAATTGTTATATCAGTATCACACTATTTTGTAACAGCAATAAGGACGAATTCTCAGTAGGGTCGCGGGGGCGTTGGAGCCCATCCCAGCCATCTTCGGGCAGTGGGCAGGGGACACCCTAAACTGGTAGCCAGCCAGTCGCAGGGCACACAGGGACAGACAATTCGCTCGCTCATTCACCCCTAGGGACAATTTGGACCGGCCAATCAACCTGACATGCATGTTTTTGGAAACCAGCTCGGTGGCCTTGGGGGTAGGGTGCTCGCTCCGAGACTGGGAGGTTGCTGGTTCAAGCCTCAGCCGAGTCATACCTAAGACTTACAACATTGGCACTCATTGCTTCCCTGCTTGGCGCTCGGCATTAGGGGTTGGAATTGGGGGGTTTGGCCACCTAATGACTCTCAACACATTAGTTGGGTTGAGCGAGGGGGCTGGGAACCCCCTCCTCTGTATCAATCTCCCAGAAAGAGTCAGGAATGTGTTCTTGACTCCATCCACCTCCCACTAGGGGGATATGGCTTCGGTATATATATATATATATATATATATATATATATATATATATATATATATATATATAAATGAGGATGACAGTTAATTCCGCGGTGTGTTTCACAATGACAAAAAATTAGATCATATTTTATTCTTGTCAAGGCATTGTAAGTTAGAAATACAGTAACAGTTTGCGACTTCGCGTTTCAGTTATCGCTGATTCACTGCTTCGCAGATCTTCATTATGCATTGTTCTGCATTCTGATTGGCTAAAGTGATGACTATGCTTTCTATCACCAAAAAGATTGGAAAGTTGGACCTCTCCACCCGCTACACCTGCTTAGGAGACACATTTGGGTCTTTGGTGATCCCTAGTTGCTTCTTGGTGCTTTTTATAATTGTTTGATTACTTCTCACAATGTCTGCAGTTTTCCGCAATGCCCACATGATAGCGGCAATGTATCATGTAAAATATAGAGGACCATGTCCTGTAACCATAGTTGCGCATTAAAACTGCAAAAATAATAATTATTATGATATGACAGTACAGAAAAAACTAGAATTAAACATTTAAATAAGGGTTTGTACTTTGCAGATTTTCATCTCCTTCCATGTGATTTTGAGGGTGTTTTGACCCCTAATAACAGCATAACTGAGGTATTACTGTATATTTTCATTGTGAAATGCACAACAATATGAACATTCTTCTTTGATAGCCTGACTAGAGAGTGTGATAATGAGATAAAACCAAATGCCTTTTCTTATGTTATTTATATGAATGGTAATCCAGTCGAGAGAGTTCAGCGACTTCACTGACATGGCCCAAGATCGAATCCTGCGACAACCAAAAACACACACGGAGACTGAGTTTTTAAGAACCCAAAAAAATGGTGTGTCAAAATGCTTTTTAGTATTGTTCAGGGAGCCGACCAAATCTGGAGGCGGGCCGTATCGTGCCCGCAGGCCATTGTTCGGAGACTACTGATGTAATCCAAAATGAGATGAACCTTCTCATACGTCTAATAGTGTAGGTAATAGGAAACAGAAAGACGTTTTTTGATCTTCTGCAGCCGAGCAGCACCTCATCAATCCGTTGTAAAACAAGGTCAGAAGCAGCCTGCCCTCGAGATATAATTGCATATAACCGCTTCAGCACATGAGAAGAAAGCCTAATACTCAGAGTAGTGAGCACAGATGGGCTCTGTGCTCGATTGCATCGACTGCACAATGAGCGATGAGACAACAGTCTCGCTGAGCAGTTTCCCTTATCGTCTAATTTGTCTTTATCCGTAGGATTTGATAAAGGTGGATTGATTGTGGCTTTATTAATCACAGCAGCAGGTTGTGTGGTTAAGCTCTCCTCAACCTGCTGAGACGTGATTGGTTAATATTATCCCTTAAAAAAAGACATTACAAACTCTCAACCATCAAGTTTGTGAGTGCGAGGTCTAACGGTACAAATTGATTTTGAGGCACTAGAATTAAATTCAATAGTATGTATGAGAAAAATTTAACGGCTAAAACAGTATACACCTGTGCCTTTTTACTAAACTTCACTATTTGAATTTCCATCACCGCGAGCAAAGCAAGGTTGGTGATAATGTTTTCGTTTTGGATCTAAGTATATATATCCGTTTGTTTGTCTGTTTGTTTGCATGTCTGTCCACCCAAGAAACAGAGAAAAGAGTTTAAAAATGATCACCATATTTCACAGCCAGGTTACCCTAGATGTGAAAAATGCAACAAAAAAGCAAACTCAATACTTTTGTTTCTGTTCACTTAATGTTTTCCCCAGAAAGACATTTCCCTCTCAAGCCAGAATGACATGACATTGAATATCATCACCATCTTTCACAGGCAGTCAATTAGGTTTCCACAGATGTGAGAACTGCCTAAAAAGCTGCCTCAGCAATTTTGGTTTTGCTGACTCAGCAGCTTTCCCAGAAAGACATTCTACTCTTTCAAAACAAAACAAGTTTGGCCAAGATCACAAAATTTTACAAGAAATCAAGTAGGTCATTCTGGAGGTAAATGACCATGGCAAAAAGGGAAATGCCACAAAATGTGTTAACGTTTTAACTTATTTATTTTTTGATTGTGTTGCAAAAATGGCAAACAATCAAAATTGAATTGATAACAATGTAATGAATATGGTTTACAACAAAATTAGACATGGCAAGACGGGGTAAATAAAGTGCGTAATAAAGACTTGTATAAAAACAATGTCACGATTTTTTGGCAATTTTTTTCAAAGGTAGTGCTTGGAGACTGGCCTAAGTTATAAGTTCATCGTAATAATTATGCAATGAAAAACATTGCATCCTAATAATTGTGTTGCCCATAAGGCAATTATGGATTATGGTCGAGAACCGAGGTTCCACTGTATGTCATTGATATCAATGTATTGTACATTGTGTTCTGAGACAGCACACACCCGGTCTAGCCAAAACAAACGGTAACAGCTAGGATTTTAGCATCTTGTTCCAAGAAATTTATTCAATACTCTGAAGAAAGTCAGAATAGCACAAAAATGCTGACCACCGCTAGATGCTCCGTGGGTTTCAACAGCATGGCCGCAAGTCTGTCCTACGCAGCAACTTATACAGCATAACTCGATGCTAGCATGTAGCTAGCCAGCCACTATCTAAATAGCTGTCTTGCACTGAGAGGGGAGGCCCCATTTCCTTTAATCCAATTAATCCAACTGCAATTCTGTATTTTTATCGGTAGATCGATAATTGTTATTTTGTTAGTGGGTAAGGACGTAATTTGGAGCTAAATTTGCCCCTTGTGGGCTTTTATGAAGTTACCACTCTACTTTGTGTGCGGGTTCTGGCCTAATTAACCGCGATAACAGAGGGAGTACTAGATATATTCACGGTGGCAGTTGTACAGTACATTGTACTCGTGGATGCTGTAGATGAGGGTTCAGGAATACCTCTTAGGAAGAATCTGTTCCTTATTCTGTCCATTCCCAAAATGCATCGTGGTTGCTTTTGTCTGAGTGCACCAGGCTCATTTGCGGCAAGGTCCTTGTGACCTCCAAATAATTCACTTTGCCACCCTTGGGTGTTTGTATCTCCATGGTTAATGTCGGTTTATATCAAGTGTTTGTTGAGTAAAATAAATCTGTTTAGAAAGGTGGGACTGTTTTTTTGTTATTAGACACAATCTCAGCACAAGACTGCGGGTTTAGTTATGTATTTGCATAACAAGCTTAAGCAAGGAGCAACTTGTTTAAGCGCGGGAAGACTTTTTTCCATCCCTGCTGTCACCATCCGTCGAACTGCCTCATTTGAATGTGATTGCAGTCTGCGATGTGAATGCAAACCACACAGAAAGATGCGTGCATGCAAAGTTTTAACGGTGACTGGTACCCTGTGGCCTTCTTTATCGTTCTCAATCTTTGTTTTTCCACTCTGACTCCCATTTTCCTGGCACTTAATCTTCCCTATAACTATTTGTTTATCTCTACCATCTCCACCCTCGATTTCCTTCCATGTGAACAGGCTTGCACCGTTTTCTTTTGGAGAGTTCAAACGTTTGCAAACGATTGAAGCGCGCAAAAGTGATGTGCTCATGCATGTTAGTTAAATGGAAGGTGAAGGTTTAGCTCGTTTCATTTGGCTTGTTGCATATTGGAAGTGGGAAGGGACAGGTCCTCAAGTGCAGTGTACAGAAAAAAAACTTTTGTGATAAGGTAAGAATAAGGATTTTTTGTTCTAAGCAGCGTCTGAAACTCATTTATTAAACAATCTACCTAAATTTGTCTCGGCAGAATATTTATTGCACACTGATACATAATTTTATTCTTGACATCAAATTATCCTTTTACTGAGGTGTGTTAGGTTATGCAGTCGGGACTTTATATGTAAGACATTACGCCAAACTTACACTGTTATCGCAGTGTCTGAAACTTATGACAAAAAGTTACCGGACACCAGGGCAGAAAAGTTGCCTGCCCAGCCATAAAGTTGGCTGCCCCATTTTTCACAACTTGAAACACAATAAGACGACTAATCGCAAAAAAAAAAAAGCATTGTTGCAAAATATTACGGATTAATAATCAGAATATATTACAGAACAACACTTTAAAATTAAGTTTATTGTAAATCTACTTATAACATTCATTGCGTATATATGACATCGCTGTTTTCCATCTGCCATCAGTATGTACCTGTATTTACTCATTTTCATTCATGCAATGTTTGCATTGCGTCGTCTGCTACAAGGCACGTGAACTCCTCTTTCCACGATGCTTTTAATGAAAGTTTACGTTTTGTAGCGTCATAGATTTTGTTAGCTTCTTTTGAATATTTCTTCTGGGGCTGAGGTTTTGGCTTGATTCCTAACCACTTATCCATTTTTCTTGTGTTCTCTGTGCGTCTACTTTGGAAAATGATATGCAAATGCACGACCTTATAATGCTCGGGAGAGTCCGGAAGTTATTCAATGCAGGCTTTCTGATCGGCTGCCGAGTATGCAAATTGCCAAACGAACCAAAATTTCCAAACCGAAGGAAGATTTCTAAATCGGAATAAAGCAAACGTTTGAGTTGAAAAACAAATCTTTTTTTTTCCCCTTGAAAAAGTTATCAACCACCCGGGGGGAGACGTTTGGTAAGTTGTTCGCCCGACGTAAAAGATGCACACCCCGGGTGGCCGGGCAGACGTTATTTCAGACACTGGTCCAAACCAGAAACTCCATAGAGGAAAAAAATAAAAATAAAATCTTTGTAGACCAAATAAACAATAAAATGCCCTAAAATCAAAGTGAATTCAGAATTTAACTCAAAAGGTAATTCTGTAAAGACAGTTTTTTCTGTTTCTGGTTTAGACATTTTGTGACTAGTTTAATTCCCACTTGTTACTTTGTTCCTTTCATTTTCCATGTATGGTTTTGGTTATGATTTCTGGTTTGGGCTTTGTTAGCTTTGATTTTGTTTGAATGTGTCATATGTTTTATGCCCCCTTGTTACTTTAAACTTGTTACTTTATTCCTGATTTTGTTACTAAATATGATTCTTATTTTGGGCACCACACCTCAGTTCCCTCTTCCTCCCACATGGATTCAACCCCAATACATAAACGTTTTCAACTTTGCATGTATTCCAGTATCCACTTATCTAATATTTAAAGACTCCCAAGTTGTTTTTGGAAGTGAGTGGGATTACAATTTATTTTTACCTCTGTCTTAGAAAAAAGAAAGCTCCTCCCTGCACCAGCTTCAATTGACAGGAGAACCAGCCAACCGAACTACAAAAGCGGCAAAGCAATATTTGAATTAGAGAACCCTAGTAATCTTCTAAAGTTGCGCTGCTGGTAATGAAGACACGCAGCGGATTTATTTGGGCAACTGGAGGGCAAACAGATGTAGAAAGACACTTGCTCCTGTTGCAACAGCATTCTGAATTATAATCCATTAATAATTTATTGTATTTACTGTTCAGTGTCATTATAGGATTTTTCCATAGTGAGTTGTTAATCCATTATTTATTGGTCAGTTTTAGTTTGTGGCTCATGCAAGGTAAATAACGCCTTTACATATGACAAAAGACAGACGCCACAAGGATCAAAAGTGAGGAAAAAAATCAAAGCTGTACACCTGGAGTGAGCGATAAACAGACTACCAGATCCACACCATTAGGTTCTACAACAATGACATAGGGATGTCATTCGTAATAGATAAGTGTGGCCTGATGATCGCAAAAAGAGGCAAGATGATCAGGAACGAGGGAACCAAACTACCAGACGGCAACATAGGTGACATTCAAGCCAGCTGCAAGGTCTGATGGGAAATTATAAAGGGAACACAAGGAAGTCAACCACAGCCAAATATCTCCAAAAACTAAGGCAGATCTTAAAAAGTCAGCTGAATGGTAGAAACAAGGTCCGAGCCATGAACATGTACGTACGTGCTGTCAATCATCAGATACCTTGCTGGTATCATGAGCTGGCCAAATGAGGAGATGGAAGCCACTGACATTAGGACAAGAAAGGTCATCACCATGCACTGATGGTTCCACAACAAGTCCAGCACCGCTATATGCCAATGCTTGTTTACTCCCAAGCCAGGATGAAACATCAAACATAAAAAATCCAAAAGTACATTAAACAAATGGCTACAAAGGATGGCCAGCTTAGTGAAAGTCTCAGGCAGCAGAAACCTGATGAGAGTGTAGAGGAGGTGGAGCAGGTCTCTCAGAAGGTGAAGCCCCAACAAGGAATGTACCACATCAGGAAAAAAGGAAGTGGCTGACATTAGGAAATAATGGAATATGGGAGGAAACCGGAGTTCCCGGAGGCAACGCACGCAAGCACGGAGAGAACATGCAAACTCCACACAGGAAGGTTCGATCTCATGACCCCAGAACTGTGCCGCTCTTGCCCTAACCACTGCGCTATATTTATCTATTTATTTCCAAGCAGTGCAGCAAATGTGTTTGTTATTCCTCAAAATACTAATGTGTGCTGTATTCACTGGTGAAATCCAATCAAAAACAGAAGAAAATAAGAGCAAAAATCTTCCATGTGGGGGCGAAAAACACCCCGTGTAATTTGATTGTCTGGAAATACTGAGATCACTTGTGCCCATCACAGTCCTGGCTAGGCAATTTTAGGAAAAATTGCATCACCTTTTTATGGCTCTCACAATAATCGTATGTCATTTTGTGTTTCACTGTGCCCTTCGTAGTGGACAATTCTGAGTCAACACGAATGAATAAATGAATGATATAATTAACGAATGGATGATTGGATTAATAAATCAATGGATTTCATTGTCAATGCACAAGTATAATGAAATTGGAGGGTTTCTCCTTTTGGTGCAAGTAAAACAATTATGCAAAAGGTAAAAATGTTAAAAAAATATATATTAATGAAATAAAATGACTGCAAGAACTTGTTTCTTTATAGAAAATGCATAAAACTAATGGGACAGTGTGTATTTTCTGTCGCCTCCTAGAGGTAAAACACTTACCGTATTTTCCGCACTATAAGGCGCACCTAAAAGTCTTAATTTTTTTCAAAAGCTGACCATGCGCCTTATAATGCAGTGCGCCTTATATATGGCTCAATGGTGTGTCGCAAAGTCTTAACTAACTACAAACTAATGCAACAGCCGCCGACTAGATTTTCCCCCGAACGTGAAGTAGTCCGCGGTGTATGATGGGATTTATATACCGGCGTTTCATTGGCTAACCAATGTGTCAATCATCATTTGAATCGATCACTATTGGCTAAAGTTATTCGGAGGTAAAGGGGGCAAATCCTTTTTATCATTTACAGGCTCGGATAGGCTAAAGGGGCAAAACAAACCCTGCAATTGGCCGAAAAAGATGAATGTGAATAGCAAGTTTGGTTGATTGTCTACGGCATAGAGAAAGCATGTTTTACTATTCTGTATTTGTAAATATTTTATTCTCCTGGATTTACTACACTCACGGATATAAGAGGACCATGGTTGCACATTATTATTGAACACGACTTCGGTGAGCTACTACGGCTGTATATTTTTCCAGTATCTTGTTTCAGAGTGATATCGATGTTTCTGTGATGGGTCTTTTTTTAAATTAAACTCAATTCCAAGTGTTTATTGTCATATGCACAGTAAAGTTGCGAGCGAAAAAGAAAATAGAAACTAAGGAATGGTTGGCATTTCTTGAATCCCAAGACTTTAACCTTCCGAATGATATTTGGAACGATGCATTTGAGTGACATCGTACGGACACCGCATCCGCACATGTCTACGACACGTATTTGCTTCTTTGCAAGCTTTGGGAATGTTAAGGGGGTAATCAGTTTGACTGAACTATCTGACTGTTTTGTCGACGTTCCCATTGTAGCGCCTTATAATCCGGTGCGCCTTATCTATGGAAGATATAGGACCAAAAACTATTTTTTAGGGGTGCGCCCTATAGTGCGGAAAATACGGTAATTCTCTAAGAAAGAATAGAGTTATATGTTGCGCAAAATTACAGGAACTATTATATAAACAAGCATCATTTTGAAACACTCAAAAGTCAAGAACTCATCATTTACAGTAATCCCTTGCTATATCACGGTTTACTTATTGCTGTTTCGCCACTTTGCAGTTTTCATAATTATATAATTTGTTCTGCAGCAAACACAGAGCAAATGCTATCAAGAGGGCGCAGGGCTGTGTGAGTTTGTGTTGGGTGGGTGTGACTGCCTGTGTGCACAACTGTGATAGGCTGGTGTATGCTGTCAGTCAAACAGCTGGGGTAGGCGGGAACACAAGTCAATGTGACCACCACTCAAAACAAACTGCGAAGCACAGCGACAGCTAGCATTTAAGTGTCTCTTTGAATTAGAAATAAATGTATCAATTAAATCAAACTCTGGGTAAAGTCAGAAGAGCGCAAAGAAATGCTGATCACCAGCGAGAGCTCCGCAGATTGTTTCTGCCTCCAGGTAGAGACTGAAAAACCTAAGAGGAGAAGGCAATAAATGCTGCTGCAATGCTATGTAACAACTCTCACAAGCTACCCCTGCCAAGCCTGTATCTTACTAAGGTCAGATCCAGTGCCCATGAAACGGATGACATGGAGCTTCAACTCGTGGAAACAACTACATTTGTGACTCTTGTATTTTAATCATCAAGGAGACCTGGCTCAACCAGAGGATCCCCTATGCTAGCAAGCAGTTAGCAGGCCACTCTGTACATCACTTTCTTACACTGAAAGAAGAAGCCCTCCGATTTTGTTGTATTATTGTATAATGACAATAAGACAATTCATTCATGCATGAGCACTTCTCTGTTCAGTTTTTTTTTTTTTTTTTTTTGTAGATCTATAGTTTTTATTTTGTTACAGTCGTGTATATTATGTTACGGATATTTTCTATCTATTTACCCTGGTCATATCCCTCGAGAGGGGTGACCGACAGCAAGACAAACACATACAAAGAGGAAAATAAAAAGGGAAAAAGTAGCTAAAAACACATACAATTTTGTGGACAATGGCCAACCCAAATGCCCAAACACCCGAACAAGTTAAGCACCTTGGCACCCAAGTCAGTCATGCCTTTTGAGATGAAATGGGACACAAGAAAGCGGCCATGTCATTCGGGTCAGGTTGACACAACACACTCTTCTGTTCCAACAGCAGGGCCCGACAGCTTTCACTGGTTTACCCCTGCCGCATCATACGGGTGCCTTACCCATCCCTAAAACCACGTCTTAACATCCCATTATCCTTTTACAACAACTCTCCACTCGTTCAAATCACCAACAAGAGCTCTAGCTTCTCTGATATCTTAAATACATACATTTTTCTATTTCACATGGTCTGACTATTGCAGGACATTTTTAGAACACAACCGCAGCGAAAAACAAGGGATAACCGTAATGTAAGCCTCACCTGTAGGGAGCAAACATCATTGTCTGCCACCTTGCTTCTACGAGTCCCTAAAAACCTCAAAAAGGTTGGGCAAAAAAATTTAAAATGGTGCGTTTTGGTCACTTTAACCTTCCAAAGTGTGTACCTTCCTTGCGCTTTGTAGGACTTGTTTTTAGTTGCACTACACCATAAAGCAACAGACAGTCAAATAATGCAAACTGCCCCTTTAAACTTTGATTAATTGTGTTTGTTATGTTTGGCCTTGCTGTCAGAGGAACAAAGGTTCTTAAACTATCATCACAAACATGGAAAAGTATAACAAAGGAGAAAGAAGACAGTGTGGGAAGAGTTTCTGCGAACATCCCAGCAACGCCACGACAAACGGCACTTACATGGCCCCGGTGAGTCGCAGATATTGCTTTATCTGAGAAGAATGGCAAACAAGACCCGAAGCAATCAAACAAATACACCTCCCTGCCGGTGGTGATAACAGCCACTGAGGATATGGAAAAAGGCGTGGTGCTCTCCATCTGATTTGTTTGCTTTTCAAAGCTGTATGGAAAGTTCACTTTTTCCCAAAACAATAATGCGGAACGTTGAATCTCAAAGTAAAATCAAACAGTTCTTGAATACGAAAAAGTACCACTCAAACTCTGCTGGAAGGGTAAAACTGTTGGAATACATGCCAGTAAAATTAATTTAAACTCTTGGGAACAAGTTTAAACTTCTATTTTTGGCAAAGTAGGAACAGGGAAACTTCACCGCCGCTGCTGTACATTGGTAGTTGTTTCATAGCAAATTCATGAAACATGTATGGTTAATCCAAATACAATAGACAGAAAAAAAATGTGTTCCTGTCATGATTACCGATGTGAATCACCTGTGCCCGCTTATTTGGCGCCAACCGCTGCGGGCTCTGATTGGCTCCCTGTCCCTATTTAAACCCAGTCCTGTTACTCCCCTGTTGTCAGTCTGTTTGCAAACCTCTGTTTATACAAGGCAAGCCTTTTTTGACCCTGACTCCCGCCTGTCCCGTTTATGCTCCCGTTTGTCTCCGGCTACGACCTGTTTTGATCCCGGCAACGTCTGCTCTCCCGTCCCGGCTTACTACCCATTTTTGATCCCGACTACGTCTGCTCTCCCGTCCCGGCTTACGACTCGTTTCCGACCCAGACCACGTTTTTGCTCTCCCTGTCCCGGCTTCCGACCGGTTTTTCCGTCCCTGACACCGCCATCGATCGCTACGGAAGATCCACTTCCGTACTCGGATCACAATCCGAGTGCGAGAGCGTCTTGCTTCCCGCGTCCAGCGAACACCAGATCATGGGTGCAGACCTTCCTCTTTCTTTCAATAAAACTTGTGGTAAACGTTACGTAATTGCGTCCCGATTCAGTTCTGGTCCTGACATTTCCTGCTGTCATAATAATACGATAACATGATAAATCACAATTACAGGGGGGAAAAAGTGTCTCTAAGTGAACCAGCTCTTGATTGGTGGAGAGCCGGCTCCTGTCGTTCTCTTCCAAGAGCCGGTTTGTTTGTGAACAAAACATCACTAAATCCCTTTACTAAAGGCCTAGGTGAGAAATAGTAATAAATCACTAGCTCCCAGCTTCACTGATTTAGATTTCCAGTTGTGTGTAACAACAAACAGATATCTCCTGTTTAGTTTTTCAAGATATGTATTTTTTTAAAGAACGAAATGATTGGCTATCAACCACAATGACTTCAATTTAACAGCAAGCCACCAAGGAAAACACCGTTCCCAGCTATAAAACCTGAAATTGTTTTTTCTCGTGCGGTCAAAAGCGTTAGGTATCCAATTTCAAATATTGGAAATAAAAATGCCAGTGAGTCAGCATGGTAAAAATAATTTGTATGAATTTCATTTACAAGCACAGTTATTTCTCGAGGGAATCGATTGATCTTTCGTGCAGAAAAATCAATGCTACAATCTTGTTACGTCATTAATTTGTTCTGGGAAATAAAGCAATTTACTTGGTGTGTACAGCAGTAGGACACAAACGTTTTAACCTAACATAACGAGTAATGCATTTTCGAATATATTGGATATGAATTCTGACACGCGTGTAACATTGGAGCAGGGTCACGGGTCAGGTATTAGACATGAGGGATTTCAAAGAATTGAAGTGGCAGATGTGGAGGCTCAAAGGCAGGAAAGTCAGACGTCCTCCTGCTACCTGATCCGATTTTCCATTACAGTTTCCTTTAATCGCAGTGTCTGACAGAAAATGATGAAAGGGCAGTGAAGAGAAGAGGAAAGGGATTTGTGAGCAAAGTGATGGAGTCCTAGGGTGATGTGGCTCTGTGGGTAAAGGGATGACATTGGGGGACGGCCTCGGGGTGTTTCCCAATTTAACTGTTGCCCCGCATCAAAACCGTTGACTTAGTTCGGATTGAGAGAGCGGAAAATACTTGAGCGGATTGTGTTTTTTTTCCTCCACGACATTAAAAAAGAAACGGTTTCCTGCCAGACTTAAAAAATTGGAACCAATTTCCTAGAACTCATTCAATGTCATAACGTATTAATACTTTTCAGAAGCATTGTCCCTGAGTGACAAAACGTAAAACTATGTGATTCTTTTTCAATTTTAAAACTATTTTAAAGAATTCAGTGCAGCACATCATTAAGTATCAAGCCTCTAGGAATGATTTCAGTAAGATAAATCACCATTTTAGATGGATTTGCTCCCTCATATCTTTCAGATTTAATGTACCCCTATGTTCCGATCCGGAGTCTTCACTCTGAAAATGCTGGTCTACTACTGATCCCAAGAGCCAAGAAAAGATCCGCAGGTTCTCCATCCGGGCCCCGTTGCTGTGGAATGCTCTGCTCCCTGAGATTCGATCTGCAACCTCATTGGAACTGTTTAAATCTAGGCTTAAAACATACTTCTATTCTATAGCTTATGAATGACCTCTATTTTATTTTGACAATATCTATTTATTATTGGTTATTGCAACATCCATTGCAGCCTGGTCATCCTGGAAGGTGGTCCCTTCTCAAAGTTTTTTCATTTTCCTCATGTTGAGGTTTTTGAGTTTTTCCTTGCCCTCGTGCAGGTTTTAGATCAGGGGATGGTGTAATAATAGTCTGTGGATGGCAATAATCTATGGTCTGTGCAGCCCTTTGAGACTCTTTGTGATAAAGGGCGTCACAAATAAACATGACTTGACTTGACTCCTGTTATCCCTGCCAACTCGCTATTAGATTCAAGGGACAATTACTTTGTCACATAGGGCCAGATAGGTTTTGATTTTATCATGTCTTGATGGATGAGTGGAATCAACATTTCTTTGGGTTGTCTCTGTGTGATCTTATAATTGGTTTGCTGAAATGCAAAAAACAGATAAATCAGGAAGGGGTAAGTTACTTTTTCACTGCACTGTATATTATAGTAACACTTTTTTAAAAATGGGGGAGTCAACAAGGGCAATGTGTGGTTTAGCTCCCCTCGGGGGAGGGGGAGGAGATGCAACTGCAGACTTGACCTATTGGATTCTATCTTTAATTTAGTCCAGGTAATTGTGGTGGAGAGTGACGTCCTACCTTGCACTGTGAGTTGAGCTTGTGCTTCAATTGTGGCATTGGTGTTGTCAGCCACACAAGTGTAGATGCCAGCGTCGTCCTCTGTGAGATTGGAAATCTGAAGACTGCTGCCCCCGAGCAATTCCCTGCGGCCCTCACTGTTGAAAGGGAAGAGAAGATTGAAGAATATAACAAAGTAAAGCCCGCCTTAAGTTTCTTTTGTACAGTATTGATAGGTTGAGAACTCTGAGCTGTCCACAATATAATCAAGTATTTTGGTTAGCATACACTAACTTAGCAGAAAATGGTTGGATAGTCTTAGAGTGGGTTTCAGTTCAGTAGTTTAGGAGGTAGAGTGCTCGTCTTGGGATCAAAGGATCCCAGTTCGAATCCCGGCTCGTCCGTGTTACATGTCGAAGTGTCCTTGGGTAAGACACTGAACCCCTAATACCCCCAATAAGCAGGTTAGCGCCTTACATGGCTGCAAGGCCGCTATTGGGAAATGTGGAGCACATTGTAAAGCGCTTTGGGAAGTCATTGACTTGAAAAGCGCTATATAAATGCAGATCATTTCATTTCATTTCATTTCACCCCTTTGAGCCAGCTTGTGTGAGAAACGTCACGCATTTGGGTTCTCCCCCTGTTCCGTTTCTTGACACCCTCCTGGGGTCTAGTGTAAAAATAACATGTGAAATGATATAACCAGTAACAATGAGTTAATAATTTCATATACAAGTCTCACCAGATTATAAGACGCACCCCTGTCCAAACTATGAAAAAAACTGACTTACAGTCCAGCAAAAAAGGTCATCAATCTAGTGCTTGTTCAGACGAAGCCATACCTTTTACCTTTCTTGTAGTGATTCTGTGTAAAAAGAAACGCCAAGTACCAAATGCTGCAAAGGATTGAAAACTGCAGAACAAGCCAGGCTTTTCATCAGCCAAATTCCACGGCGTAGACGAAAATATAACTCTAAAATATTTACCCAAGATCCAAAAATATACTCGCTTTCCAATGAACCATTGACCCTCCATATTAAATGGCCCCCACTTTGATTCCCCCAATTAGCCTGAAGGAAAGCGGTCTAGCCCGAGCTCAGGCTTGATTCAACAACCACTGGAGCATAGACGATGAGGAGGAAGAGGTGTCATGAGGGCAGTAATATAAAAATCAATAGCTCGCATCCAGAACAGAGCCTTGAGAAAGAAAGCATCAGAACAAAAAGAAAAAGTGTGAAAACGGCAGTACAACCCAGACGTGGTCTCAGCAAGGTGGATGCAGCCGACGGCTGCGGGTTTCGAAAAAAAGATACATGCAGAGTTAAAGAGTGCTGTCACGACTTGCAGTTCGAGGAGGGAGGCTTAGCTGCAGCTTGTTTTTATTTCTACCTGAGTGGGCAACAGTATGTGCAAGCACTCAACATGTTGTGATCAACCGTGCTTGGCTTCTTCTTGACAGACAACACACAGCTCACTTTAGAACGAGTCACGACGATAACCAGTGTCTGAAATAACGTCTGCCCGGACGCCCGGGACGTGCATACAACTTTTAAAAACGTCTCCGCTCGGGTGGCCGACAACTTTTGAATAAAAAATAAAAAATACAAAAATAGAAAATACAAAAGATTATTTTTCAAATCAAACGTTTGCTTTGGAAATTTTGGAATTTCGGTTCGTTTGGCAAACGAGAAGAAAGATTCAAAAGAAGCTACCAAAATGTATGATGCTACAAAACGTAAACGTACATTAAAAGCATCGTGGGAAGAGGAGTTAGCGTGGCTTGTAGCAGACGACGCAATGCAAACATTGCATGAATGAAGAGGAGTAAATACAGGTACATACTGATGGCAGATGGAAAACAGCGATGTCATATACATACAATGAATGTTATAAGTAGATCTATAATAAACTTTATTTCAAAGTGTTCTGTTGTGTATTCTGATTATCAATCCTTAATACTTTGTTGTGTTGTTTGTTTGTTTTTTGTTTTTTTGCGATTAGTCGTCTTATTGTGTTTCAAGTTGTGAAAAATGGGGCAGGCAACTTTATAGCAGTGCAGGCAACTTTTCAGAGTTATCTGCCCTGGTGGCCACTAACTTTTTGAGTTTCAGACACTGCGATAACAGTGTACGTTTAGCGTAATGTCTTACATATAAAGTCCCGACTGCATAACCTAACACACCTCAGTAAAAGGATAATTTGATGTCTAGAATAAAATTGTGTATCAGTGTGCAATAAATATTCTGCCAAAACAAATATAGGTAGATTGTTCAATAAATTCTCAAAAAATCTGGTCCATACAAAAGTAATAATACTGAATTCTGGGTTTGTATACCTTTTTCAGGACCAAATTCTTGCACTTTTCAAAAATTCAAGTTTCTGCAGTAACATTAAAAGAAGAAAAGCAGGTGAATCATGTATTTTGCAGTGCCACGATATATATCTGTGATTTCCATATGCGATTTTCAATCTTGCGTGTGCATTTATCCAGAGATATGTGTTTTAGATCATAGGTAAATCGCAAATATATTTGTTTTTGAGATGCGTGTTGGGTAAAAATGACAGTTATATGTAGCTTACATTTGCTGTATTGTAAAATGCAAGTCACGCAAAAAACGAGGGATTACTGTAAAAGAGTTCCCTGCTCCAGCGCTTTTTTGTCAATTTTGGAAAATACTGGTTATTACACAGATGACTGAATATCCCGCCCCACCTGGACTAATGGCAACCACACAATAAGTCCACGTTCGCAAGTCAATTTATAAGGTCAACTGAAAACTCAACATTTTATAAGAATGCCATTCGACTGAAATGCCGAGCCAATGGTTTTTTTTTTTGTGTCCATTGATTACTTCCCTGTGAAAGGCTGAAAATAAAGTCATTTGTGCTGGTTGGTTGCAAGTTCATAAGGAAACTGTATGAACCCTCGCTCTGAAATGCGTCCCATGGCTCTCTCCATTGAGCAGCCTGCATTTTGTCTCACCAGGCCAACTATTGAGACGCTCAGTCTATGCAGTTGCATTGAACGGAACGGAACACAGAAGAACACCAGTGAGTTTATCAAGCTGTTAAGACGGAACTCAAGCGGCGGTATTTAAGTGCAAAATAGTGGCTCTTGGAACTGAATCGTGTTCTCAATAAAATGGAAGGGAAAAAATAGCTTGGAAATATTGTGATGAAACGAATTCACAATCTCTCAGTGTTCTCATTTGCCCGCGTCCCTGCGTCTTAGACCCATCATTTTTGCTGGGGACGCATAGTGTCGAGTCAACGTGCGTCCCCGGGACGCAACTTTTTTGACACAAAACTGTCATTACCCGATGACATTTTTTTTTTTAAACAAAGATTTACCGCACTCCAAACTTTTCATCAGGCAGATCCGCCATTGTTGTTTTGGTCTCGCGGTTAGAGTTTTCGTCTGCACGCCGATCTCGTTGCTTCGAGATGACTTCATTGTTGTGGTGCTTGTCATCGAGTGAAGGTGAAAATCAACACAAAATTGGTAATTTCTTCAGTGTCGGTAATAAGTCGAAACTTGCAGAAAGTGATAACAACGGCAATAATTCCGGCACGGAAAAACGGCGGAGAAATTCTTTGGAAGATCGGGAAGGCAAGGAAAACACGTGTGTTAAAGCCAACGATTCGACGAAAGAAAATAAACCAAAGAATACTCCTAGCAAGAAAAGGACTTTTCTGCCAAAATGGACTAAATTATATGCCTTGTTATGCTATGAGGAGGATGATAATGGAGGCTACATGTTCTGTGATGCGTGCACCCAGCAACACAACACCAGCTTATAACGGTGCATCTTACCAAACAATCGGACCTTGAGAAGGCATTACAACTGTGGCGGGACAGCAAACCACGAAGAATATATGAACTGGAAAATCTGAAGTGATAACTTGCTTTGTATTAACAATTAACTGTGATGATCAAAACTGCACGAATATATATACTAATACTTTAGCAATATTATTTTGTATTATGTACAATATTTTTGTGAAGTGAAAAATCTGAAGTGATAACTGCTTTGTATTACCAATAAACTGTGATGATTAAAACTAAATGAATATATAGATTCATATTATATATTTGTCGCCGATTTACAATTTCCACCTCGATAACACTACATTTCGGGGACCCATAGATCTCTGTTGGGACCCATAGATTTTTGAGCATGCGAGTCCCCGGAACCCATCACATTTCAGAGGTAAAATGAACACTGAATCTCTGCAAAAGAAATACTATGCAACGTTGGAGGGTAAACAATTTACAAAGCATGTCGACTGACCCAAAGTGTAGAAGCTGTTGTAATATGTGTCAATGCATATGGTTTGTTTGTGGCTTTTAATTCAAGAAAAGTACAAGCAGCAATAATTAAAACAACCACATATTTGCACAAAACAGCTCTAAAATACAATGATATAGTACATAAAATCATAATCGTGTGAATTTTCCAGTTATATCCTGATCTCATCTCATCTCATTGGCTGCACCGCTTATCCTCAGTAGGGTCGCGGGGGTGCTGGAGCCCATCCCAGCAATCATAGGGTGGTGAGCAGGGGACACCCTGAACTGGTTGCCAGCCAATCGCAGGGCACACAGGGACAGACAACTGGCTTGCTCATTCACACCTAGGGACAATTTGGACCGGCCAATCCACCTGAAATGCATGTTTTGGAATGTGGGAGGAAACCGGAGTGCCCGGAGGAAACCCGCGCAAACACGGGGAAAACATGCAAACTCTGCAAAGGAAGTCCGATAGCTGGATTTGAACCCACACAGAAGGTTCCCAAGACCTTAGAACTGTGCGGCACACGCGTTAACCACTGCGCCGCCGTGCTGCCCTTATATCCTGATAATCTTTTAAATTATCATATCAATATTTTAGTCAAGTTAATCATTTAGTGGAAGTGAATGCGCCTTAGCATTATCCATACATTTGAACGTACTTGTTTACGTATTTACTTCTTGTTTTATTCACTTCTGGCCACAATATTTTAAAGTATTTTTTTCTGCTTTGTTGTAAGTAGTGTTTTGAATTACTGTTGGGAAAGAAGGTCTCGAGTCTTTTCAAACCACCCTAGGAATTGGGTCTGGACGAGGAGTCGGCAGATTGATTCAAATATCAAAATTATAGATACTGAGCAAGTACTTGGATCGAATCGATATTATGTCGTGGAATAGTGTCAGAGAAGTTTCTTCAAAACAAATGTGACAAGCCTGAGAACCGTAATTAAAGTGAATTCAGACCAACCAAGATTGTCTTTGTCACTCGCGAGGGGCAGCCGAGCAACCCACTCAACTGAATGCTCTCTAAAACTACCAACGTGCGCTCCCCCTCGTAGCCTTTTTTTGCAACTGAAGCAAAAATACATCACAATGGAGTTTTACAGAGTTTGCAGACGGAGCTGCGTTAACTGTCAGTGTAGCGTCATTTCAGCTAAAGTAGACAGAAAACCCCTGGTTTCGACCGGGCATCTGGCTGTTGAGTGTATATAATGTGCTTTACACATGATCATTTCAGCTAAAGTAGACGGACAACCTGTTGTTTCAACCGGACATCTGGCTGTTGAGTGAATATCATAGGCTTTAAACATGATAACTTCAAAGATTAATTCTAGATACTTCAACCCTTCGCCAATGTCCTCAATGAACTGCTTTTCGATGTAGATGGATCAGCACTGCTCTGTCTCACCTAGCGCCCTCAGCCACTCTCTAAGTTTGTCCCTGAGTGGGTAACTGTTGGGCACACTAGCATTTCTCGTTTCCTACCCTACTGCTAAAACTTGCCTGCCAGGCAGAAGAGAGAACAAAATCCATGCGCCCACCCTTCCTAGATGCTAAAATAAAGTAGAGGCATATAAAAGGACAATGCCAAGTGTAATTTGGGTGGAAAAGTAATCCATGACTGGAGCAAATTTATAGAAACACAATAAAACAAGGGACACAGAGAGTAACTCTAAACACGTTACAGTTCCTGAACAAAATGGAACAGCGGGTCGTAGCCGGAGACAGACGGGAGCAAAATCGGGACAGGCGGAAGTCAGTATCGAAAAAAGGCTTGCCTAGTGTTCACTGAGGTTTGCAGATGGACTGACAAAAGGAGTGACAGGACTGGTTTTAAATAGCAAGGAAGCCAATCTGTCAACGAGCAGCAGCTGGGGCCACACGGGCGGGGCCAATTGGGTGCCATGGCAACCGTGACACTCAGTCCTGCTTCAATGCCAAATATTAATCATGAGGTTAAATAATTAATCAAGTGACTATACTGTGAATTTTTGCTTTTTGCATGGATTTACATTTTTGAGAATTTCTCCTGACAGAAATTACTTTGGGTTAGGCACCCCCCAACCTCTGCAACCACTGCCAAATCCAGTTTTTCAGCTTCCTCTTGCTTTTTATAAATGTCTTTCTACGTTTGACAACCACAGACAACAAAGATTAGAAAGATTTGTGCAGCTGTCCCTTTTCTTTGCTTTATCACCCAAACAAGCTTCTAAAAAGCAAAATCTTATCTTAAGGGTATATTGTTGTATTACGAAAAAGCCATTTGAGTGGGTGGTGTTATCTCATGCCGAGTGTCTTATTCTAACATATGGCCTAAGATTATCTCCAGACATGTACAAAATATGTGTGTTCATATACAGTTCGGCATAAAACCACATGTTTAAATTAAACACACTTTGTCTTTTATTCCATGTAAGTGTCAACTTCCATGACAAGCAGTGTCTGAAACTCGTGACAAAAAGTTAGTGGACACCAGGGCAGATAACTCTGAAAAGTTGCCTGCACTGCCATAAAGTTGCCTGCCCCATTTTTCGCAACTTGAAACACAATAGGACGACTAATCGCAAAAAAAAAACATTGTTGCAAAGTATAAAGGATTGATAATCAGAATATATAACAGAACAACACTTTAAAATTAAGTTTATTATAAATCTACTTATAACATTCATTGCATGTAAATTGACTTTGCTGTTTTCCATCTGCTATCAGTATGTACCTGTAATTACTCGTCTTCATTCATGCAATGTTTGCGTTGCATCGTCTGCTACAAGCCACGTGAACTCCTCTTTCCACGATGCTTTTAATATACGTTTACGTTTTGTAGCGTCATCAATGTTGATAGCTTCTTTTGAATATTTCTTATGGGAGGTTTTGGCTTGATTCCTAACCACTTATCCATTTTTCTTGTGTTCTCTGTGCATCTACTTTGCAAAATGATATGCAAATAAACGACCTTATAACGTTTGGGAGAGTCCGGAAGCACGAAGTTATTCGATGCAGGCTTCTGATCGGCTGCCGAGTATGCAAATTGCCAAACGAACCGAAATTCCAAAATTTCCAAACCGAAGGAAGATTTCGAAATCATAATAAAGCAAACGTTTGATATGGAAAAATTAATAAATAAAAATAAATATTTATTTTTGTTTCTTGAAAAAGTTGTCGGCCACCCGGGCAGAGTCGTTGTGTAAGTTGTACGCCCGACATAAAAGATGCACGCCCCGGGCGTCCGGGCAGACGCTACTTCACTGTTTCAAGCTGAATAAAAAATATGGTTTACATACGTGAGGACAACGATGGAACCCTGCAGTTTCTGTACAGACGATAAGCAAAGTAGAGTAGGACAAATAAGGCGTGATAACCCCCAGTGTGGTCACAGAGTTAGATGTGCGACGAAGCTGCATGCGTTCAGTGGGGGGCAAATTAGCTTTATGTTCGAGACCAGCGACCCACACAATATTCCTACACTTAAAAGTAGCTTTCTCTGCTTCACAGGCATGACTCATGCACCTTGAGTCATTTCATATGCTTACTCGAAATTAAATTCCTCATACGCAGCAAACCCAGTCGAATATATCACCGATCTGCAACCTCGGTGGAAATGTTTAAATCTAGGCTTAAAACTCACTTCTACTCTATAGCATACGAGTAACCTAATCTTCTTATATGTAATAACTTGTGAAGCCCTTAGAGACTAATCGTGATTAAGGGCTATACAAATAAAAATGACTTGACTTGACTTGACTTGAATACTTGAATACACTTTGTATTAATAGTGTGTATGGGGAGGGAGGGAATAGAAATCACGTGGTTTTTTTCATCTGATTTAATTGAAGAAACAAATGTACAAGTGATTTAATATATACAGGGAGTGCAGAATTATTAGGCAAATGAGTATTTTGACCACATCATCCTCTTTATGCATGTTGTCTTACTCCAAGCTGTATAGGCTCGAAAGCCTACTACCAATTAAGCATATCAGGTGATGTGCATCTCTGTAATGAGAAGGGGTGTGGTCTAATGACATCAACACCCTATATCAGGTGTGCATAATTATTAGGCAACTTCCTTTCCTTTGGCAAAATGGGTCAGAAGAGGGACTTGACAGGCTCTGAAAAGTCAAAAATAGTGAGATATCTTGCAGAGGGATGCAGCACTCTTAAAATTGCCAAGCTTCTGAAGCGTGATCATCGAACAATCAAGCGTTACATTCAAAATAGTCAACAGGGTCGCAAGAAGCGTGTAGAAAAACCAAGGCGCAAAATAACTGCCCGTGAACTGAGAAAAGTCAAGCGTACAGCTGCCAAGATGCCACTTGCCACCAGTTTTGCCATATTTCAGAGCTGCAACATCACTGGAGTGCCCAAAAGCACAAGGTTGTGCAATACTCAGAGACATGGCCAAGGTAAGAAAGGCTGAAAAACGACCACCACTGAACAAGACACACAAGCTGAAACGTCAAGACTGGGCCAAGAAAAATCTCAAGACGGATTTTTCTAAGGTTTTATGGACTGATGAAATGAGAGTGAGTCTTGATGGGCCAGATGGATGGGCCCGTGGCTGGATCGGTAAAGGGCAGAGAGCTCCAGTCCGCCTCAGACGCCAGCAAGGTGGAGGTGGGGTACTGGTATGGGCTGGTATCATCAAAGATGAGCTTGTGGGGCCTTTTCGGGTTGAGGATGGACTCAAGCTCAACTCCCAGTCCTACTGCCAGTTTCTGGAAGACACCTTCTTCAAGCAGTGGTACAGGAAGAAGTCCGCATCCTTCAAGAAAAACATGATTTTCATGCAGGACAACGCTCCATCACACGCATCCAAGTACTCCACAGCGTGGCTGGCAAGAAAGGGTCTAAAAGAGGAAAAACTAATGACATGGCCTCCTTGTTCACCTGATCTGAACCCCATAGAGAACCTGTGGTCCCTCATCAAATGTGAGATTTACAAGGAGGGAAAACAGTACACCTCTCTGAACAGTGTCTGGGAGGCTGTGGTTGCTGCTGCACGCAATGTTGATCGTGAACAGATCAAAGCACTGACAGAATCCATGGATGGCAGGCTTTTGAGTGTCCTTGCAAAGAAAGGTGGCTATATTGGTCACTGATTTGTTTTTGTTTTGTTTTTGAATGTCAGAAATGTATATTTGTGAATGTTGAGCTGTTATATTGGTTTCCCTGATGAAAATAAATAATTGAAATGGGTATACATTTGTTTTTTGTTAAGTTGCCTAATAATTATGCACAGTAATAGTCACCTGCACACACAGATATCCTCCTAAAATAGCTAAAACTAAAAAAGCCCCACTCCAACTTCCAAAATATTCAGCTTTGATATTAATGAGACTTTTGGGTTCATTAAGAACATGGTTGTTGTTCAATAATAAAATTAATCCTCAAAAATACAACTTGCCTAATAATTCTGCACTCCCTGTATATATCCATCCATCCATCCATCCATTACCTGCACCGCGTATCCTCAGTAGGGTCGCGGGGGTGCTGGAGCCCATCCCAGCTATCTTCGGGCAGTGGGCAGGGGACACCCTGAACCGGTTGCCAGCCAGTCGCAGGGCACACAGGGACAGACAATTCGCTCGCTCATTCACACCTAGGGACAACTTGGACCGGCCAATTCACCTGACATGCATGTTTTTGGAATGTGGGAGGAAACCGGAGTGCCTGGGGGGAAACCCACGCAAGCACAGTGAGAACATGCAATTTCCACACAGGAGGTTCGATCTCTTGACCTCAGAACTGTGCCGCGGACGTGCTAACCACTGCGCTGCCGTGCTGCCCCATACATATACAGTGTCTTGCAAAAGGATTCTTGTATCGCATTCCTACTTTGAACTGTTCCACAACTTTATTCCCGACTTGCTTGGTGTGTTCTTTAGTCTTCATGATATTGTCTGTTCTTCAGTGACTCCACTGAGCCCATCACGGAGCAGGTGCATTCAAACTAAGACTTAATGACACACAGGTGCACTAGGTTTGTCATTGTTTGTCATCTAGGTTGAAATTGGATCATTCAGAAGTCCTCAGTCAGTTTGCTGAGCTGAGAGTATAGGGGGCCAATATTTGTGCAACATCTACTTTTCAGTTTTTTTCCCAAGAAATATAATATAAAATGTGGAAATAATTTGGTTTTATTTAACAATCTTCCTATCTGCTCTTAATTCTCAGAAAATATTTCAGTTTTTTAGCTTTAAGTGTGAAGCCTGATATCTGGCAATATGATAAAAAGTTAATGGGCGGCCAATACTTTCACTCAGCACTGTGTACTGTAATAAACGATTTTGGCAAGCCGCGTAGAAAACACATCACTTCCCCTTACATCACTTATCCTTTGTAAATCAGGATACTCTAAATCGCCATGTATCCAGACGGGGTTATTCATTTGTCCCTAAGGCATTTAAACGATTTATTCAAATTGCTCCAAAAATCCGACTTCTGATCTGAGCCGGACAATTGCCAGCCTGAAGTTAAATCGAGGGTTTCTGACATTTGCATGACAGGTTTATTTGCAATCCAATTCCAAACACATTTCCTGCATCGCTCCTTTGTCTCGCTCTAAGACTGAAGAGAATATATATATATTTATATACATGGTCACAGTCAAATGATCGAGACAAGACGGAGCAGTGCCAGAATTCAGGGGAAAAAGGTTGATTTACACGCTCTGCCAGTCTGTTGTTTGCAGGGCGTCATGCATAATTCATCCATTTCAATGACGACTGGAGGATTTTATTAGACAACAGAGTAATAGTCAAAATAACAAAAGATGACGCTTTATGAGTGTCATCTGTTGTGATGTATACAAAGAAGCCTGGCACTGACTGTCTTTGCCCTCCCTCTCAAGTAAGTGGCAATGATGTCTATGACTTATCACGTTGACAACCCACACGGCTGGATAGTCAACATTGGGGAGATGAATCCCAATGAATTGTGAGTTTGCTGTTGGATGAGGAGCAATTTGTATTGCAAAAACAAGGTTGGAGCGAACCCCCTGTGCGAAAACACCTCATCAGCCATGACAGATGTGGAATTTCAGTGTAAACGCAGCCTAAGGGCAGTACATCCTTATCAAAAGCTAGGAAATAACAGTAGTAGCAAGCTCAAAAGACATACTGACACATGGCATCGTGGCAGGAGTACAAATCGTGCAATAGTAACCTACTTAACAGATTACAAATGCGAATTAATTATGAATACTCTATCACATTCACATCACAAGGAATTTAAATTTAAACGGTGTGTCGACGCCTGTGCAAACAAAATGGGAGTTTTGAGCACTCCCTGTGTGTGGCTGTCAACTCTGATGTCTACATCCACGGATGTTTGGTGTTTTACAGAGACATTATCAAGCCGTATTGCAACAAAATAACTGGTAAGTTAATGGTATGGACACATATGGCAGTAGCTCAGGAGGTAGAGCGCTCGTCTTGGGATCAAGGGATCCCAGTTCGAATCCCGGCTCGTCCGTGTTACATGTCGAAGTGTCCTTGGGTAAGACACTGAACCCCTAATACCCCAAATAAGCAGGTTAGCGTCTTACATGGCTGCAATACAAGGCCGCTATTGGAAAATGTGGAGCACATTGTAAAGCGCTTTGGGAAGTCATTGACTTGAAAAGCGCTATATAAATGCAGATCATTTCATTTCATATCATTACATTCCCTCTATTAAGTATCCATTAACAATAATCCAGAGTTCAAAGCGCCTTCATAATGTTTTTTTTCCACAGCACGTATCTGCTTTTATCAGAGATGTTTGTGGGTCGCAACACATAACAAATCAGTAAAGGGGGTGGACAGTGATTTCATGCTCGTGCTCGCAGTTTTCTGTTAGCGTAGCATAAAAATGCTGAAAGTAAGAAAGGTTTAAAATGCAGTCCAAACGCCAACCCAAAACCATCAAAAAGATGAAAAAAGAAGAGCTCGCTTATTTGAGCTGGTGTAAGACATGGAAGTACCGTTCTTGCAAAAGCCACACAAGCAGTTTGAAATAGGCTACAATGATAATTCAAGCCAGAAGATGGCATCAGCAAGTCAAATTCCGGACAGCACCTTTAAATACATTTAAGACTATATGTTCTGAAAATATTTTCAACCACTGGTAAAGTAGATTTAACCAACATATCTTTACATGCACTATTCACATTAAGGCCATTAACTTATTGGCAGTGTGTGGAATTTAGAGGATGGTCATCTATATCATGACCAATGTTCCCTCTAATTTTCCACAGGTCTGAGCGTTCATACAAAGTCGGTGAGCCACACTTGAAACAACAGTGAGCAACCATAATCCCAAGTGTGGCAAGATAATTCATTATGAAACATGTCCAAAACCTTACATCAAGTTACATTTTGCGGAGTTTCCGGCAATGCAAAATTATTTTTCTCTTTTGAAAAGAATTGACTCATGTACTATTGCAAAGGTTGTACGGCCTACAAACACCGTTTGTTCTTACAATTCTTTCACAAGATATCCATTTCTTTTTATTTCCTGATAGATTTTGTCGCATAATATTAACATTTTTGGGGGCTTATTTAGTCGGTTGTAAGATACAGAACTGTACTTAATCACATTTCTTAGTGGAAGTACAATGTTGGCAACAAGATTCACTTGATATAATTGGAAATTATTTGAATGCAACACAAACTTTTTCTTATTTTTTCCGTGTTTTTTTCTACTTTTTTTTAATTTCTTTAGAAAAATCTCATTGTGTTTATTTTTTCCGAGCTGTTACTTTTTTCTTTTTGTTCTGTTTACTTTTTTCCTTTGTTTCTTTCTTTTCTTTTTTTCTGGCTTTTTTCTAGATTTTTCCTTCTTTTTTTTCACTTCCTTTTGTTTCTTTTTTTTTCAACTTTTCACTACTTTTTCATTTTGGTATTTTTTTCTTTTTTGTTCTATCCCCCTTTCTTTTAAGTCATTTTGTGCATAATTTTAAATAATATGTGGTCATGTTGGGATTAAAGAAGCAAAAACAACCCGAAGAGCCGTTTAGGACCCGAAAGAGCCGGTTCCTTTTAGTGAGCCGAGCCGAAGAAGCCGGTTCTCGACCAACTCTACTAACTTTACTCAACTTCGTTCTACTGTGACTCGACTTCAAAATACCGCATTTAGGACACAACGTCGGGGGAACATGTGTATTTTTACCTTCATGCACTGTAACTTTGACTTAAGTCGCTTCTTAATTAGTAATTTTGAGCCCTCATTTTTGTGCGCCGGCTAGATTTTCTTGTGCGCAGAGAATATGCGAGCAGTGCGCAACTGCGCACGCGCGCAGCTTAGAGGGAACACCCTCACTTCCAATAATTGACCTGGTCATAACATAACATCACATAAATGAGAAAATAAGTTGTTATTTTAAAAAGTGCTTTTTGTGCTAATCTGTAACAAAAAGCATGACATTATTCCATATTAGTAAAAAGTGTTTTGTTTTTTTTGTTTTTTTTTTGATAGACGTGATTTTGTTCAAAAGTTTGTGATTTAATTTGGACAAAGAGAATTTAACATATAGAGTAATCCCTTGTTTATTGCGGGGGTAAGGTTCCAAAAATGACCCGTGATAGGTGAAATGGATGAAGTAGAAATCTTTATTTATTTATACAGTTATTGGACAATTAAATACTTTATTGTACATTGAAATTTACGAACACACCCCTATACACGAATCGTTTTAAACAGATAACTATTGGGCAGTCGAATAGTAAAAAGCTGGTAGACTGTTTAGCCAATCACAATGCGGAACACAATGTGTGATGCAAAACAGATTATTTTTATTTAGTTCACAGATCCCTTAACCGCCAGGATCCTTCAGGCACCGTGGTGTGTCTTGGGAAAGTAAAGCCTGCTCTCCACGATTTTTTGGGGGATAACGGTTTGCTCCCCCACACGAAACACCTTCATTATGAGGTTGCCATTGTTTTTTCGGTGTAAAGCGTCTTCCTGTTCTTCATAGACCGGCATTGACGGGCAGCAGTTTGTGTGTCAATATTGGTACTGAATCCTAAATCCTAAATCATAGTTTCTTCAAAAAGTAATGGTAAAATCACGTAGTCTAACAAAATAAAAAACACCAGTTGTCTTTCTATTTGGGAGGTTTTTCTTACAAGCATGTCTTCATAAGGGATCATTTTTAAGCATTTTTAGTTTGATCACATTACCCCGATTTTAGCTAACCTGCATTGGCTTTCTGTTAGCTTAAGATGTAAATGGTCTGCATTGATATAGCGCTTTTCAAGTCAATGAAGACCTCCCAAAGAGCTTTACAATGTGCTTCACACTTACCCATTCACACACTCACTCACACACCAGTAGCGGCCATGCAGCCATGCAAGACGCCAAACTGCTTTTTGGGGGCATTAGGGATTCAATGTTTTGCTAATGCCTGATGTGATTTAAAGGTTTTGTTGGTAGTATACAAAATCATGCATGGACCTGCTCCCTCATAGATTTCAGATTTAATTTCTCCCCTATTTTCCGGTCCGGAGCCTTCGCTCTGAAAATGCTGGTCTACTAGTAATGCCAAGAGCCAAGAAGAGATCCACAGGTTCGAGAGCGTTTTCCATCGGGGCTCCGGTCCTGTGGAATGCTCTTCACCCTGAGATTCGATCTGCAACTTCAGTGGAAATGTTCAAATCTAAGATTAAAACATACTTCTATTCTACAGCATATGAATAACCTATATTTTATGTTGACAATATTTGTGTATTATTTGTTTTTGCAAGATCTGTTGCAGCCTGGTCATCCTGGAAGTTGGGATTTCCTCCATTGCAGTCCCTTCTCAAGGTTTCTTCATTTTTCTCCTGTTGAGGTTTTTGAGTTTTTCCTTGCCATCATGTAGGTTTTAGATCAGGTGACGGTATCATAATAGTCTGTAATTTGCAATAAACTGTCGTCTGTGCAGCCCTTTGAGACTCCTTGTGATTAAGGTCTATACAAATAATCATGACGTTACTTGACTACACATTCATTATTAAAATAAAGATACATGGCAACTTTTACTTGCTGAAACCACCTCATGGTTTTGTGTTTCAAGTCAGTTCACTTTCTCGAAATGGAATGATTAAAACCAACACAATGTGAACAGCGCTGATTGCTATCCGACTCCACATTTCAAATTGCTGCTTTGAAAAGTTCTCCAAAAATATTTCAGCTTTGATTATGTCACTTTCAAGGCCCTTTTTTGTGCTTTAATCCCAAGACCAATTAAGCCTCTCTTTGTCACTTCCTTTCGCTCACTCCCACAACATGTGCATTCATTAAGAAGTGACAGCGATGTGTAGCAATCCCATAACAGGAGACTCGAGGACAAAAAGGCTTTTCTTTCATTTGTCAACGTCACAGCAAATTCAAAATGCAGGAACGGATTCCCTTAACAATCCATTTCAGGTCTGAAGGCGGAATTTATACCGACATCTTTTAAGGCTGTTTAGAGAGCACTTCCTAATTAGCAGTATGAGTAACCTTGGGGCGGTGTCTACGCCAATGGAATTTGGTAATTAAAAGCTAGATTAATAGCTACCCTTTAACCAATTCCCATTGGAAGCGAATGTTACAAGACTTTGAAACGAAGTCTTCTGCAAAACATTGACTCTCAAGTCAGAAAAGCAGAAAAATCATGATCAAGTAATTACTCAAGTTTGTTTTGTTCACCTATAAATAAACTACAAGTTTTCCTAGGTTAATTGATAAAGTGTTAGAAAAAACGGGTGGTGAGAATCAAATGTAATGTTTATATGAAAACTCTAAGCTTTAAGGGGACATTGTGTATTATTTAACGCCACAGAGTGGTTAAAAAAAATTAATTCAATAAAAACAGCAATACTGATTTGAACAAAGGTGGGCTGTCAGGGTGTGGAAAGCCCTCTTTGCTGGCCTAAAAAAGATCTGAATTATGGGATGTTATTATATTTTGTCTATGCATACTTAATAAATAATTCATAAGTGACTGTCAGCCTTCTTACGTTGCTATCCCTTTGGTTGTGTTGCTTCCCGATGTGTGCTTATGTATTTAAGCATTTAACCAATCACATTTTAGCCCTTACTTGTTGCTAGGGTCAGATATCTGCCTGGAGGCCTTCACAATCAGCACTGCAGGCCCCGAGGCATAAAATAAAACTGTTGGTTTAGCCAATCAGATTTCAAGTTAGCGAGCCAGCGCCTGCTAGCTGGCCTTTAAGCGTCAGCAGTTTCACAAACTATGATTGGCTAGGGGCGGTAACGGAAGTATCACAACGAATACATGAAGTAAAAAATGCCCTACATCGAATTAAAACGTGCACCAAAAATACGACAGGACAGGCTTGACTTACAGCGTAAGCTTCAATGGCAATAGAAAAGATCTTCTTGATGAAACTAAAACGCACAGAAAACCTGTAGGGCAGAGTTATTAAAATCTTCTTGAGGAAAGAAAAGTGGATGGATTTTGTGCACGAAAAAAAAAGGATTTTTGGTGAATAAAATGTGTCAAACTACTTAAATTATACTGAAATTTTATGAGGTAAGTATTGATTTTTTTAATGTATCACATCTTAAGCTGCAGTAAATTATTTTAGCCATAAAATAGGGTTGGATTGATTCAGACGTAGCACTACTGAAGACCTTTATGTGAAATACATGGCTCGCCACTGGATTTGAATACTAAGCAAATATACATGAATTATCATACATGCATATTTTTAAAAACACTTGTTGGTCGAGAAATTCCATTTATACTTCCTAATATGAACCTAATCTAGAAAGAGTTGCCTAGATGGTAAGGCGCCCGCTTTGAGACTGGGAGGTTCGGGTTCGCGCCCCGGCCGAGTCATTCCTAAGACTTAAAAAGTGGTCGGCGGCGCCCTCTCTTGGCTGCGGCTGCATCGGGTCAGATGCAATCGACATTTCGTTCTGTGTACATTGTTACACAGAATGACAATACAAGGAAATTATTATTATTATTATTATTATTGTCAGCCATCTTGCTGTTGCGGGTAACGCCAAAAAAACCTAATCAATGGAACTTTATTTCGAACATAAGAAAAAACAAACATCCATCCATCCATCATCTGCACCGCTTATCCTCAAAAGGGTCGTGGGGGTGCTGGAGCCCATCCCAGCTATCTTCGGGCAGTAGGCAGGGGACACCCTTGAATTGGTTGCGAGCAGGTCGCAAGGCACACAGAGACAGACAACTCACTTGCACATTCACACCTAGGGACAGTTTGGACCAGACTTATTTAACCTGACATGCATGTTTTTGGAATTTGGGAGGAAACCGGAGTGCCCGGAGGAAACCCACGCAAGCACAGGGAGAACATGCAAACTCCGCACAGGAGGATTCGATGACCTCAGAACTGTGCCGTGGATGCGCTAACCACTAAGCCGCTATGCCGCCAACAAAACAAGAACAGGACAATTCAAAAAACAAAAACAAAGTCAACAAAACATGTCCGAAAAGGAATAGGAAGAAGCATATGTTTTAACACTCTTACCCTATAGACTTCCTTAATAATTGTGTCTCACAGCTAGATCTCCTGTGTATTTACATATAAATAACATCTCACAATTACACCTACAGTGGAACCTCGGTTCTCGACCATAATCCGTTCCAGAATCCTGTTCGAAAACCGATTTGTACATTCACCGAAATCGTTTTTTCTCATTACAAGTAATGTAAAATCGTTTTAATCCGTTCCAACACCCCGAATGCTTACCACAAACGTAAACATGAAGCTAACCCAGGCTAATCGTACGTTCGCGTTAGCGTAATCTTCCGTACGAAAGATTGCGCTAACATGAACGTGTAAAAATAAAAAAAATCAGGTCGTTTATACGTCATTTAGCACCCGGGTCTCCACAACAAGTGGTGAGCGGTTAAAGGATAAAGAAAATAATTATGAATAGGATTTCTTACCTTTGTGGTGGTCTATTCCCTCGAAAGAAGGGAAACTCGCACACCTTCTTCATATTTTGCTATAATTTCTTTCTTAAATGCAATAGTTGTACGCACTAATCTTCTTTTTTCACCTGTAGCAACTTTGCTGCTTGCACCAACCTTCTTCCGAGGCATAATTAGGGGTTAAAACACTACGTTCACCGATATTAAAAACGAAAGCAAAAAGGAGTGCGCGCTCACGTGACAACAGTTCTTCACGAGGGGTGGGGGCAATCTAGACTCGTACGCCGCTCAGCATCGCCTCTAGCGTACCGGCGTTCGAACTCCGTTTTTTTTGAACGAAAAGCGAAGTAAGAATTTCTCGAAATTTTTGGTCGAGAACCGATTTGTTCGAACTGAGAGGCGTTCGAAAACCGAGGTTCCACTGTATTTACAAAAGTTCTTTTTACAAGACAATAGGGAAATAATGATAGTCCATTCATCAGCTGCATTGCTTATCCTCACTAGGGTTGCGGGGGAGGCTGGAGCCCATCCAAGCTATCTTTTGAGCAGTAAGGAAGGGACACCCTGAACCGGTTGCCAGACAGTCGCAGGTTACACAGAGACAGAAAACCATTAACACGCTCACTCATACCCTATGGACCATTTAAGACAACCAATTAACCTGCCATGCATGTTTTTGGAAAGCGGGAAGAAATCAGTGTGCCCGGAGGTAACCCACACAGGCACGCGGAAAACATGCAAACTCCGCACAGAAAAGCAGGCGGCAGTAGCTCAGGAGGTAGAGCGCTCCTCTTGGGATCAAGGGATCCCAGTTCGAATCCTGGCTTGTCCGTGTTACATGTCGAAGTGTCCTTGGGTAAGACACTGAACCCCTAACACCCCCAATAAGCAGGTTAGCGTCTTACATGGCTGCTATTGGGAAATGTGAAGCACACTGTAAAGCGCTTTGGGAAGTCATTGACTTGAAAAGCCCTATATAAAAGCAGATCATTTCATTTCATTTCATAACTGAATTTGAACCCATGACATCAAAAGTGTGCAGCAGACGCGCTAACTACTCAGCCGCCTAATAGTGATAAAAATAAATAAGAATAGTAAACTGTATTTGTACTTTTATATTTCGAGCTACACAAAAAGTAGAACAAAGAAAATCACATAAAAGAAGGTAACAAAAGACAGCACGAAAGGGGAATTGATGGAAGGCCCGCTTCTTTGTGCCACCCTCTATTCAGTCTTCTTCTATTCTGTGGATGCACAGTCACTTCATCATCATCATCACCACCATCATTATTTTTACCGTCATCATCATTGCTGTCTCCATACATTTTTAGCACACTATACAATACGATTATAGTAACAAAATGTGTCATTGGTGCTCCTGGGGCAAACTGACTGTTTTGTGGTGTGTTTTCTATTACACAAAGTATCTTTGAACTTGCAAATACACGTAAACTACCATATTGGGTGGCAGTAGCTCAGAAGGTAGAGCGCTCGTCTTGGGATCAAGGGATCCCAGTTCGAATCCCGGCTTGTCCGTGTTACATGTCGAAGTGTCCTTGGGTAAGACACTGAACCCCTACTACCCCCAATAAGCAGGTTAGCGTCTTACATAGCTGCAATACAAGGCCGCTATTGGGAAATGTGAAGCACACTGTAAAGCGCTTTGGGAAGTCATTGACTTGAAATACGCTATATAAATGCAGATCATTTCATTTCATATAAAAAATGAAATGGTTCGGATTGATCACTTTCAATTCTGCTTGTGATCCCAAGAGCCAAGAAGAGATCTGCAGGTTTGAAAGCATTCTCCATTCGGGACCCGGTGTTGTGGAATGATCTTCCCCCTGAGATTCGATCTGCAACCTCAGTGGAAATGTTTAAATCTAAGGTTAAAACACACTTCTATCCTATAGCACAGGGGTCGGGAACCTATGGCTCGCGAGCCATATATGGCTCTTTCTATGAGTATCTGTGGCTCAGAGACCAATTTGATTGCATGCAAAATTTCTCCATCTTGTTCAAAACCGGGATTGTCTATCCTTTTCAGGTACACGTAAAGCCAAACCAGAGCTAATTGCGAAGGAAACACTTCGCAGTATATATAGGGCACGTTTTTCACTACAATTTACAGTCAAGGTGTCACACAAAAAAAGGGGAAAAAAAACTCGTTTTGGCTGTACAACGCTAAAGAATCCTTTATTTAAAAGTTCACTATATAATCTGTGTTCAGTGTTCAGATACTTTATGATGAATCCACAGAACTGTAAATACGCCAAAACACCGGAAGAGAACTTAATCATTTGATTGGGTGAGTGGGAGGGATGGGTGGAGCTATGCAAAAAGTACAAGCATTCCCTCCCATCTCTCGCCAAAGGTAAGCACATAAGGCTCCCTATTCTCAGAATGTTGTAACGTTTTTACAAAATAAATAATTGCATCTGGTTTTGAAACCAATATGTATGAAAAAAGGGTCAAAAGGAGTTTAACCGATCTTGAGTAATTGCAAGAAAGAGACAAGTTTAAAGTGGTCTGTTTGTTGAATTTGGGACAGGGGCTCTGGCATTATTCTCTTTTCATAATTTTTATCAAATCATCAAAAATAAATGTGCTGAAGACTAAGCTTCTGTCTGGGGCGCGGGTTTAGCAATTTAGTAAATTTGTCTCATAATATATGGTGTGGCTCTTTCCCAAAATAAAATTAATATTTTTTGCTTTTATGGCTATTTGAGTCAAAAAGGTTCCCGACCCCTGCTATAGCATATGAATAACATTTATTTTATGCAGACAATATCAGTGTATTATTTGCCCTCATGTAGGTTTTCGATCAGGGGATGGTGTCATAATAATCTGTGGTTTGCAATAATCTGTGGTCTGTGCAGCCCTTTGAGACTCTTTGTGATTCAGGGCTATACAAATAAACATGACTTCCGTTTCCGTAACTTGGATTCATCCTTGTGCTTTGTAGCAGACTATTTAAAAATGCACATTTATGCAGTACTTTATGTATTTTTATCTATTTTTTTTAAGTTAATATTGTTTGTTTTTTCCATTACAGATTTTTTGACCACTAGGTGGCACTTAATAATACCGAATGTCCCTTTATGTGACATTCTCCTTCTGAGATAATGAGCGCCACAGGAGAAAGGCCACAGGTGCGGGGTTCCTCATTTGTGAACTTCTTCCCAGCAGGAAAGCTGGCCACCTCATCCACAAAATGAAGTGCCACGTACAGCTAACCCCTGCAGTGACTTCTGGTACAACAGATTTTACAACTTGGCAAGTACTACAGACCAACAGAAATATTATGTACAGCGCAGATATTCCGAAGGAAAGTTAGAGGAGGCTAAAAATATCTTCTAATGCGTCACATACTTTTTCAAATCTGAACTCCCAGTCAAGATACAGTGATCCATCCATCCATCCATTATCTGCAACGCTTATCCTCAGTAGGGTCACGGGGGTGCTGGAGCCCATCCCAACTATTATCAGGCAGTGGGCAGGGGACACCCTGAACTGGTTGCCAGCCAGTCACAGGGCACACAGGGACAGACAACTCACTCGCTCATTCAAACCTAGGGACAATTTGGACCGGCCAATTAACCTAACATGCATATTTTTGGAATGTAGAAGGAAACTGGAGTACCTGGAAGAAACCCACGCAAGCACGGCGCGAACATGCAAACTCCACATAGCGAGGTTCGATCTCATGACCTCAAAACTGTGCCGCACACGCGCTAACCACTGCACCGCTGTGCTGCCCAAGATACAGTGATGTGAGTGTCTTTTTTTCTATTTTAGAGAGAATACAAATATCAATTATTTATTATCAAAGAGGCTAAGTATTATTCAGAGCTAACATTCCAATCAAAACAACGAACTTACCATATTTACTCGTGAATATCGCCCAAAAAAGATCTTGGATGTGGATAAAAAAAGCGAGTTTTCCTTTAATAGCACATTAATATTGGAGACCTACCGACCCTGGTCATATACCTCAAGAGGGGTGACCGACAGCAAGACAAACACATACACAAAAACAAAGAAAAGAAAAAAGGAAAAAGTAGCAAAAAACACAAAAAAATTGACCATGGCCAAACGAAACACCTAAACAAGTTAAGCATCAGTCAAAAAATATTGGAGACCACAATTGCAAAACGAGACTCGTTGTGATAAAGGGCTTTACAAATAACTATGACTTGACTTGACAACAATAACTTTGTTGTTTTAATCACGCCAATTAACATTTCTTAAAAAACACATTATAAAGACGACGATCTTGAAATTGGAAAACACGAGTTCACGTAAAATAGGAATCAAATTCTACCGGGGAGTCTGAATTAGGGATTATCTATCAATCTATCTATCTACCCTGGTCATACCCCTCGAGAGGGGTGACCGACAGCAAGACAAACACATACAAAAGCTAAGAAAAAAAAAAAGTGAAAAGGTAGCAAAAGACACACACAAATTTTTTTGGACCATGGCCAACCCAAATGCCCAACCTCAGCACCCAAGTTGGTGATACTTTCGTCCCTCCAGAGGAAACGGGACACAAGAAAGCGGTCGTGTCACTCGGGTCAGGGTGACACAACACACTCTTCTGTTCAACAGCTTTCACTGGTTTACCCCTGCCGCGTCATACGAGCGCCCTGCCCATCCGTTAGAACATCAGTATTTGCTGCTTCCGCGTCGCTGCACGTTAGCGTCATTTGGTTGACATTTTAGTCAAGGGAGGGTTAGAAAAACAGACGCTAACTATGAATGGGAAAAATATTTGCAAATACTAGAAATATTCAAACAGCCATTACTCTCACGATTGTGGAAAATGAAGAGTGGGGACAGCTTCCTGCTTCGGTTGCTCCGCCCCTGTTTGCTTATCTAATCAGAAGGTGCAGGATGGGTAAAGTCAGAGACAGAAGACAGGAAAGGGACCAAAAGGCTCAGCTTGGCTGTTGTTCGGTGTTGTGCTTAATAATCGGCACCTCAAATAACTAAACAGGCCGATACCAATATCCATCAAATCCCCAAATATCAGTGCCGATAATCCGCCCGCTCGATAATTTTTCAACCTTTAATTGTCCATGTATATTATATTATGACCTTGGGGTAGGGCGCCCGCCCTCAGACAGGGAGGTCACTGGTTCACCTAACACCAAAGACTGAAGACCTATCTTGGCGCTCGGCAGTAGGGGTTAAGAACTGGGGTGTTTGATCACCTAGTGACACACAAAAACAGGTGTTGCGAAACACCGGTTGGGTAGAACTATCGTCACATAATTTAGCATACAAGGCCGACCCCTGATATATACATCCATCCATCCATCCATTGTCCTCCGGTTATCCGGGGTCAGGTCGCGGGGGCAGCAGCCTTAAAAGGGAAGCCCAGACGTCCCTATCCCCAGCCACCTCCTCCAGCTCATCCGACGGGATCCAGAGGCGTTCCCAGGCCAGCCGGGAGACATAGTCCAGCGTGTCCTGGGTCGCCCCGGGGCCTCCTGCTGGTGGGACAACCCAGGAACACCTCAAGGAACGTCCAGGAGGCATCATTATCAGATTGCCCGAGCCACCTCAACTGGCTCTTCTCAATGCGGAGGAGCAGTGTCCCTCCCGGATGACCGAGAACCCAGACACCCTTCGGAGGGAACTCATTTCGGCCACTTGTATTCGGGATTGTGTTCTTTCCGTCATAACCCAAAAGACGTAGATCGACCGGTAGAGCTTTGCCTTTTCGGCTCAGCTCCCCCTTCACCACGACGGACCGGTACAAGGATATATACATTATACATTAAAATAATACATTGGTGACAAAAAGCTGTATACCTTTCTTCTAGAAGAGTGTCTTTAAACATCCATCGCACATGTGGTGTCGGAAATCCCGTGGCCACGCAGGGCAGCAAGACACTGGCACCGAGCACCTTGCTCACAGACAAAGGCTGCACAAGGAACTCCGGCTTCCTCTCGTCTCCGCTTTCTGCGATGAGGAAAAAAGGCAAGTCCGGGTTATGGCAGGGGTTAATGTCAGAGTGAGTTACTGAACCACATCGCCATCGCTCAAATTAAGGGGGGTCATCTGTCTTTAAAAACTTCAAAAGGTCCGAGGTGCAAGTTGATCTCGACACCAGAACCAAAAGCGGTCGGATGAAAAATGTCAAAGTCCACTACTTGAAAGCACTGAACTCTCTAGAATGAAAAAAAATATCCTTAAACTCCAATAGATGGCCAAATTCAACCCTTTTTTCAGGACTTTCAAATCCAATTCTTCATTTCACTAGGACCTGCTTTCTCCAGTAAGAAATTGTTTGTTTTGCAGAGCCACAAATATATCTGTGATTTACATTAACCATTTTTAATCATGCAGGAGCATTCATCAAAACTTATGCATTTTAGATCTTGAGTATATTGCAAATGTATTTGTGGCTATGAAATATTGTTGAGACAAATATCTCCGCCTAGAGGTGTTAGGTGAAAATAATGGGTGAATATGTAGCTTATATTTTCAGTTGCAGGAAGTTCTTCTTATAACAATTTACCACTGGGAAACACTACCATATTTTTTGCATGGCCCATAAATATGTTCATACGAGAGAAAACCCAAGTTACGGCATTTTTCCAGACGCTACCACTAGAGGCAGCTAAAGAGCGCTCACCACCAGCCGCCGGGTACGCAAACCCTTCGCTGTTCCTTTGGCGAGTTTTTCTATCTATCTATCTATCTATCTATCTATCTACCTTGGTCATATCCCTCAAGAGGGGTGCCCGACAGCAAGACAAACACAACGATAACAAAGAAAATAAAAGGGAAAAAAATAGCAAAAAAACACACACTGTACAGTCAATTACAGTGCGCATGGTCGACCCAATAAAGTTGAAATGTCTGTGCTTCCACGTCCATTGAATTGCATCAGTTTTCATTCGTTTCTTTCTTATACGTTCTAAAATTAAAAATGATCAATCATGGGGTACATGCAAATCTGATATGGGTATCCCAAGAGGCTGGGCGATAATAGTGTACTTTTTACACTTTTCCATGCCACATCTCCATTGTGTCTGTTATGTGGTCGTCCACAGCACCAACTCAACGTGGATCATGTTAATAAGGATGTATTCATCTGCAGTGTTCTCGTCTGCCCGCGTCCCTGCGTCCTGGACGCATCATTTTTGCTGGGGACGCATTGTGTCAAATCAATGTGCGTCCCCGGGACGCAACTTTTTTGACACCAAATTGTCATTATTACCCGATTACTTTTTTTAAACAAAGATTTACCGCACTCCAAACTTTTCGTCAGGCAGATCCGCCATTGTTCTTTTGGTCTCGCGCCGATCTCGGCAACTGAGATCTCGTTGCTTCGAGATGACGTCATTGTTTTGGTGGTTGTCAAGTGAAAGAGAAGTATGCCTCCGTAAAAACAGTTGGTATTAGGTGCAAATCAACAAAAAATTGGTAATTTATTCAGTGTTGGTAATAAGTCGAAACATAATACAGAAAGCGGTAACAACGGCAATAATTCCGGCACGAAAAAACGGCGGAGAAATTCTTCAGAAGACTGCGAAGGCAAGGTAAACATGTGTTTTGAAGCGAACGATTCGACGAAAAGATAAACAAAAGAATACTCCTAGCAAGAAAAAGGACATTTCTGCCAAAATGGACTGTAATTATATTCCTTGTTACGCTATGAGGAGGATGATAATAGAGGCTACATGTTCTGTGATGCGTGCACCCAGCGTGACAAAAAAACTGCATAAATCATTTTGCAATACGAACTTTCAGAAAAGCACATTGGATCGGCACAACGACAATGAAAACCACAAACTAGCTATGGAAATTCCGTTGCTGCAATTGGACCTTGAGAAGGCATTTCAACTGTGGCGGGACAGAAAACCACGAAGAATATATGAACTGAAAAATCTGAAGTGATTAAAACTGCATGAATATATAGACTAATATTTCAGCAATATTATTTTGTATAATGTACAATATTTTGGTGAACTGAAAAATCTGAAGTGATAACTGCTTTGTATTACCAATTAAGTGTGATGATTAAAACTGAATGAATATACAGATTTATATATTTATTTATATATTTGTCACCGATTTACAATTTCAAGCTCGATAACACTAAATTTTGGGGACCCATAGATCTCTGTTGGGACCCATAGATTTTTGAGCATGCAAGTCTGCGGGACCCATCACTTTTCAGAGGTAAATTGAACACTGCATCTGTTTTAAAGAAAGTCAACATAGTATTTGAGAAACTTTTCTGAAGATAAATATACATTTTAACGTTAGGCTGTGTATTGACCGCATTGTACATCACGTCACTTTGTTTACTGGGAGTTCAATGGCCTGTTATGTGCTAGGTTTTGTACTTCGGTAACAGGGTTGGGTAGGATTACTTTAACTGGATTACTTTCAATTACCTTTGGATTACTCCAATACCAAATATGCTAATGAAAGACAAAAGAAATTAAATATGAATAAAATGACTAAATTTTGTGCAGGCTTGGGGAGTAACGGAATACATGGAACGGCAAAAATGATGTTGGCAAGCTGTCTGTTTGGATTTATTTTAATTTTGTTTCTGTCGCATTTTATGTTAGTTTTGCCGGAGATCAAAGAGATCAAAGCCAGGAGAGAAAGCTTACCACGTGTTGTGAGTCATCATTTTATTCATATTAAGTTTATTTTGTCCTTTATTAGCATATTTGGTATTGGAATAATCCAAAAGTAATTGAAAGTAATCCAGTTAAAGTAATCCTACCCAACCCTGTTCGCTAATTATACAGGAGTGAAAAAATAATAATTATTGACTGGACCAACCTGGCAAGATTTGGACCTTTGCCTCTTCGCTGGACTTGGATGAACCCACGTTCTCCACCAAGCAGCGATAAAGACCAGAGTCGCTTTCTGTGGCGTTGCTCAGCACCAAAGCCCCGTTTGGCAGTTGGATCAGCCTCTCGTTGAGCTCCAGAGGCTGACGGTCTTTCTCCCATCGTGTGAAGGGCACCAGGTCCGAGTTGACCTCGCAGGCCACGACTTGGCTGTCGCCTTGACGCACAGATGAAGCTGTTGGCTGGCTGGCAAATCTGGGCATTCCTTCAAAAAAGGGACAAAGAAACATTTTAGCACAGATGTTGACATGAACAGTATTCCAACTGAAATACATATTCCTCAAACTTGCAATATCACATTTATTTATGGATTAGTATGACATACACTACTGTTCAAAAGTTTGGGGTTGCTTAGAAATTTCGTTATTTTAAGGAGAAGCACTTTTTATCAATAACGATAACATTAAACTTACGGAAATATCTCATAAACGTTTATTTCTAAAAAAATATATAAGATAATTTTTTGAAATATTTATATAAAGGCAAAGTTGAACAAAATAACTTTACCATGTCTATCAATGATTTGATAACAAAGCTCCGTGAAGTTAACAAGTTTCTCTCTCTTTCTTCTTCTCTCTTCCTTTCTTTTCTCATCTCTCTCCCTTTCTCTTTTTTTTCATCTCTCTCCCTTTCTCTCTTTTCTCATCTCCCTCCCTTTCTCTCTTTTTTCATCTCTCTCCCTATCTCTCTTTTCTCATCTCTCTCTCATTCTCTCTCTTTCTTTCCCTTACTCTCTTTTCTCATCTCTCTCCCCCTTACTCTCTTTTCCCATCTATCTCCCATACTCTCTTTTCTCATCTCTCTCTCTCTTTTTTCATCTCTCTCCCTTTCTCTCTTTTCTTATCTTTCTCCCTTACTCTCTTTTTCATCCCTCTCTCCCTTTCTCTCTTTTCTCATCTCTTTCCCTTACTCTCTTTTTTCATCCCTCTGTCCCTTTCTCTTTTTTCTCATCTCTCTCTCTCTTTTCTCATCTCTCTCTTTTCTCATCTCTCTCCCCCTTACTCTCTTTTCTCATCTCTCTCTCTTTTCTCATCTCTCTCTCTCTCTCTCTCTCCCTTACTCTCTTTTCTCATCCCTCTCTCCCTTTCTCTCTTTTCTCATCTTTCTCTCTCTCCCTTTCTCTCTTTTCTCATCTCTCTCTCTCTCCCTTACTCTCTTTTCTCATTGCTCTCTCCCTTTCTCTGTTTTCTCATCTTTCGCTCTCCCTTTCTCTCTTTTCTCATCTCTCTCTCTCTCTCTCTCCTTTTCTCTCTTCTCTCATCTCTCTCTCTATCTCCATTTCTCTCTTGATACTAGGTTAAATTATGCATGTAATAAATTGCTGCAATCATTAACCTCATTTCAGTGACTGTATCTGCTAAAACAAAGGCTTTTCGCAACAAATACAAAAAGTTCAAGCTGTTATCAGCTGATAATGGGCTGCAGGAAAGGAAAAAGTCATGCCTGTGTTTAGGTAGCAAGGGCTTTCAGGAATGCAGTAAAAATGAAGTGTACAAACAAGGTCTTGATAGTGGCAGTCAAAAATACTGGATAGGAATGGATGACATAGCAGATGTCCTTGGGCAAGACACTGAATCCCTAATAGCCCCAATAAGCAGGTAGGCGCTTTGCATGGCTGACTCCCTTTTGGTGTTTGAGTGTGTGTGTGTGAATGGGTAAGTGTGAAGCAAATTGTAAAGCGCTTTGGGAGGTCTTCATTGACTTGAAAAGCGCTATATAAATAAATGCAGACCATTCAACATTTACCATTAAAAAACACCATGCATTCACAGTACTTTTACAACATCAGGAACTTGAAAGAGCAAAGAGCCTTATGTAACATTTATTGTTTTATACCCCATGCACCTTGATTACGTTTTTAAGATTCCGAGAAGGCAATTTCCAAGTAAACTTCAATTAATTGCCAAGCCTGCAAGTCACACAATAAACAATATCCTGAAACAGATCATGCGTATTGTGGAAAGTGAGACAGGTAAAACTAATTTCAACCGACAATTTTTATATGATGTGTAAATGGTTATCTCCAATTTCACTGTAGCAAAACTTTATTATCATAAATGTTTGCAGCCGCTGATGTGAAACCAACACGCACGGGGTGTGTTTGAAACAATTGTATATAATTACTTTAATTGCGGCATACCGACGATAAGTAGACCTCAAAGGGAAATTAGAGAAGATGACTAACAAGGACACTCCTGCAACCATGAAATGCTAAATACAGAATCTCTTTGGGGATAGCTTTAAAAATGGCTACTTTATTCATTCATATCATTTTGGGGGGGATTTATTATTGTCTTAAATCGTTAGAAAATAAGACAGATGTTTAAAATAGTATTTGATATACATTCATCATGTATCAATAAGCAAGTATTTTTACCTTTTTTTTCATCCCTTTGAATTGGTTTTACTTGCACTGAAAGGAGAAGCCCTACAAATTTGTTATACTGGTATAATGATAACTTAAGTTAAGTCGTGTTTATTTGTATAGCCCTTAATCAGCAAAAGACTCAAAGGGAGAGCTCTTGCTTAGGTAAAAATAATGTGCGTAATACCAGTGTCTGAAATAACGTCTGCCCAGACACCCGGCCATGCATCTTTTACATCGGGCGTAAAACTTACAAAACGTCTACGCCCGGGTGGCCGACAACTTTCCCTCCCCCCCCCCCCAAAAAAAACCCCGTAAGATTGTTTTTCAAATCAAACATTTGCTTTATCCCGATTTTGAAATCTTCGTTCGGTTTGGAAACTTCGGAATCTCGCTTCTTTTGCAAATTTGCATACTCGGCAGCCAATCAGAAGCCTGCATCGAAAAACTTGGTGCTTCCGGACTTTCCCGAGCGTTATAAGATCGTGCATTTGCATATCATTTTCCAAAGTAGACACACAGAGAACACAAGAAAAATGGAGAAGTGGTTAGAAATCAAGCCAAAACCTCAGCCCCAGAAGAAAGATTCAAAAGAAGCTAACAAAATTTATGACGCTACAAAACGTAAACGTACGTTAAAAGCATCGTGATAAGAGGAGTTGACATGGTCTGTAGCAGACGACGCTACGCAAACATTGCATGAATGAAGATGAGTAAATACAGGTAAATACGGATGGTAGATGCAAAACAGCGATGTCATATACATGCAATAAATGTTATGAGTAGATTTATGATAAACTTAATTTAAAGTGTTCTGTTATATATTCTGATTATCAATCCTTAATACTTTGCAACAATGTTTTGGGTTTTTTTTTTCGATTAGTCGTCTTATTGTGTTTCAAGTTGTGAAAAATAGGGCAGGCAACTTTATGGCTGGGCAGGCAACTTTTCAAAGTTGTCTGCCCTGGTGTCCGCTAACTTTTTGTCATGAGTTCCAGACAATGGTAATACACAAATAAACACTAGTATATTAATTGACACTCATATGTACTAATGCATACATAATAGTACAATTATGTGAATAAGACTCAAGAGGTATGACAAATAGCCATTAAAATCTTCAGTCATTATTGAGTCGGCTTTTGGCAAAATGATACAGGTAGTGCTTTTACTTCTTAATTTTCTGTCTACTGTAGGTATATAATATTGATCTCACCAATCACTATGTTCATATTCCAACCGTGGAATGAGAACATTGCCATTTATGAAAAAAAAAAAACATCTCAATCAACAATGAGCCAGGGCAAACTGCAATTAAGTAAGGTCAAGTCATGTTTATTTGTATAGCCCTCAATCACAAAGAGTCTCAAAGGGCTGCACAGACCACAGATTATTGCAGACACCATCCCCTGATCTAAAACCTACATGAGAGCAAGGGAAAACTCAAAAACCTCAACATGAGGAAAATGAAAAAACCTTTCAGGATGACCAGGCTGCAATGGATGTTGCAATAACAAACTGAAACGCAACAGTAAGTGAACTGAGTGGGGAGTTCATATGAATGTTAAAGTCCCCTCTAATTATTAAAGGAAGCAGCATTTAAATTTGGTAAAATGCTGGGTCGAGAGGCTCTCTGATGGTTGATTTGTGCAGCGCCTTCATCCTCTTACATAGTGTGTACCTTAAATCCTCTGGCAAAACTGAGACCAAGCGTAATCTCGCTGAGACATAAAATCAAACAGTAAAAAAACCCAAAGCGGCTTGGAGATTTAAGGAGCAACCATCCACGAGAGTAGCAAGGATGTCGAAGCCGTATTAGGTTGTAGGTGAGGTACAAACTAGACCGGGGTGCCAGAGACGGAAAATGAATCACACTTGCAATCATATTTTGGGACAATTTTGATTCCTCAAACAACCAACCATGCATGAATTTTAAATGTGGGTAAAACCTGCGTACTGTAAAGTAATCTCTCGCTGTATAGCAGTTATTATTTGCGATTTCGATACTTTGCTGATTTTGAATTTAATTATCTGTGTCATTGATATCACTGTGTCGTGCATTGTGTTGTGCAGCAGACAGCACACATCATATGCTATCCCAGGGGCAGGTTGGGGATGACTTATGTGTGTGTGTGTGTGTGTGTGTGTGTGTGTGTGTGTGTGTGTGTGTGTGTGTGTGTGTGTGTGTGTGTGTGTGTGTGTGTGTGTGTGTGTGTGTGTGTGTGTGTGTGTGTGTGTGTTGGGTGGGCGGGATTGTGTGTGGGACTGCAATAGGCTGGTGTATGCTGTCAGTCAAACAGTGACGCGATCGCAAAAGCCAATGTGGCCACGGCAGCAGCTAGTAGCTTTAGCGGCTCGTTGCATTGAAAAGAAATTAATCAATTAAATCGGAAACTAAGGAAAGTCATAGCGCAAAAAATGCCGATCACCAGCGTGTGCTCCATGGATTGTTATTGGGTCAGAGAAAAGACTAAGGAGCAATAGCAAGGCTGCAAGCCTTCTGTGGCTAGGCTTACGTAGCCAACTATCTTAAGTCACCCTGCCGAGCCTTTATCTCACAAACGCCAGATCCATCACCCATGAAATGGATGAAATGGAGCTACAACTCGCGGTAAACCGCTACATTCGTGGCTCTTGTATTCTATTCATCAGGGAGACTGGTTTAACTCGAGTATCCCTGATGCTAACGTACAGCTAATTAGCCGCTCTGCTAAATCGCTTTCTAACACTGAAAGGAGAAGCCCTAAAATATCATTTTACCATTGTATAATAGGCATTAATAACAATAAAGACCATACCAGATTTTTATTTGTAGATCTCTTGCTATTTTGTTACAGTTGTCTATATTACGTATTACTGATATCTAAATTTGAAAAAAGTGTTTCCACTACTGAGAAGAACAAGGGATTACTGGATCCCCAAAAAAGAGAAGAGGGGCACATGCAAACTCCCCATAAGGAGTCCAGATAGTCATACAATCACACCCGGGACATCTGCAACTAAATGTAAGGTGTATATTTTAACCAATCATTATCATACTCTCCAATGGACTAAATATTAGTATATTTTTGTATTCACGTAATGAGAGGCTGGGTCAATTATACATAAGTGGTAAGGGGATTTGGAGGTATCCTGTTGTTATGAATAATTTTATTTGATTAAAACTTTCGAAATGTTTAGTATTTTCAGTTTTAAAGACATTTATTTTTGCTGGATAAAATCATAGCAGCCTTAAGCTGGATGGTTCTTGTACATTAAACAGTCAGGCAGTCCAATATAGCCTTGAGAGTTGAATATCATTTGTAATACATAGTTTGTATTTAATCCAAATCTATGAAAGTCATTTAAAACTCAAATTTTGCTTCACGAGGAAAGATGTGTGAAGCATTATTTTTGTGTTTTATGTTGACGGTAACAACTTTCTAACCATCTAATGTCATGATTACCGATTGGAATCAGCTGTGCCCGCTCATTTGGCACCAACCGCCGTGGGTTCTGATTGGCTCCCTGTCACTATTTGAACCCAGTCCTGTCTGTCCCCTGTGGTCAGTCCGTCTGCAAACCTCTGTGTATACAAGGCTACCCTTTTTCAACCCTGACTCCTAACTGTCCCGTTTTCTTCTCCTGTTTATCTACGACCTATTTTGATCCCGACCACGCCTGCTCTCCCGTCCCGGCTTACGACCCATTTTTGATCCCGACTACGTCTATTTTCCCGTCCTGGCTTATGACTCGTTTCCGATCCCGACCACGTTTTTGCTCTCCTGTCCTTGACCTATTTTCCGTCCCTGACACCGCCTTAGCCCACTACGGAGGATCCACTTCCGTATTGGGATCACAATCGGATTGCGAGAGCAATTTTCTTCCCGCGTTTAGCGAAGCACCAGATCGTGAGCGCAGCCCTTTCTCTCTCTCTCTCTCAATATACTTGTGGGAAACGATTGGGTCCTGTTTCCGTTCTGGTCCTGACATCTAAATGCCAAGTCATTGACAAGTCAAAAGCAGGTAAGATTTTAAAGTTTTCAGTTCCAGGAATAGAAAAAAAAAATGAAATTGTACGGCCAATAGAGCCATGACATTTTAAAAGATGAGCTTGAAAACAAAGGTCTCAGGTCTAATAACCAGAGATACAAGTCTGACTTTGTGTTGCAAGTGAGAGATGACATTTGGCCCGAAGCACACACAAGGGAGATGTGCCTTGAAAGTCATTAGCAGGACGGACATGATTGTTTATTTCTATTTTTTTTCCATTTTTACAACATATGTGCTACCATCTTTTCCTGACAGTCTGGATAGGAAAATAGTGTTCCACCCTATGCCGATGCATTGCCTAAATCTAATACACAGGTGTCAAACAGGCGGCCCGCGGGCCATATCAGGCACGCTAAGGGATTGAATCCGGCCCGTGAGACAACTACCAGAGAAGCGCAAGAGAAAAACAAGCTGCAGGTTGAAATACTTGATGTTGCCAAAGCCAGGTGCCTCTCACAAAGACACTGTACTTGTATTTATTTATTTTATCTCTCTCTCTCTCTCTCTCTCTCTCTCTCTCTCTCTCTCTCTCTCTCTCTCGTTGCCCTTTGTCTCTCTCTCTTTCTCTGTGTCATTTTAACTTCTTTTGCTCTAACTTCCTTTTTTCCTTTTCTCTCTTCTCTTTCTCTCTTCCTACCCTTTGCGCTTATTTTTCTCTTTTCTCTCCTTCTGTCTTTCTATTTCTATTTGGATTTCTTTCTTCCTCTCCCTTTTTTTCCCCCTCTCTCATGACTTCTCTTTACATCTCTTTTCATCTCTTTTGATTCTCACGCTCTCTCCCTCTCTCTCTTTTTCTTTCTTTGTCCCGCCCACTCTCCTTTTCCCTCCCTCTTTCTCTTATTTCTTTATCTCTCTTTTTCTTTCTCTTTAATCTACTAGTCCAGCCCCCGACAGAATGTTTGTTCTATCATGTGGCCCCCCCAGTTAAAATGAGTTTGACACCCCTAATCTAATGAGTGGGTGCAACTAGTGTCAGGACCAGAACGGAAACAGGACCCAGTTGTGTATTATCAAAGGAAAGAGGAAAGACTGCACCCACGATCCGGTGTTCGCTAGGCGCGGGAAGCAGGTCGCCCTGAACGCGGAAAGAATCTTCCCTGGCGAGCTATGGCGGTGTCGGAAGCGGAAAACAGGTCAGAAGCAGGGACAAGAGAGCAAGAACGTGGTCGGGGTCAGAAGCGAGTTGTAAGCCAGGAAAGGAGAGTAGACATGATCGGGGACAAAAAAGGTCGAAAGCCGGGATGTGAGAGTGAGGTCAGGATCAAAAACGGGTCGAAGCCGGGGGACAGACAGGAGCAAAGACATATTCCCTCTATATCAGGCTGTTTTGATTCTGTTATGTAAAAAGAAAGCAATCCATACGTAAATTGTTGACGTTTTATCTTTGTCTATGTGTGTTTAGCCAATGCACCCACATTGGAATGGGTGAAGGAAGGGCATTTGGAATGGGAAACAGCAAGTGGTTGGCCCAACACTATCGATTCCAATTAATCACAATCCTGTTTAAATTGACAAGGTAGGAGGTTTGTATCCACCCGAGGTGAGCAGAAGCTTAGTGCTTCAAAGATACAGCAGCCAAAACACAAAGCTGTGCTTTCAGTTTTTCAAAAGAAGGACTAAAACAATTAAAAGACATTGATAAATTGTAATGGCAGATTCTTTCCAACTTTAGTCTTCATTTCAAGGTTCTCTTGCCATTAAACAAAATCATACATGGACTTGCTCCCTTATATCTTTCAGATCTGATTCCCCCCTATGTTCCGGTCCGAAGCCTTCGTTCTGAAAGCACTGGTCAACTGGTGATCCCAAGAGCCAAGAAGTGTTCCACAGTTTCGAGAGCGTTCTCCATCCGGGCACCGGTGCTGTGGAATGCTCTTCCCTCTGAGATCCGATCTGCAACCTCAGTGCAAATGTTTAAATCTAAGCTTAAAACACACTTCTATTCTATAGCATATGAATAACTTATATTTTTTTGTTGACAATATCTCTGTACTATTTCTAATTGCAACATCCATTGCAGCCTGGTCATCCTAAAAGGGGGATTACCACATGTGCGGTCCCTTCTCAAGGTTTCTTTATTTTCCTCATGTTGAGGTTTTAAAGTTTTTCCTTGCCCTCATGTTGGTTTCAGATCAGGGGATGGTGTAATAATAGTCTGAAATAATAGTCTGTGCAATAACCTGTGCAGCCCTTTGAGACTCTTTGTGATTATGGGCTATGCAAATATAAATGACTTGCCTTGACTTGACTGAGCGCAGGCTTTCGGGGGCGATGACGCTTCACAGGACTACCTGTAGTCCATACAAACTAATGACAGCTGCCATTAATCACAAGGGAAGAAGAAATACTATGGCAAAGCCACCACAGGGCAGTGTCGGTGTCATTTTTAAGCAGACTTGTTAAGAAACAAGGGAACAATTTCAAGCAGTTACAAACACTTCACTGAAAATTCAAGGACTTTTCAACCCTTAAACACACAACATAAAAATTCAAGCATTTTAATGATTGCAAGTACCCAAACAAACCATGCGTAGCTGATTCGAGATGTTTTTCCTGCCATCTACAATAGGAACACCGTATGCTAATAATTGCGCATATCTATAAGCTTCTAATGTACCGACTGCGAAATGCACGTATACATAGGGAAAAAAAGCGTAAGTAGTGACCACACTTGCACATCAACAGGCGTGTACTTAAATTGCAGTCGGGTCCCCGCTGCTACGAAACAACACCCAACACAGAATACCAATGAGCGGCTTAATGGAATATTCAGAGGAGATTCAAAGATCTCCCTCAAGATTCTGTGCATTAGTAACCGCCTTGCAGGGTAGTTGCCTCGCTCCAAGGAAACTCCATGATTCAGACTTCTTATTATTGAAACGGATGAAAGAATTTGGAAAACAGCAGAAGTATAAAATCCTAGAGCTTCAAATTTGCAACTTTGGTAGGATTGAAATTATTGTTTTCAGTTGGTGCCCTTTGTAAAGTATCTTTACCTCGGAAATTATTGGTTTTGCTGTGGAATCCTAAAATCTGACAGCTCAAATTGGCCTTCAATTACCATCTTAAAGGTGTTCATATTTTAATTTGGCCCAAACTCGAAGCAACATTAAGTTGTCCTGTATGCAAATTATCAGTTTTGAATTTGACGAACTACAGAAGCGGTAAATAAACCACCATTTCAAAAGGTTTCTACTTCTTCCTGACTCCCTCTGTACAAATATAAATACAAGTTAGAATGAGAATTCAAACATTTGGAATTCAAACATTTTGTTAGGACCAGAACGAAAACAGGACCCACTTATGTTGTGTTTCTCATAAAGTTTTATTGGAAGAAAAAGACAGGGTTGCGCCCAGGATCCGGTGATTGCCGGACGCGGGAAGCAGGTCCCTCTGAACGCGGAAGTGGATCTTCCGTGGCGAGCGATGGCGGTGTCGGGAATGGAAAAACGGGTCAGTAGCCGGGACAGGAGAGCAAAAAGGAGGTCGGGGTCGGAAGCGAGTTGTAAGCCAGGAAAGGAGAGAAGACGTGGTCAGGATCAAGAACGAGTCGAAAGCATATGAATAACCTGTATTTTATGTTGGCAATATACGTGTATTATTTGCCCTCATGTAGGTTTTAGATCAGGGGATGGTGTCATAATAGTCTGTAAATTGCAATAGTCCATACTGGTATCACAAGTACCGATTCGAGAACAAAGGTGGTCATAAGCACCTCTCTTTTATACCTAAAAACAGTTTAAAATGTGAAAACACAACCCATGTTGACTAATAATATTGCACAACCGGTTAAGACTAATCTTTAGAAACTTAAAATTCAGGACTTTACATGAATAACTTCAACACATGGCTTTTTCATCCGCATTCAAATGTAAAGTGTTCAGAGCAAATTGAGCAAAGTTTCCTTCAACAGAGAAACAAGTGATTGCTGGAAAAGCCATTTGACAATCACAAGCTTTTCAAAAGGTCGAAAAATCAAGATTCACTTGATGATAACGGAATCAGTGGACCACAATTTATCAGTGCCTTGGGGGGACTTTCCATTACCAGCACCCTATTATTTCCACTGCTCAAGCCCCCTTTCAATACAGACGTTCCCTAGTCATTGGCGAAAGTCATTCTAGAAAGGTGGGGGAAAACAATAGCTGATATTAGGCATCTGAAATTGAAGTCCTTCACGTCGGGAAAATCTTTAAAAATGAAATTACTCGCGATAATAAACTCTCCTTGTCCATCCTTTGACTTCTTTTATTGCAAAGAGTCCCAGCAGTGTCACAATTCTAAGGAAGGTTCTTCTTCACCCTAAAAGCATTGTATAATCGCCTTGCAGGATATGTTGTTAGCTTTATTCCGTTAAAGGCAATTTTCATACATGTTGTATTATACGTGATAATTAACTCCATAATTGTTTCTTGAGGGAGCTTTTTTTTAGAACTTATTTAATACAGAAAAGCATACACTTGATGCAAGTTAGTTTATACTTACAGTTAAGTATTTATGCCTTATTAATATTCAACAGATGTTAATGTATTGGATGTAAATGGCTCTTCAACAAAAATAAAGATGTAAGCAATTATGGACTATGGGTATTTAGAGGCAATATTGGGTTCTATTATTGTCAGGACCAGAACGGAGACAGGACCCACTTGCGTTGCGTTTCTCACAAGTTTTATGGGAAGAATTAGAAAGGGTTGCGCCCATAATCCGGTGATTGCTGGACGCGGGAAGCAGGTCGCTCTGATACTCTGATTGTGTTCCGAAGCAGAAGTGGATCTTCCGTGGCGGTCAGTAGCCGGGACAGGAGAGCAAAAACGTGGTCGGGGTTGGAAGCAAGTCGTAAGGCAGAATAAGAGTGAAGACGTGGTCAGGGTGGAGTTTAAATACCGACAGGGAGCCTATCCGTCAACAAGCTGCAGCTGGCGCCACACGGGCGGGGCCAATTGGGTGCCATGGCAACCGTGACAAACACGGGCGTGGCCAATTGGGCGCCATGGCAACCATGACATCTTGAATACTATAATTAACAATTAAGTGCTCTTTTTTCTTTTTAATTCAATTATTTCAACATAAATACCACAAGGTAGACACAGCAGTATTGAGTGTTAAGTACAAAGATTACGCATAGTTTTGCTAAGTGTCACATAACTGCTCCGTGAAGACGTGTTGTGGTGGAAAATGTATGTATTATGAACTGTTCTGGATGCACCTTAAAGTGATTTTATATTTGCAAGGCAGTGAGGGGACCCTGACAAATGTTGTCAAGTGAGATTTCAGGGTGCTGCATGTGTGAACTCGGAACCTTGCATCGGTCCGATTCGTTTACAGTGTGTAAAGAGCAAGTCTCTTTTGAACAATTATGTAGCGTCTTGCTTTTGAGTGCAGGGTAGTTGTCGTAACAAATGGCTCGAACCTGGAATCCAGGTCAGGGTCATAGCGGTGTTCCATTACCCTGATGTTTATCTTTTTTCTTGCACAGGAGAGGTTGGAAAAGCACCAAAGAGACTGTTTCAACTCTAAGGCGTATTAATCACAGCTTGAGCTCAAAAATGAAAACATTCATTTACCCTTGGAAATTGAGTCATGAAAAACGAACAGGAAAATGCAGTTAAGAAGTGAAAAACTGCAGTCAAGCTGTTCTGGCCAGATGCGGATGTGCAGTTACCATAGAAGGCTTTTGTACCCTTCCAACGAGGTTGGGAAAATCTGACATGAGCGATCCAAGTCTGGGATGGAGCTGGACGTAAATCCATCTTTTTACCCACTCAGGAGAACAGTTTTGGTAGGAAATGTTTTTGGTGGTAGGAAAATGACAGGCTCCATTTTAGGTGTATGCACTGATTGATTAGACCCTGTGGGTAGGCAAGGTGGCTGAATGGGATGGGCCTATCTCTTCTCTCCAGACAGCTCTGTGGTATTTGCATGGCTAGATTTATACGGGAATATGCGCCTGGGCAAGTCACTGAAAACCCCAAATTAAAAATGAACTTTAGAAGCCATATTAATAAGGTGAAATGTTTTGTGGTTTACACACACCTCGTGGCTCTTTTCACGCTGTCCGTCTAATACGTTTTGGAGGTAGGGTGGACATTCTGAATGAACCCACAAATATCGCAATTTCCAATGCAAGCCTATTTCCAGTTACCATCTAAGGCAGGATTCACCAACCGTTTTGAAGCTCAGAGCTATTTATTGGTACAGATTGCAGTGTCTGAAATAACGTCTGCCCGGACGCCCGGGGCGTGCATCTTTTACGTCAGGCGTGCAACTTACACATCGTCTGTGCCCACGTGGGTTTTTATTTTATTTTTTATTATTTTCAAATCAAACTTTTGCTTTTTTTCAGATTTCGAAATCTACGTTCGGTTTGGAAATTTCGGAATTTTGTTTCGTTTGGCAATTTGCATATCCGGCAGCCAATCAGAAGCCTGCATCGAATAACTTCGTGCTTCGGGACTCTCTCGAGCGTTTTAAGGTTGTGCCTTTTCATATCAATTTCCAGAGAAAACACAAGAAAAATCGATTTGGTTAGGAATCAAGCTAAAAGCTTAGCCCCAGAAGAAAGTTTCAAAAGAAGCTAACAAAATTTATGACGCTACAAAACGTAAACGTACATTAAAAGCATTGTGGAAAGGAGCTCACGTGGCTTGTAGCAGATGACGCAACACAATCATTGCATGAATGAAGATGAGTCAATACAGGTACATACTAATGGCAGATGGAAAACAGCGATGTCATATACATGCAATGAATGTTATAAGTAAATTTCATTTAATTTATGTTGTTCTGTCATATATTCTGATTATCAATCCTTAATACTTTGCAAAAATGTTTTTTTTTTCTTTGCGATTAGTCGTCTTATTGTGTTTCAAGTTGTGAAAAATAGGGCAGGCAACTTTATGGCTGGGCAGGCAACTTTTCAGAGTGGTCTGCCCTGGTGTCCGGTCACTTTTTGTCATGAGTTTCAGACACTGCTGATTGGTACGAAAGGCTACAATATTGATACACATTTCTAAAATAACATTAGTTTGTTATTACTAGGTTGTTACAATGTTATTATCAGGTTGTAATGATGAGAATTTAGGTCAACCACTTAAGTTAGAAATCAAATTTCCCAGAAAGCAAAACATGGTGCGCTATTTTAAGAACCTGTCTGGAGGCTACTAAGGTGTTCTTAGGGGTCTCCAACGTGGTGTCTGTGGAAGACCCCCGATCTGAGGTAATGTATTATCTGCTACTTTATAATAACAATGTGAAATACGATGTGATTCAGCCTGCATATTTAAACTCACTTCCTTATGCCACTTTGTGCTGTTGCACTGATGACACTACACGATAAGTGGCAATTAGCCACTCAAATTGGACTGATATCAACACAGCGCAATCACAGCAACACTGTTTTGCCTCTGTTGCATGCACTTATTAGCCTGGAATTCAGTCTCTAAGCAACTATATTGTAAGAAGTGTAACATAGATGATAAAAGAGATTTAAACCCGAAGACAAACTCACCTCTTTATGAAAAAACTATTGCCATCAAGTCAATATGCACATCAAATAAAAGAAAAAATGAGCAACGTGTTTTTGATCCCAAAGACATTTTACAAGTCTCGATGCCCATTTTGTTTTTCATTTGCTTTCACTTCCACCAATTTATATAAATTTTCATCAAGCATTTGACAAATCTCTATGATCCTTAGTGATGCCTGTATCTATAAATATCACTCACAATTATAATAAATAATAATAATAATATCAATGGGTGAAATTATTGAATCTCAACCAGGGTCCATACGGTTCCTTGAAATCCTTTAATGTTGTTTTCAAAGACTAAAAAGTGCTTCCATTTTGGCTGAAGTGCATGTAACAAGTCTGTCAAGTCAAGTCATGTTTATTTGTATAGCCTTTCATCACAGAGTCTCAAAGGGCTGCACAGACCAAAGTCTGTTGAAAACTACAGACTACAGTGGAACCTCGGTTCTCGACCATGATCCGTTCCAGGACCCTGTTCGAAAACCGATTTGGTCGATCACCGAAAATCGTTTTTGCCATTAAAAGTAATGTAAAATCATTTTAATCCGTTCCAACACCCTGAACGTTTACCATGAACGTGAACATGAAGGTAACCCAGGCTAATCGTACGTTCGCATTAGCGTAATCTTCCGTACGAAAGATTACGCTAACATGAACGTGTACAACTAAAAAAATCAGGTCGTTTACATGTCATTTAGCACCCGGGTCTCCACAAAAAGTGGTGAGCGGTTAAAGGATAAAGAAAAGAATTATGAATAGGATTTCTTACCTTTGTGGTGCTCAGCAGAAGCCATGCTGTATGTATAGCAAGATCGGAAACTCACACACCTTCTTCATATTTTGCTATTATTTCTGTCTTAAATGCAATAGTTGTACGCACTTCCCTACTTTTTTCACCTGTAGCAACTTTGCTGCTTGCACCGACCTTCTTCGGAGGCATAATTAGGGGCTAAACACTCCGTTCACCGATATCTAAAGCGAAAGCAAAAAGAAGTGCGCGCGCACGTCATTACAGTTCTTCACGACGGGTGGGGGCAATCTACACCTGTACGCCGCTCAGCATCGCACCCTAGCGTACCGGCGTTCGAACTCCGATTTTTTGAACGAAAAGTGAAGCAAGAATTTCTCGAAATTTTTGATCGAGAACCGATTTGTTCGAACTGAGAGGCGTTCGAAAACCGAGGTTCCACTGTATTATGACACCACCCCCTGATCTAAAACCTACATGAGGGCAAATATTGTCAACATAAAATATAGGTTATCCATATGCTATAGAATACAAGTGTGTTTTAAGCTTAGATTCACACATTTCCACTGAGGTCAGGGGGAAGAGCATTCCACAGCACCGGGGGCCGAATGGAGAATGCTCTGGAACCTGCGGATCTCTTCTTGGCTCTTCGGATCGCTAGTAAACTACTTAAAAATGACGTGGCTTTTCCATTGCATTTCTTGTACCCTCGTGATTAACTTCAGCTGACATTGGTTTGTATGGCACTGTCCTACTTGTCGTGCCGAAGAGGACAGGTGCATGCTACAGCTAAACAGTGCTTGTGAAATGTGTATAGTGTGATGATTACGAAACAGTTATTGGCATTTATTATGGGCCATCCTAAAAATTAAGGTAGTCTTTCCAAATAGTAAATATCAATAGGAAGGACTTTCTGCAACTGAAAATGTAAGATACATATTCATTTTTAGCCAACACCTATATAGTGAGGGATTTGTCTCAAAAACAAATATATTTTCGATTTACTCAAGATTTTAAAAAAGTAATGTCTTGATTAATGCGCACATAAGATTAAAAATCGCATATGTAAAGTAGTGATATAAATTAAAAAAGAATTGTAGTTAAATAAATTGTCTTTATTGTCATTATGCAAAAGTACTCCAAAATTACAGGTAGAGGGGTTCTTTCAGTACAAGGAAGCTCCTGGCAAGCTGCATGCTAGCATGGGGTAAACGCAACTTCCGCAAGGTCTCCGTGAGGCTGAATTTAAAAGAGTCACAAATGTAGCGTTTTTCCACGAGTGGTAGCTCCAAGTCATCCATATCATGATCATAGATCTGGAGTTGTTAACCTCGCTGCTTTCCCTTCCTACGCCGCCTCAGTTGATTATCAGATGCGATAACAATCCACAGAGCACCTGCTAGTAATCGGTATTTCTTTGCGCTCTTCTGACTTTTTTCAAAGTCTGTCTTATTTGATGAATTTCTTCTAAAAGTAACAAGCCACTAAAGCTATGAGCTGCCATTTGTGAAAGGGCTGTTTGACTGACAGTCTCACACAAACTGCTTGCAAGCTTTACCTCGCCTTTATTCGCTATTGCCATTTTAACTTGCTTCTGATTGGCTGGCGTTGTTAAAACCCGAACTGTGACAATTCTTGTTGGTCAGACACTCCATCACTCAAAAAAAAACTGGAACTATAAGTCCTTTAAAAAAAAAATGCAGCATCTTGCGATTACACAATCGCGATGTCAGTTTGAATTCGGTTAATCCTGCAGCCCTAGTGTAAACAGTCATAAATTCACAATAAGTACTGATCCAATCTAGGCATTAGTCTACCACTTTTTTCGTCCAAAAGCATGTGAATGCAGGAGAGGATCCTTACCTTATTTAATGAGTAACTTTGCATTTATTTGGTTGTTAGCGGGATGGCATTAGTTCATTACCTTGACGAGGCCTGTAACAGTTGACTAGTAATGTCATTGAACGTCAAATGTAATTTTATGAAATTAGTTTTAGTTTACAATAACAAAATGTGTTCTCACAAGCAAGGCCGACAAACAATGAGTTGTATTATTTGAAAAGACAACTGGACAAATACAAAATCACCACTCCTATTCTTCATTTGACTGATTCAGTACCACTGATGTGAAATTATGTCCGCATGTCCATGGAGCCAAGGATGTTAGAGACGTTTTGTTGTTTGTGATGATTTATGGCAAAAAATTAAATGTTTGTGTGTGAGATTTCACACATGAACATTCTGGTTGAAACACATCCCTTAACAAAAACATTTGCATCCGTTTTTTTTTCCTGAAGACGAGCATTTTCACAAAACTTCACACCAATACTCAACTATACTAAAAGAGAAGTAGAAGTACTGTGCTTTTCTATTAACAGATCTGACTTTTTCTAGAGATTCGATAAAACTGTCAAATTGGTGAAAAACAGCTGACACAGAGCATTCCAATTTGAGACAGGCGCCTGGCACTAGATGTGTTCGAAGTAGATTTTGTGTGTCCTTCCCTCCCCCTTTAAAATTCATTGTCACGAGTGCCCTTCCTCCTTATTGTCTCAGTTGGTAGTAAGGTCAAAAGCGCCTTGGCTTGAATGACAAATATCCTACAACTGCGCTTGTTAAATGTTCTCTTGAAAGACTGTAATCTGTGTAGTAAATTGCACGGAATTTAAGAGAAATCGGATAGGAGTTCTATTATTTGGTGACAGTTGAGAGACCTTCTAAAGCAGTTTCAAGATATTTGGTAGCTGTTCAGCTGAGATGTGATCAGGTAGCTGTGAAGGTCAATGTGTATGAATATTTTTCACACCATCAAACTTCTGATTTATTCATGTTTTCACTTTAATGGGTCACCTGTGTGTTTCTAGCCAATTACTGACTAAAATGCGTGCCACCATCCTTTCAATTGCTCCTGCCCACCCAAGCACGCGAGAGGATGTTTTGGGGAATATCATATTGAAACGGTCTTCATAGAGTATTTGAACCCTGAAAGAGACAAGGCTCTCGCACGTTTTTGCGGATTCTCTTTTCTCTGGGGAAATTTGTTCAAACACGACCTTTCTTTTCTCAAACAGTTGGATGGAAAAATGACTCGATAAAAGGGGGCTGGTTGATAGTTTCAAGGACTTTTTACCACCTGCCCTAGAAGAATATTGCACAGAAATCTTTCAAAAATATGTATACACACTGATTTCCCATCTGCAACATATATTTTCTTTTTCCCTTTTTGGCTGATTCCTGAATCTAAATATACAGTTTTGCATAGTGGTCAAAAGACACAGGTAGCAGAAAGAAAAGCGTCTCGATTACTGTAATGCCTTACTCTCCGGTCTCCCAAAATCAAGAACCTTCAGCCAGTACAAAATGCTGCAGCGAGGCTTTTAACTAAGAAAGTTTGATCACATGACCCCGATTATAGCTAACCTGCATTGGCTCCCTGTTAGCTTAAGATGCGATTTCAAGGTTCTGTTGGTAGTTTACAAAATCAGATAGGTAGATACTTTATTCATCACTTCACACTTCCAGCAGTATCCTTGTGTTGAAAAATAAATAATAAAATAAAAGATATAGAATACAAAAATACCCAATATAACGTGTTGATATAGGGTATTTGAATAATGCTACGGAAAATACACCCTCATGGCATGAGGAAGAAGTGATCTCCTCAGCCTGTCCGTGGAACAAAACATGGATTTGCTCCCTCATATCTTTCAGATTTAATTTCGCCATATGTTCCGGTCCCAAGTCTTCGCTCTGAAAATGCTGGTCTACTAGTGATCCCAAGAGCCAAGAAAAGATCCACAGGTTCGAGAGCGTTCTCCATTCGGGCCCCGATGCTGTGGAATGCTCTTCCCCCTGAGATCCGATCTGCAACCTCAGCGGAACTGTTTAAATCTACGCTTAAAACACACTTCTATTCTATTGCATATGAATAACCTATATTTTATGTTGACAATATCTGTGTATTATTTGTTATTACAACATCCATTGCAGCCTGGTCATACTAGAAGGGGGATTACCTCATGTGCGGCCCCTTCTCAAGGTTTATTCATTTTCCTCATGTTGAGGTTTTTGAGTTTTTCCTTGCCCTCATGTAGGTTTTAAATCAGGGGATGTTGTAATAATTAGTCTGTGGTTTGCAATAATCTGTGCTCTGTGCAGCCCTTTGAGACTCTTTGTGATTAAGGGCTATACAAAAAAACATGTTTTGACTTGACTTGAATTTGGTTACACAACATAAATAAAACATGATATAGAAATGTATGCCTTGCTTTTGCTGAAAAGACATATATTTTGCGTAACCGTATTTTCTATTATGCGAGGATGGGGTGTAGAAACCAACGTGCTAACTTTCAAAATGATTCGAATGTCTCAGAGATTCGTATTATTCTTCTATATAACATCATGTTTTGCATTCATGAGTGCCAAAACCGTGTTAAAGCCTGTACCTTGCTCAATAGTCCTTAATGGTTCGTCTGTATTTATTTTGTAGCTGAATCCCACGCAACAAGAAACAGAATGTAGCTTTCAAAGCTTTAGAGGTGACAGTGAAAGGAGTATTGATGAATGGAGGATTTCCTGTGGATGCTGCAAAGGGAAAGAGACGAAGTAAAAGCCTGTAATATAAATGTACGGCCATACGTGTGCTGTATAACTATTGATGCTGGCTGAAACAAGAAATCCATATTGATGCGCACGTTTGTGTGTGTTGAAAGTAACCAAAGCAGAATGAATAGGGAAGTTTGGAAGCAAGAGAGTGATGTGTCACTTCTGTCGAGTGAAGCCATGGATGTGCATGTAATGACTACTTAGTCTGAGCCCTAGTGAACTCTGTGTGCTACTACCCTGGGGAGGGCGTGAAGACTCCTTACACGCCATCCGCCGTCTTCATGGCGTTTTGATTGGTGGAGACAAGCTACGGACATGCCAAACTCAGGCTTGTAATGTGCACAGAAGCGCAGAATTGCCTTTTGTACAACCGACTGCATCGTTAACATCTATTCTGCTGTATTTCTCAATGTGTCTATGTGTTACCCTTAAGCTGCAGGATATTTTTTGCTCTAAAGTCATTGATAACAATCTCTTACAGGGTTTACACAGACGTGCCCTTACATAGTCTTACTCAGATAAAATAAATGTGATTCTGAAACCATTCCTGCATAAATGCCTTTATCTTAATAGTCATATCAACCCATGGCAGAAGAAAATCTAACAAAATATGGAACATAAACTTTTGATACGTAGCAATTATCTATTAATCAAAAGTACTACATTTAAGTACGTTATTATAATAATATTTGTGTTTTCATTTGTCAGATATATTTAGGGGAATTAATATTTAATCATTCTGTTGGTCACCCCTCTCAAGAGATATGACCAGGGTAGATAGATTTTGGCTGTCAGTGCCCTTCTTTGCTTATCATCAGGAAGCCTCAATCAAGACTGCTGTACACAGTAATGTATTCTTGACTTGGTTGTCATTTTTTTTATCTTCTAATACATATATTACCTGAAGCATTATGATTCTAGTTAGTCACCAGTCAACAAAGAAGCAGCTAATGGCTAAAAGCGCTTGGCAAAAAATGGGATTATTCAGTACATCCACCCATCCATCCACTATCTGCACCGCTTATCCTCAGTAGGGTTGCGAGGGTGCTGGAGCCCCTCCCAGCTGTCATTGGGCAGTGGGTAGGGGACACCCTGAACTGGTTGCCAGCCAGTTGCAGGGCACACAGGGACCGACAATTCGCTCGCTCATTCACACCTAGGGACAATTTGGAGCGGCCAATTAACCTGACATGCATGTTTTTGGAATGTGGGAGGAAACCGGAGTGCCCAGAGGAAACCCACGCAAGCACGGGGAGAACATGCAAACTCCACACAGGAGGTTCGATCTCATGAACTCAGAACTGTGCCGCACACGTGCAATCCACTGCGCCTGATCTTTGCAGTCCATGTAATCCCTACCTCCAAAACACACAACACAAACATAATTGATTTATTATGTGAGTATTGTATTTATTTCACTTGGGACTTGACGTGATGACACGTAATACGTTAGGAGAGCAAACAAAGTGTGTTGCAATGAGTTGCTAGAGCGTTATCCATGTCATGTTGTATACATGCAAAGTTACACGGACAATCAAATGCTGAACATGATTGGATTTACAGAAGTCGTCCGTTCAAAATTCTAACAAATGCTTTTTAGGCGTGGCTCCAAAAAACAGGTTATTTCTATTTTTTAACATATTTTCTAGTCTTAAAGGCACACTTTCAAATTTCTTGCACATTTGTTTTTTAAGCGCGCCTTATAGTCCAGAAAATATATTTTTTGTTGTTGCTTTTTTTTTTTAAATGTATTTCTATTTTATTTTTTTAACGCATTACCCAGTCCTTAGGGTGCATCGCATTATAAGACGAACTGTCAAATGTCTTGCTTGTTTTAATTTTTAGGTGTGCCTCAAGGTTAAGAAAATATGGTATTAAGGTTATTGTTATTAACGTTACCATTGCTGTTACTATGTGCTTTTTAAAACACTTAACACTTAACTGGTCTATGGTATGGAAAAGTTTGGGGATCACTGCTTTAATAAATAGTAAATATGCAATACATTTCTGAGCTGAGCATGAAACCAAAGTATACTTATATAAGGGTAACTGACCATGCTTTTTGTAGTGTACAATGAAATGGGGTTCCTCCACCTTAAAGGTAAGCGGTTGACTACACGTCTTATGTCGGGAAAGGCGGCCCTTTTTATCTGAAAGAAGCCATTCAATAAACAGCCGTCTTGAGCACTTTTTGGTACCACTCATTAATTTAGACTTAAGCGGGAATATTGCTTTTTCATCATTTCCATTACCAGAAGGAATTCTTCATTACATATTCTTTTTATAAAATGCGCATCATTTTTTTCCAGATGAAAGGATAGTGCCAGACTTCAGCAGGATTTTCCCTTTGCTCCCTACGCTCCTGTGGCTTGATCATTCTCTTTCTCATGCCTAATGACTGCTGCTTTTCTGACCCGGACTAACTTTGGCAAAATTCTGCTGGTTTATTTCTATTATGCAAGGTGATGGTTACCATGGATAACTGGCAAAAGAAGCATATTGCTCGTATGACACGGTCACATTCTAGGTGTGCATGTCCCCTGACTTTGACGTTCCCCACATTGGTCTGTGTTATCTCATGTTGGGCTTATCCTTAAATGCCAGTTACCTTAAATAGTATGTTTATGGTGGCAGTAGCTCAGGAGATAGAGCGCTCGTCTTGGGACCAAGGGATCCCAGTTCGAATCCCGGCTCGTCCGTGTTACATGTCGAAGTGTCCTTGGGTAAGACACTGAATCCCCAATATCCCCAATAAGCAGGTTAGTGCCTTACATGGCTGCAAAGCCGCTATTGGGAAATGTGGAGCACATTGTAAAGCGCTTTGGGAAGTCATTGACTTGAAAAGTGCTATATAAATGCAGATCATTTCATTTCATATATGTGCTCAAACACAATTGAATTGGACTCATCATTGGTAAAAATTACCTTGCTTAAATGATCTAAAATGATTAAAATGCTTGCAAATGTTCAGGGTGAGTATGAGTGCTTGAAAAAAGTGGTTGGATTTTGGGTGAAAATGCTTGAAATTGTGGTCACGTTTCTCAACAAAATTGCTTATAAAAGACGCCAACTCTGCTCTCTGGTGGCTTCGCTTCATCATTGCATTACTTGATTAACTGTGGCTGGCATTAGTTTGTACAACATTGGCCTTTAAAGATTTATCGCCCCTATGGGTTACGCCCACGAAGACAGGTACTAACAGGGCACTATGAAATGTGTATTCGTGCAAGGCTACATATAGGTTATGGACATTTATTTTGGACCATGCATTTTAAGTAGCATGTCCCAGTGGTAACTTGCAATGAGGAGGACTTCCTGCAAATGAAAATATAAGCTACATATTATTGTCCTTTTACCTAGAGATTTGTTTAAAAATATTTACACACATATTGTTCAGATCTACGAATATATTCGCGATTTACTGTAGATCTAAAAAACATTTGTCTTTGCACACGCAAAATGAAAAAAATGCATATATAAAACGCAACTACTGTATATTTGCGGATATGCAACATAAATTAATAGATTCAATTAATTAATTTTTTAATGGTAATGGAAGAATTGGCCTTGAAAGTATTTTTTAAAAAACTTCAATTCTGCCATAATAAAGGTGTACCAACCCTGAATTTAACTTATCAAGAGGGAATGAACTATGGCTGCAACTAACGATTATTTTAATAATAAATGAATTGGTTGATTCTTTTTTTTAGATTAATCGATGAATCCGATTTGAAAAAAAAAGCACATGTTTAATTTCCTCCTCAACTTAAAACATTTCCTTGCCCTCATGTAGGATTTAGATCAGGGGAGGGTGTCATAATAGTCTGTGGTCTGTGCAGCCCTTTGAGACTCTTTGTGATTAAGGCCTATCCAAAAAACATGACTTGACTTTTCCTACCATCATATTCAAAGATCAAACTACATTTAGATTTATCATACAAAACAGAAACGAAAAAAGAGCAATAAATTTGATTGTATGTGCATCCCAATTTGTATTGGCCCAAAAAAAACAATTTTTGGTAAAAAAAAAAAAATATTTCCCAATGTGCAAATTAGACACAATATGGATAAGAATCTGCCCTATGCGCTGAGTTAAACATGTCATCATTATTATTTTCATTTTATTATATTAGTTTATTTTCAGATTTTCGTTTCTGTATTTTTGCAGCACTTTCCGTTCCCTTGAACATTGTTAACTTAATAGGGTTTGACTGTTTTAGAAATGTGAAATTCTCATCCATCCAGTATCTGCACCGATTATCCTCAGTAGGGTTACGGGGGTGCTGGATCCCATCCCAGCTATCTTCAGGCAGAGGGCAGGGGACACCCTGAACTGATTGCCAGCCAATCGCAGTGCAACAGAGACAGACAACTAACTTGCTCATTCACACCTAGGGACAACATGCAAACTCTGCACAGGAAGGCTGGTAGCTGGATTTGATCCCCTGACCTCAAACTTTGCCGCGGACGCGCTAACCACTCACCCACCGTGCCGCCCCATGCAATGTTTAATAGAAACTTTGAAGAAAATGTGAGATACATAAAACAGTCTTAAGACACCCTCTGCCGAATCAAAGAGGTACTACAACCCCATAACTTCAAAACCAAACAGCACTTATGTGCATTGATTTAACTTGCCGAGTGGTTCATAAATCGCGCCACACAACTAATTGATGAGGAAATAGGTTGCCAGCGCTTTTAATAATCAATTTTATCGATTTGTTGTTGCAGCGCGAGAAGGGACCGCAGAAGCCTTTTTAGCAATAGGAAAGCAGTACATATTACAATATAAATTGCCTTTCCAGATTAAAATTCTAGAACGGAGGGAATATGAGAGCATTTTCAACAACAGCTTCAATTATCCAGTGTATCTCTTGAAGTACCACTTTCCTTTTGCACTAGAGTCCATTCGTCTTTTTCAAAGTACTTGCTTTTACGCGGGTGGAGCCTAAGCACAGAAACAGGGCCAGCGATAGCATCTACAGATGTGCCGCCAACGAGATAAGAACCAAGATGCAGCATGCCTCTCTGTGGGAAACAACAGGGCTCACTGAAATATGCGCTGGGAAGATGAAGAAGAAATAGGTGTTGACACAAACTTTCAAACAGCTAAAGATTAATTTAGGTACAGCAGGGGAAAACGTCAACTGCTAAATCTGCTGGATTGCGTAAGGGTTACCCAATAGACTATGCATGCAATGTTTTTGAATTTACGACTTTACCTTCTGGTTGCTGTTCTAAGGCATCATATCAAAGCGGTTAAAATACACTAGCACTGACTAAAAATGGACCTAAATTCTAATTTTTTGCTGTTAACAGCAGTAAGGGTGTGCATTTACAAACTTCTGCATCCATACTTTCTAAGTCGTCAGAATCGAGTTATTGCACTCCTGTTAATATCCGTACACAACTCCTAACTGTCTCAGAGGGATTTTACTGTACTTTGTCCCATGGCGTACAAGGTCAGAAGGTTCTTTTCTGGTATCCTAGAAGCCAAAAGACATTTATCAACAAGTGGAGAAGAACAACTCTTCTGGGGCCAACTTTTGCAGGATGCCATTGATCCATCTTCATTCTACTTTTCAGGAAAGGGTTATTGTGCCTTAACCTAAATTAACTGCCCCTTGTGATTCTTTACACTGAGTGTATGAGGGTGCATGCACTCTGTGTCATCCGTCCATTCAGCTGATGAAGATGAATATGCAGTAACGACTGCATTTTATAAAAGTGACAGTACAGTAAGCTGCATTCTTTGGCCTCATGCATAATGAAGCATACCAGTGAGAAATAAAACATTGCCAACGACAATTATTTTATATAGCCTTATGAATAATGAAGGGATCAACATGAAGAAATGAATTTTGTTTAGTAGTATTGAATGTCTTTTTTGCAATGCACAGCACACCGAGTTATAGAAGGTTGCAAGTTAACATAAGGTTTACTTCTTGTTTTTTTTCTTTTACACGATGTACAGAGTACCTACTGTATATTATAGTATACAGGAAGATAATTTCAGCGTATTATATACTTGTGGGTACACATCTCTTAATAAAAGACGATTCAGTACATATCTTAGTGGAACAATTCATTTTAATGGGCATAACAATGTTTAAATCGGGGTTTCTCAACTGGGTGGTTGTCAGGACCAGAACAGAAACAGGACCCACTCGTGTAACGTTTCCCACAAGTTTTATTGAAGGAACGAGGAAGGGGTGTGCCCACGATCCGGTGTTCACTCTCGTACTCTGCTTGTGATCCGAACACGGAAGTGGATCTTCCGTAGTGAGCAATGGCGGTGTCAGGGGCAGAAAACTGGTCGGTAGCCGGGACTGGGAGAGCAAGACGTGGTCGGAATCAATAACGGATCGTAATTCGGGACGGGAGAGCAGACGTGGTCGAGATCAAAACAGGTCGTAGCGGGAGACAAACAGGAGAAAAAAAACAGGACAGGCGTGATTCAGGGTCGAGAAAGGGCTTGAAGTGTAAAAACAGAGATTCGCAGACGGACTGACCAAAGGCGACAGACAGGAGTGGGTTTGAATAGGGACAGGGAGCCAATCAAAGTCCGAGGCAGATGGCACCAAAGGAGCGGGCGCAGGTAAATTCACATCGGTACTCATGACACTGGTAAAGACCCAAAAGTGGGTCGCGGACGCATTTTTTTAGTGGATCACGGGGCTTTGCCACAGCAAAATAAATTTAAGAACAAGAAATCACATAGGGTCAATTACACTCCTTAAAAGTAGATGGCAATAATGCTTGATCCCTTCTTCCTATTCAGTCAATTGGCACCGGCCCGATAGTGTTGAAACCAAATCTCATTTTACTGTGATCTTATTGGTTTTATTTCCCTTTTCTTCCCTTCATAATGGGTCTTAAGAAAGTTAGAGATAAGGAGAAGGAAAAGTGAAAAACAGTGACAACAAAGATCGAAGTAGGAAACTTTCACGATATATGAAAATGGTGTACAAGTGTACATTGAGGCGCTGCTGGATGATATCGTAACTGGTTTAAAAACGTTAAATTTGTAGCTTTTTATCAGTATGATAATCTTTATGACCTACCTTTTAGGAGGTCACTTATATGTGAGTATATACAGTATTAGAAGTTATTTTGGTTTTGCTGGTCATTTTTGTTTAGTTTTGTTTTAAAAAGGGAAATAATTTCTAATAATTCTGCGTTATTCTGCACAATTGTTATATTTAATACATTTGAGAAGTTGAAACATTTAAATGTTTTCTTGATTTGGGTCGCAGCTTGTCATTAGGGTGGAATGGTGGGTCCTGAAGTCAGACCAGTTAAGAATCATTGGTTTAAATCAATACTAAAACCTTTGTTACACCCCTGTGCATAGTTAAAATTCCCAGTGGGGGTTGTGGCACCCTGTAATAAAATAAGCAGCTATCTATGCAATCAAGTGAGTCTATAAAAGACTCTAAACCTCGAGTGTCACTAACTTATATAAGTCAAAGTCCCTTTTGACAACATGAATATTGCTCTGGCAATTCTTACCGACTACAGATGCTATGAATGAGCAACTCTCCTTGAATATGCTCCTTATTATCTGTTCTTGCACTGGAGAGACAGGGAGAGCTCTTTTCAGTTAATCCAAAAGTCTCAAGTATGTTTCTTTATAAAGAGTGATAACTTGGGCAGAGGTTAAATGTGGGATACTGATGGGCTGGGATTTTTTTATTTTTCCTTTTTGAAACTGTAAACTTTAGGTACTTGGGTTGTGATGTGGCTGCAGTTGGTGGAATAGATTTCGAGGTATTGCACAGAGTGAATCTAGGAAGCATGGTTTAGGGTGCTCCGAGGAGAGTGATGAGCAAGAGTATGAGTCTGGATGTTAAGAGGGGACTGTATGAGAGTGGGATTGTGCCGACTGTGTCGTATGGTGCAGAGACTTGGAGCCTGAATGCAGATTTGAGAAGGAAATTAAATGTTTTTGAGATGAAGTGTTTGAGGAGTATGTTAGGAGTGACAAGATTGGATAGATTGAGAACACCCCTCTCGAGGGATATGACCAGGGTAGATAGATACATAGAAACTGTAAATATTTGTTGCTCATTAGTTTAGAAAATGAGGAAAAAATAGCCCACACAATTTATATTTGGTTAACACACGATGCATTATTAATACTCTGCAATTTATTCCTGAGATTAAATCATTAATCAGGTGGTCTATAAATCATTAAACATGCACTTCTCTGACCAACTTAGAAAGAAACACAAGAGACAAAACAACATTAAATGTTTTCTCATTAGTTGAAAACTGAAAAAATACCACTTAGTTGCCCTTATAGCTTTAGTTTAGGGCGTTTTACTGCCTTTTAAATGGAAAATGTTTAACCGGTAAGTGGCCTCCAATGCTGTGTGAATGAGGCTGGGCGATTTGAGCAATGCCTAAAGGAAAAGTGCTGATTAAACTGACCCCATTAGTTTATTCTCTAATTGTGTCCTTATCCCAACTGATTCTTAAAAACACGGTTCATATGGGTGCTTGAAATCCTTGAAAATGATTCAATTGTAATGTTTTGTTTTCAAGGATTGTAAAGTGCTTGAGTTTCGGATGTAGTGCTTGTAAACGCTTGAAATGGTTGCCATGTTTCTCAACAAGTCTGCCAAAAATGACGGCGACACTGCTCTCTGGTGGATTCACTTTGCCATTGCATGTCTTTTGCCCTCCTGATGAACTGCAGCTGGCATTGGTTTGTAAGGCATTGTCTAAGAAGCTTTATTGCCGAAAGGTCAGGTGCTTGCTACACCTAAACAGGGCACTATGTCATGTGTATTAGTGCAAGGATTATGCATGAATTATGGACATTTATTATGGGCCATGCAAATTATTAAGGTAGTGTTTCCTAGAGGTAAATTATAATAGAGACCTTTATTTTTCTCTTTTTTTATTTATGCATTACTCAAGAACAAACCCAATATACAGGGTCAAGTATTTGTTTAACAAATACAAGTACTGTACTTTATTAACTGATTTGGACCAATAGCTTCTGTATTGTAAAATTATACTTTTAAAAAATAATCTTGCCGTTTTATTCCACAACTGGATGGATCAATGACCCGATCCACTTTACTTCATATGATACTTTGCCGCCTTTATGCGGACCTCATGGAAAACTGCATTTACCTACCACTACTGTCCTACAGACACCGATTTTTTTCCCATTATCGAACATCTTTGAAATAGCGCAATGGAGCCACTAGGGATTGGCAAAGACCAGCATGTGGCCCTGGTGAAAGTTTAGCGGGTGGAGAGGTGCAACTTTGTTGGAGATAGAAAGCATGTCCCCCTGTTTAGAGGATCAGAATGTAGACTACAATGTGATACAGCAAGGGATTACTGTAAACATGAAATAAAAAGGTCAAAAAGTAGCAAATGTGTCTTAAAAAATGTTTTACGGGATCATGATAAAATCAAGTTCAGGATTTTTGGGGAGGAAATTGGAATATGTTTTAGCCATATTGCCCACCCCTACAGTAAGTGTTTTCAAATTGTAAATCATTCTGCAATTTCAAGTTAATATCAAAAAGCCTAAATAAGACGTCTATTTTTGCACCAAATGCATAATGCACAAACCCTTACGATAACAAACTGTATGTAACATCCTATATGCCGACATTTCTTGGGTAAATTTTGTGTAAATTATAACTCTAACCTTATCCTCCTTGTTTTATAACATTATCTTCTCTGTTCCTTTATCTTCTTGGGTTTTTTACCTCACTGTGAATGTGTGATACTGGAGTGTCATGCCCAATTTCGTTGTCACAATATGTTAACGCATTTTGTAACAATGACAATAAAGGTATATTCTATTCTATTCTATTCTATTAAATATGAGAAAATATTTGGTAGGGTTTTTTTTTTGGGTGGTTCCTATGAGAACGCCTGACATGTTTGGGTTGTTGTTTTATGAAGACTGGTTAGCCATTGCTTGTCTTTATGCGTAAGCACTGTGGTCATAGATGAACTGCAGCACAAGGGAGTGAGTGTGTCTCTAAGCCATTGGGTGTGTTTGAGTTGTGCAGAGGAATGAGAAGACAATAAAGAAATAGCAGTTTGGAGAAGCAATAAAAAAGAAAAGATGGCTGATTTTGGGTCAAAAATGGCACAAAATCAGTGAATTTAGTTTGACGAAAGGAAATGGCAATGAGATCAATGTAGACTGTTTGGTATAATACAACTTTAAATTGTCTTTCTGGATTACGTCACTCTCTGCATATATGACACTGATGAAAGCGGAAGGAAAACACTTTGAAATGTTGAAAAAGTCAAACGGATTTTTAAACAGTCTGCCTGTATTTAGTTTATTCTTGGCCAGACATTTCTAAACTAACAATGTTCACGTGAGTGATTGCATTGGATTAAATGTGCATCTCGAGAATATAGATAGGCCAAGACTGTAAAGAACTTTTGGTGACAATCTGACACGGTGCAGCAAATAACGTAATTGTGGTGGACGGCTCAGTACTTTTATCAATAGTAGAATATCCATCCATCCATTATCTGCATCGCTTATCCTCACTAGGGTCGCGGGGGTGGTGGAGCCCATCCCAGCTATCTTTCGGCATTGGGCAGGGAACTGGTTGCCAACCAGTCGCACAGCACACAGAGACTGACAACTCACTCACTCATTCACACCTAGGGACAATTTGGATCAGCCAATTACCATGCATGTTATTGGAATGTGAGAGAAAACTGGAGTACATGCAAACCCCGCACAGAAAGGCTGGCAGCTGGATTTGAACCTGTGACCTCAGAACTGCGCCGCGTATGCGCTGACCACTGCGCTGCCGTGCCGCCTAAAGGTAGAATATTAGACAGATAAAATACAGTTTATTTGAGTCATTATGCTGTCCCTGCTTAGCGTTCCAGACCGATATCAAAATAATATATTAGAATTCATCTTTAAGAAACCACAATTTGATCTAGTCTGAATATTAACAAAGTTTTACAACTCCACCAAGCTTTCTGAGTCAATGCTCGGTTTTGTTGGAAGCAGAAAGGGCCTTAACATTAAGGCTGTAAAAAAAAAAAAAATATATTGTAATAATAACAGAACAGTTTGAGTCTACCTCAGTCTACCATACAATAAAATTGGCCCATTAGAATATGTGCCCTAATTATTGTGTCTTTAAAACTAAAAATAGCAGGAGACTACCTGTCTGCCTTCTTACCACAAGGGAATACTCGTGAGTGGAAAGGCAGTAGTTACAAGGAGAAATATTTTAATTTAGTGACACAGCAATTAATTAAAGGTTGAGAGACGACCCTGTGTTATCAAGGACACGAAACCCTTGGGTACTATCATCTACCGCTAGTTATTATAGGTCTGTGAGTGTGAGGGAAGGGAGCTTTTACTAAATGTAAATGATGTCTCAGTGCAATCGCTTGTCTGCACAGAAACATAGATGGATATGGAAATGATGCATTAAGTTTGGCGGGTGTAAAAAAAAAAAAAAAAAAACACTTGAAGTGCATTATATAAGACAGACCTGTGCGGAATCAGAACACAGGAAGTACAAGCTTACATAAAAGAAAATTCCATGCTGGTTGATCGTGTATGTATTAAAAGGGATCATCATCACTAGGATTTTCACATTTACATTTACTCAACACTATTTTAACGCAAGCATTTCCATTCTTACCCTTTACACTCTAGAGCAGGGATATCCAACCTTTTTTTGAAGCTGAGATACTTTTTTTGTTAATGATTATCGTGAAATACTAGTTTTACATGCATTTCTAGAGATTTTAAATCCATCCATTATCTGGACCGCTTATCCACAGTAGGGCTGCAGGGGTGCTGGAGCCCATCCTAGATATTTTCGGGCATTGGGCAGGGGACACCCTGAACCGGTTACTAGCCAGTCGGAGGGCACACACACACAGACAACATACTCGCTCATTCACACCTAGAGACAATTTAGACCGGCCAATTAACCTGACATGCATGTTTTTGGAATCTGGGAGGAAACCGGAGTGCCCGAAGGAAACCCTTGCAAGCACAGGGAGAACATGCAAACTCCACACAGGAAGGTTCGATCTCATGAACTCAGAACTGTGTCGCACATGCGCTAACCACTGCGCTACCATGCATGAGAGAAGCTCAGCCTGGCCCAACTGATTGACATTCTAAGCCTGAACCCAGTATCTTACCTCTACTGTTTTCCATATTAATACAAATATAGCACTTGAAATTTGTCTCCCTCCCGCAGTTAGTTGCGAGTGGTGAGGCTCATTTTGACTGCCTTTCTTGTGCTCAATAATGGTTTCAAAACAAAGTGCAAGCAAAGGTATTTTGTAAAAATGTCACCAAATACTGAAAACGTAGATACCAGCGTATGTACCGTCAGTGCAGAAAGCGCTGGAAGAGGAAAAAGGGTGTGCACGCCTTCAGTATTGCTTCGCACATTCCTACCACTCACTCAATCAAATTGCTCTACGTGCTTTTGTAGAGCTTTTGGGTAAAATGCTTTGAGTTAAAGCTTGTTCTGTGGCTTTTCATCAAAAAGCAAGAGCATGGATTTTTTAATGAGCTTCCATTTAAAGGAATATTTAGCGATTTACAGCCAAACGGGGTCTATTAGTGTGACATCTTGACTGTAAACTGTAGATAAAATTGTGATCTGTATATACTGGACCGAACTCTTTGTATATAAGTATTGTCTAGGTTTTGCATGTGTGAAAATCGTCTCTGCATGTAACAATATATTAAATAATTGCAAAAATTCAATTTCATTTACAAGCCATATGTACTCATGAAAAGAACCATGAATGGCTCGCGGGCAATAGGTTACCGACCCATGTTCTAACCCCTTAAAAGAAAATTTAGCACTGAAGTCATTGAAAAAAAGTCTCATCTCATTATCCTCAGTAGGGTCGCGGGGGTGCTGGAGCCCATCCCAGCAATCATCGGGCAGTGGGCAGGGGACACCCTGAACTGGTTGCCAGCCAATCGCAGGGCACACAGGGACAGACAACTCGCTCGCTGATTCACAGCTAGGGACAATTTGGACCGGCTAATCCACCTGAAATGCATGTCTTTGGAATGTGGGAGAAAACCGGGGAGAACATACAAACTCCGGAAGCACGGGGAGAACATACAAACTCCGCACAGTAAGTCCGATAGCTGGATTTGAACCCACACAGGAGGTTCCCAAGACCTTAGAACTGCGCCGCACACGCGCTAACCACTGCGCTGCCCTATTAACAAAACTAATACATTCAAATCACATCCATCTCTCCAAAAAGTATGTTTACATTTGGAAAATATCGCCCTTCATATATGGGCTTTTTGAGAAGATTACTTATGTATTGTATCCATAAGTAGTGACAGTGGAAGAACAGTCAAAATATGAGAAAACCTAGAATACACTGAAATGTGAGAGCGCATATTGCAGGGGTTTGGGGATTTTTGACCCAACAAAGGCACAGCAGAGAGCAGGGACAGGATTAAGTCTCCCTTTTTTCTCAATTGGGGGTTTCCCCTTTAATAGCAGTGAGGTGTGACTCAATCGGAGCAATTCTGGAGGGCTAAGTTCAAAGCCTGACAGTGGGAGGAGGGCGTCTGTGTGGGAGAAAAGCAGACGGTTAAGATGGGATTTCTCATTAGTTGTGTAGCGCTTTGTAGCCTGGCTATCGCCGCTACACAACCACTCATTCCCTTTCTGCCCTATAATTCCTTCGCCCCTCATTTTTCTAACAAAGACTCCAACTAAACACATAATATTGTTCCACCCGAGCACCCCAAACCGTCCATTTTACAGGTTTGTGTGCAGTTCCATGATATCTGACTCTATACACACAGACAATAAACTGTATAATGAGGGCCAAATAGCAAAGCACCAAGACGAAAAGCGATATTTCGTCACAATGTTCTCCTAGGTCACGTTGGTATCACAAAAGGTTATTGCTTTCAATAAAAAACCCACATTGTACCTTTGTGTAAAATTAGTAACAATCAAGCAAAATAAAAATAGATGTTCAGGGCCTTATAAGCCTGGCTATCCACCGGACTTTTGACTCCCCAGCAGGGTTGGGTAAGATTACTTTAACTCGATTACTTTCAATTATTTTTTTGGATTACTCCAAAACCAAACATGCTAATAAAAGACAAAAGGAACTAAATATGAATAAAATGATGACTCACAACACGTGGTAAGCTATCTCTCCTGGCTTTGATCGCTTTGTTCTCCGGCAAAACTAACATAAAATGCGACAGAAACAAAATGAAAACAAATCCAAACAGCTTGCCAACATCATTTTTGCCGTTCCATGTATTCCGTTACTCCCCAAGCCTGCACAAAATTTAGTCATTTTATTCATATTTAGTTTCTTTCGTCTTTTATTAGAATATTTGGTATTGGAGTAATCCAAAAGTAATTGAAAGTAATCCAGTTAAAGTAACCCTACCCAACCCTGGTGCTAATAGAAAGAGAAAGTAAGCAGCACGTCCCCAGACAATCAATCCCAGATATTACTCTGATATTTGTCAGATAGGCTGTACGCTACAGCAGTCATCCGTGACATGTTCGATCATTACATCAGAGAGGTCATGCCTGCGCCAACCTAAGTCGGCACCATCATTCCCGACACTGACGGGGGCCTAATGGCTTTCATTCATGACACTGTAATTAACCTTTTTACAGGCCACCCGCCTGCCAGCTGCAGGTCCATCACCAGCAGCCGTGCTTGTGCAAACATGATAAAACTAAAACCAAAATGCATGCTCGTGCACGTGTATGGTTGAAGCTCATATATTTATGAATTGTCTGGTTGAGTGAGTGTTACCATGACGGCTTTACGAGACGAAAGTGATTGCGATAAATGTCCAATATTGATTGAACCTCGGCTTTGAAATAAGGCTGCAACAATTAGTCAACGTTGTCGACAAAGTTCTCTTAATATTATACAAAATCATACATGGACTTGCTCCCCTTATATCTTTCAGATCTGATTCCCCCCTATGTTCCGGTCCGAAGCCTTCGTTCTGAGAGTCCCGGTTTTCTGGTGATCCCAAGAGCCAAGAAGTGCTCCGTTAGTTCGAGAGCGTTCTCCATCCGGGCACCGGTGCTGTGGAATGCTCTCTCCCCTGAGATCCGATCTGCAACCTCAGTGGAAATGTTTAAATCTAAGCTTAAAACACACTTCTACTCTATAGCATATGAATTACCTATACTTTTCGTGGACAATATCTCTGTATTATTTGTGATTGCAACATCCTTTGCTGTCTGGTAATCCTGAAAGGGGATGCTACATGTGCGCTCCCTTCTCAAAGTTTCTTCATTTTCCTCATGTTGAGGTTTTTGAGTTTTTTCTTGCCCTCATGTTGGTTCCAGAGCAGGGGATGATGTAATAATAGTCTGAAAAATAGTCTGTGTAATAACCTGTGCAGCCGTTTGAGACTCTTTGTGATTAAGGGCTATACAAATAAAAATGACTTGACTTGACAATAATTGACATCAGAGATAGTCGACAATGGAATTCATTCATTGAATTCATCTCTACATGAATATAATCTCTGGTCATAGAAACACTCACTCAACCAGGGCATTAGCTCAGGAGGTAGAACGCTCGTCTTGGGTTCAAAAGATGGCAGGTTCGATACCCGGCTTATATGTCTAAGTGTCCTTGGGCAAGACACTGAATTGCTAATGCCCCCAAGGAGCCTTGCATGGCTGACTCCCTATTGGTGTGTGAGTGTGTGTGTGAATGGGTAAGTGTGAAGCACATTTTAAAGCGCTTTGGGAGGTCTTCATTGACTTGAAAAGCACTATATAAATGAAGACCATTTATCCAGATATTGCTTTAAGTTAGATTTTGTATTGTGTGCACCTTTTTGTTGTGCTTCTTTCCCCCGCTACCGGAGTGTGGCACTGTGAAAGTTCACCCAGCATCCACCCAGAATAAGAAATCCAGCATCCTCTTCCTAGTTCGTGTGTAGACATTCTATCTTGTATCTTCAGCGTGCTAAGAACTTTGACATTTTTATTGTTTAATATCTTCTGCATCCATTCAATATGGTTGGTGTAAAAAAGAGGCGAGACGTTTCTTTTTAAATGAAAGTGGAATAAGAAAGCTTGATGCGGTTGAGAAAATGGTTGGATCACTTTTTTTTGGCCACTTTCTACCACGGAGGAGGAAGTCGCCTAACTCTTGAAGCTCATCTTCCAAAAGTAAGTTGAGTTTAACTTTATTTATCTTTATAGAGCATATTATTTTATGAAATGTTTATTTTTTAGTACAAAACAATACATATAAAAGCATTAAACATACTTATATAAACCTTAAACATACAAATCATAGCACTGAAGCAACTTACGAACAAATTCAACTAACGATCGTCTGGAACGTATTTTGTTCAGATGTAGGGCAGCGTCTGTATTCATTTATTACTGATTAATTTGTTTTTATATTAAAACGAATTAAAAATTATAGATGTTTTGTCCCATATTTAAGCAAAATATCATCAAAACAAGATACCGAGTAAAAGGTAATTCAACAAGTTCTTAGTATCAAAAATGCATACACCTCAGTCAATGGACAGAATATGCCAACCATGCAGCATGCATCTCTTGATTATCTTAAAACGTCCCAGCATCGAGGAAAGCCGAGTAAATACAATATGAGTTTCAAATTGAATTTCAGGTCACAACTTGACTCGAAACACCTAATAATCCCATGTCACTCACTATTCTCACACCGGGAAAGGTGACATTGGACTGGAAGGGATAGAAAAGACAAATCAGAATGTTTTCTATGCATGTAAGTCTCCATAAAGGCAACAAATTCAGGATAGTCTAGCGAACCGTCTCAAGGACAAGGAATCAATTACGACCAAAGAAAGGAACTAGCAAAGGTCCATTGACAAAGGAAAACACAAGAGTAGCACAGTAGCAGATAACATAGAATCTACAATGAAGGACAATTGTGGTCATGATCTATCTTCAGTGTTCATACACAATTTTAATGGCCAAATTTTCAATTCCTGAAGTACCATTAAAAGAAACCTGAATCTTTTATTTTGCAGAGCCACCGGAATATCTGCAATAACATGCACTTTTTAATCTTGCGTGTGTCTTCATCAAGACATTTTATTCTTAGATTTCCGGATACGTTCCTTACATTATCCGTTTTTCCCAACACAATATACCACTGGAAAACACTACTTTCATTTTTTTTTTTTGCATGACCCATAATAAATGTCCATAATTGATACATAATCCTTACAGTAATACACATTTCATAGCGCCATTTAGGTGAAGCATGCACCAGTCTTCTTGGGAACGACCAGAAAGGGGGCGATGACACTTCATAGGAAAATGCGAAGTGAAGCCACCAGAGAGCAGTGTCGTGATTCTTAAGAAGACTACCGTAAATTCCGGACTATAAGCCGCTACTTTTTTCCCAAATGTCTGAAAGACTGCAACCTCTAAGTTTAAGCATACATTGTCTGTTAAGTAAAGGTACGTTCCGATAATGAGGAAGACGCCCTTGATGGCGATAGTTATGAGGAGGAAGTTCAGGACGATCTACCGTGAGGGTTTTTTAAGGGTTATTGATCTATCTTCGTTATTCATTATCCATTATCCGTTATCGGTCAGTTCATAATACGCTACAAAGCCTAGGAGCCGGGACACTTACTCTCAGCCAAAAGGCCAAGCTAAGGTCCTAGCCCTAAAGCCTTGCTGCGATCACTGCGAATGCACCGTTCCCGGAGGTACTGCAATACCGGGCCGATGCGTGGAGTGGACAGAGCAAACTCATATTCCATTTCCGAAATGCAAAAATCAAAGATAGTGACTTCATAGAAAGTACACAAAAGGCCAAGGCCAAGCTAAGGACCTAGCATCAAGGCCAAGCTAAAGGCCAAGTTAAGGTCCTGTGAATTTCACAATTACGAGATGCTTTTTTTTTTGACAGGCACGTTTGATGCATTGCAAGCGTGATCCTACTAGTGTGTTGGTACCTTTCAAAGGCACGGTTTGGGATGAAAGTTATATTATTATTATTAAAGCTTTGAAAACTCTCTCAGCGTACCGTCTTTCTTCGTAGATATGTGTAACCATGTATAATATGTATTTGCAACTGTATATTTTTGTAATGTATTTATTTTAGAGATTTATTCTGTTATGTGTTCTACGGGTGAATCAAAAAGAAGGGGCGGAGCAAACGCGGGCTGATGGGAAGTGGGGTAAAGCTGATTTACCGGTAGATCTGTCTGTTGTTGCAGCGGACAATAGTGGATATATATTTTTCCCACCCTTAACTTTGGAAATATACATTTTGTTTCCTTGGATTACTTTTAAACGGGACCCGGAGTTTACAAGTCTGCATCATACGTTAATCTTTTTGATGTTTATTGTGCAGTAATCTAATTTTGTTCCATGACCTGATTCTCTTTTATGATTTATTAAAAAATATAATACTGTACTTTGGGACCTTGGGGGGCTTGTAACAAATTTACATTCAAAATTTGTCTCTACTTGTGAATATTTAGGGTTACGAGGCTACTTCCAGATCAAATGAAATTTGTAATTACAGGTACCACTGTACTTTAAATTGATAGATTCAGAGACAGTGTGAATCATTTGAACAATAGATAGCCGTGTATGGTGTAGTGCAACTGAAAAGTAAGTGCTAAAAAAAACAAGGCATAATGCAATCTATGGAGGCTCAAAGTGACCAAAAAGCACCATTTTACTTCTCATTTTTTGGCGGTTTTTGATTACCCATTGCAGCAAGATGGTACCTCATGTTATGTAAAAATAAATACAAATTTCTCTACCTAATTTCAGACAAAATTTATATATGTATGATGGTCAATGTATTTTTGCTTATTATTTTAATAAAAATTGGGGTTTTTCTTTTTAATTAAAGTTGTTTGACCCATTACAGGCACTAATAATACTTAATGTACCATCAAAATATATCATTAATCTAGCACTTCTGATCATCAAAGACATTCCATATCCAAGTTCCATTTAGAGAGAAATGTAACGTAAAAAGGCTTTAAAGTGTCATGATTACTGATGTGAGGCACCTGAGTCTGCTCATTTGGCTGCTTCTCTCTTTTAAACCCCCGACTTCCTGTCACCGGTTGTCAGTCCATCTGCAAACCTCAGCTCGCGCTAGGCAAGCCCTTTCGACCCTGACTCTGTCCTGTCCTGATTCCTGTTTGATTCCCGGTTCCGACCCCTTTTTCTGAACTTGACGTTTTTGCTCCCCTGTCCCGGCCATCGATCTGTTTTTCCCTGCTCTCGACTCTGCCTTCGCTGGCCACGGAGATACCACTTCCGCGTCTGAGTATGCTCCCCACGATCAACGATCTACGGATTGTGTATACTTTCCCTTCTTCCAAAAAAAACTAAGAGAAACGCACGCGAGTGGGTCCTGTCTTTGTTCCGGTCTTGACATAAAGAGGATTCAGCAAGTCATTCTGCACTCCAGCGACATTAAAGTCATAAGGAAAGAGAATTTAAAAAAATGTAGAAAATAAATGCAAACCCTACCTGCAACAGAGAGGTGGGCGGTGCGACTAGAAATGGATCCCAGGTTTTCAATGGTAGCCACACATTGGTAAATGCCCTCGTCGGGTTTGTTGTGCTTTGAGTGAACCACGTGGGTGAAGAGCAGCGAGCCGTCAGGCAGTATGCGCCGTCTCTCGTCCGAAATCAGACTCAAAAAGGTGCCGTCTTTCTTCCACTCGATGCGAGCCGGTGCGGTTGAGTCACTGTGTGCCGAACAGTTGAGCAGTGCAGAGTTGCCCCGAATGGCCACCGTGTCTTGGGGCTCCACCGTAAACCAAAACGGGCTGAAAGGCTGAGCTCCTGATGCTGGAGAGGCAAAAAACAAAGGAAAATGTCTTCAGTTAGACTCCAAACACAATATGTCGAACAATTTTATCAAACACATTATTATTTTAATAAGTGCCGTAATCGCTTGCTGTATTATCATCTTGCAGTGTCCTGCTTTCTCATTGGATAGTGACAGACAGTATTCAAATATGTATACGCAAACCATTTACTTTTTTAATCTTCTCTAAAAGCAAAATGACAACAAAGTGTTGCGGTTCCACAAAAAGCAACAAAAGGCAAAGGAAGATACTTTCTATTCCCAGCAATGTTAGACTTGTTGACCTGCTAAACTTGCTCTGGACACATGCGGGCCTTTGGCCAACCTAGTGCCTCCAGCAGCTTTTTCAAAAATGGTTGATAATGGAAAATATGTTGTGTCTGTAGAACAGAACTGGAAGATGAATGCATTTTTCTATAAAGTCCACATGATGGCAGCAAAATATCCTGTAATAAATGGATCTGTCATGATTACTGATGTGAATCAGCTGTGCCCGTTCCTTTGGCGCCAACTGCCTCGGACTCCCTGATTGGCTCCCTGTCCCTATTTAAACCCACTCCTTTCTGTCAACTGTTGTCAGTCCGTCTGCAAACCTCAGTTTACTCTAGGCAAGCTTTTTTCGACTCTGACTCACACCTGCTTTTGCTTCCGTCTGGTCCCCGGCTTCGACCTTTTTTTTCTCCTGAGCTACTGCCGCCCCACAGACTAGCTTCCTTGGAAAGTTATAATGCATAACGCATAAGTAGAGTGCTCTTAAATTGTAGAACACAATTTTCTTGGTGGGGTATAGGCATTAACATCATACAGAAATGGATCGTGCTAAGTCAGATAAAGTGCAATTGTTTTGCATCTGTACTCATCCATTATTCAAACCCCGGCACCTAAGAGTCACACAGTGGTATTGGTTGCACAAATAAAAAACAATTGCCGTCTCTGCAAGGACGAGTACAGCCGGAAAATAATTAAGGGAGCATGGTAGTATTTTAATAATGCAGTGAATGGAGTGAAATAAGCGGAGGAATGTTAAACACAGTTTGAACTATGCCCGCTGTGTTCCCAAGAAATGGCAAGTTTCCAAAAATGTCTGCAGGAGGAGGGCGAAAGCTACGTGGCAATTTCAGTGGTTGCTTGAGCTATTTGACTTCTGGGTGGTTAGTTATCTGTTGTGCGTGTGGCATCAACTTGCTTTTGAGAATTAAGTTATAATGCGGGCTCCAAGTCAAGTCAAGTCATGTTTATTTGTATAGCCCTTAATCACAAAGAGTCTCAAAGGGCTGCACAGACCACAGATTATTGCAAATCACAGACTATTATTACACCATCCCCTGAGCTAAAACCTACATGAGGGCAAGGAAAAACCTCAACATGAGGAAAATGAAGAAACCTTGAGAAGGGACCACACATGAGGCTGCAATGGATGTTGCAATAACAAATTAAACACAGTTATTCTCCATTAGCAAGCAATACCAATGCTTGTCCCTAATGCACTTAGTTATCTCGAAAGCAACTTCGGAACAGAAACAAACTAATTTTTCACTCGCACGCTTGGCAATGCATGCCAGACAGTTCAGTATTTGCGGGCCATTCGTCAGAAGGCTCATTCTGCAGTCAGAAAAGGAAATGACGCCATTCTTTGCGATTTTTTTGTTTTGAATCATATGCCAGAATGACCAACCTGTGTGGCATAGAAAACTAGTGGCGGGGAAAGTTATTCAAAAATCGATAAAAAATAAAATTTCACTTGTAAAAATGAGTTTTTCTCAGTACCTCAAATAATCAGAGATGGGCCACGCACAAAAACATTGATAAGTTACACCCTAAACACACACCGCACAAAAAACTGAAAACTCTTGCAAACACACTACCTCATACAAACGTAAAATGGTCCTCATGTCTATGTTTCTTGCACAATGTTGACTGCACTATGTTTACTGCTCACCTTGCACAATGTTGACTGTTTTTTTCTTTTTCTTTTTTCGCACTATGTTAACTATTTTAGCACCAAATGCATATTGCACAAACCCTTACGATACCAACTGTATGTAACATCCTACATGCCGTCATTTCTTTGTGTAAATATTGTGTAAATTATAACTATAACCTTATCCTCCTTATTTTATAACCTTATCTTCTCTGTTCCTTATCTTCTTGGTTTCTTTACCTCACTGTGAACGTGTGAAACTGGAGTGTCATGCCAAATTTCGTTGTCACAATATGTTAACCCATTTTGTAATAATGACAATAAAGGTGTATTCTATTCTATTCTTAAGTCAAACATCAAGTAAGGAGCGGCGTGGCGTGAAAGAAGCACTGGTCAGAGTCCTTTTCCATCCAAATTTTCTCTGAGAAAGTCAGTTGAAAGAATACATTATACTACGACGGCCTCAGTTAAAAAGTCTGCATAGAAAATTAGTGTAAATAATATAGTGTGTGTAGATATATAAAAAAAAATATGTGTTCAAAACTCACTGAAAGTTTAGGCTATTTAAGATCAATGAACAATATAAATAGAAAGAAAATATTTTGAAACTAGTCTCAGTGTTCATTTTACCTCTGAAAAGTGATGGGTCCCGGGGACTCGTATGCTCAAAAATCTATGGGTCCCCAAAATTTAGTGTTATTGAGGTTGAAATTGTAAAAATATATAATAAAAATCTATATATTCATTCAGTTTTAATCTTCAAATTATTGTTGGTAATACCGATTAAAGGGATAACCACAAACCTGTCTTTTTTTCATTTTCTCCTTTTATATTTCCTTTTTTTCTTAACTTATTTATACAACATAATAATTCGTAATATAACGCATCAAAGCAAGTGAGCCGTTTGAGAGCCGGCTCTCTTGAATGAGTTGAGCCGAAAAAGCCGGTTCTCTAAAAAGAGACGGACTTTTCACCACAGAACTCGAGATCGGCGTGCAGACGAAAACTTGAACCGCGAGACCAAAACAACATCTGCCGGATCTGCCTGAAGAAAACTTTGGAGTGCGGTAAATCTTTGTTTAAAAAAAAAAATTAACCGGGTAATAATGACAATTTTGTGTCAAAAAAGTTGCGTCTCGGGGACGCACGTTGATTTGAGACTATGCGTCCCCAGCAAAAATGATGCGCCAAGGACACAGAGACGCGGGCAAACGAGAACACTGTAGTCTTAGGCTAAAAAGACGTTTAAAAACCCTGCAGGATTATCATTACTAAAGGGGGATTCTCAAACAATATTACATGGAAATCCAATCTATCCAGGTTCAGCAGTGAGGGAATTGAACACTTGCTTGGAGGAAACACCGAGATGGGCAACTAGTGAGAAGGAAGGAGCAGAGAGCATGAGGCTCGAAAATGAGGTTGTCTACTTGATAAGTATGGGCTGTTACCACTGTCCCAAGTCCACTTTACTCTTTATCATTAAAGATTTTTAGGATCTGGTTTAAAGCGAAGCCGTGATGTCCTATATTGCGCTCTAAACCTAAGCCAGTGTCACTAAACAAAAGCTAGAGGCGGCATTAGCTCAGGAGGGAGAGTGCTCGTCTTGGGATCAAGAGATCGCAGTTCGATTCCCGGCTCCTCCGTATTACATGTCGAAGTGTCCTTGGGTAAGACACTGAACCCCTAACACCCCCAATAAGCAGGTTAGCGCCTTACATGGCTGCACGGCCGCTATTGGGAAATGTGAAGTACACTCTAAAGCGCTTTGGGAAGTCTTGACTCGAAAAGCGCTATATAAAATGCAGATCAATGTTGGGAAATGACAGTCAATGAGGCTGAAACGGACGCATCATTCATCAAAGCTCCTTGTTGTCCTTGAAGCAGACAAAAAAATTCTGGTTGAAAAAACATGCAGACGAGGATAGTGATAAAGAATGTCTTCTCGTACAAAAAAACTTAGTTTTACTCCATCAGAGGCACAGCAGGCAACCACGTCCCTTGCCTGGACACTGAAGGCAACCGTATTGACTAGCCTTTTATTGAACCGCTCTTTAGACAGAATGGACCACTTTCAAAATCAATTATTTTTTTCTCCAAAAGAGCCCACCCTCTGTCACTCGGGTGAAAAACAAGGGCAAGCTAAGCACGTTGGTAAAAACACATTTTACACACACAAAACCGGCAGGGAATTGAATCGAAATTCAAGGATTAAAAGGTTTTTACTGGTGTGTTTCTGCGTGTGGTGAACGTGCCCAAGTTGTAATGTTATTAAAGGTCAAAACACTACCCGCAATTAACCTTCAGAGACTGTATCAATCAAAGGGAAAGACAGCAAATGGCAAACACGGTTTATAAACATTTTTCACGGCCAAATTCAAGCACTTTTTAAGGACTTTTTAAGGCAATTTTCAAATTCCTTCACTAGTACTAAAATAAGAAATCCAGTGTGAAATCATGTACTGATCCAGAAATATATCATGAATTTACATATGCAATGTTTCATCTTGCATGTGCTTTTTTTAAGGCATGTTTTTTAGATCTTGAGTCACTTCTACATATAACACGGAGGATCCGGGAATCGAACCTGCGACCACTTGATCCCAAGACGAGCGCTTTATCCAAAACAATATGTGTGTCAATGGTTTTAGACAAATCTCACCAGATATAAGTGTTAATATTTAGCATTTTTTTTCAAGATACAATCAAGATTTAATTAAAGCAAAGTTTAGTAAAACCAGAGTGTCATCTTAAACACCGGGCGTACAACTTTCAAAACGTCTCTGCCCGGGTGGCCGACAACTTTTTGAAGGAAAAATTATTCCGATTTCAATGTCTTTTGAAATCAAATTTAAGACCAAGTCGAAAAATAAATACAATTGAAACAAACAAAACAAAAAACAAATATTTCTTGCACACAATACATCATGTCTCGTAGACATTACCTGGCACAGCTTATAGCCATGGAGAAAAACTTTTGTCGGACAGCCACTTATTATTAAATGTACACTTTCCCATGATCGAAAGCAAATATTTCTGTCTGGAGTTGCTAAGTGTATTGTGGGTTGCTTTTCAGGACTTTTCAAAGATCCGTGGTAACCCTGCTCAGAGACGAGAACAAGCAAATGCAATTTGGTTCATTGCTGAAGCAACCACCAATGCCAACACCACAAAAACACATGTCCGTGTAGCAATCTGGCACTATACCATGCATTATGTCGTCTATAAATATAGGGCTCACAGTTTACGCGAAACAGCCTTTGTTTTCTTTTGGCGCAGTAGTAAATATGTGTCGTTGTAATCAGTCGAATGGTCGCATTACCCGAAAACACGTGATGTGTACAAAACAGAGCAGAAATGAAAATAATCCAGAGGTAAACGGCGGAGAGTACGGCACCCTTGGTGTTATGCAGCCAGTAGGCGCGAGATGTGACCACCAACTTTCACAGGCAGTCAGGTAGGTTACCCTAGTTGTGAAAAATACCCCAAAAAGCGGCTATACACACTGTATTTTGGTTTTTGCTGACTCAGCATGTTTTTCCAGAAAGACATGTCACTTTCCCAGAAAGAACGACATTGAATATCAAAAACATATTTTACAAGCAGTCAGATGGGTTACGGCAAATGTGAAAACTGCCCCAAAAGTTCACTCGGTATTTTCGGTTTTGATGACTGAGTGGCTTTTCCAGAAGGACATTCTACTCTCTCAGGCCAGAACAAATTTGGCGAGGTTCACAATCTTTTACAATCATTCAGGTATTATGAATTGAAATACAGACACTGGATTTCTGAAGCAACGGCTATGCTTGACAGATGTTGGTTTCTCAAACAAGTAAAGTCCGCAAGGTTTAGGATTCTCTCATCAGCTTGGTCAGTTTCGTAATCTTTGTCTTGGTGGACAAGTCAACGTACTTATCGCCGATGCTGATGATCATACAGCCCAGGACTGAGGGATCGGACTTTGTTTTCAGCTTGATAGTTTCCCTCTTCTGAAGGAATCCATTAGGTGCGGTAGGTCACCCTTGAGGTGAATGACCAAGCGAAAAATGGAAATGCGACCCAAAAGCGCTTTTACATCTCTACTCGGGTGATGTTTTTATGGCGGACAGCCATTCTAGTTTCACCCTCTTATCGGCCACCAGATGGGCCCACAGTCAAGGATCACTGAAATAGTAACGCAGAAAAACTGATCCACTACAAAATGTTATTTTTAAGAGGGATCTAGTGTTACATTATGACAAACTATCTTGAACTAGTTTTTCAAGAACTGCTTGAAACTATTAAAAAAATTAACACCAGTGTCATACTAGTCATGTTGACTTAAGCCACAAAGCACTGCCATGGCATTCCATTGAGCCGCAACTCCTTTTGGAGTCTGTTTGAACAAAGAGTGGGGGTTGTGGTCGTGTGTCAGAGAGACTTCAATGAAAAACTGCTGGGTTTGCCTCAAGCCCTGCCATTATCCCAGTCTTTCATTAATTCACCCATCTGGGAATACATTTCTGCCATATCTAGAGTTGGGCCGGGTTGGTGGAAGGTTTGCAGTCTCTCCCTGTTTGCCTGTCCTGGAAGTAGTCGAATTATGGCGGGATTCTCTTATTTGTGTGCGTGTGTGAACAACACTAACACATTATCTATTTACCTTTAACCCTACCGTCTGCACCAGTATTTATCAAGAAATGTGCCGAAGCACACCAGTTGCTCTGAGACCAGCAGATAACGATTACATTTCATTGATGCAGATTACCGTAAATTCCGGACTATAAGCCGCAACTTTTTTCCCTAACTTTCAACCCTGCGGCTTATTCAGTGATGCGGCCAATTTATGTAATTTTTCTAAAGGCCGCTAGCGGCGCTCGAGTGTTGCTACCATTAACTGCCCTGTCAAAGCTATATTATTATTATTAAAGCTTTGAAAACTCTCTCGGTGTACCGTCTTTCTTTGTAAATATATGTAACCTATGTATAATATGTATTTGCAACTGTATATTTTTGTAATGTATTTATTTGTATTTATTTTAGACACTTATTCTGATATGTTTTGCACGGATGAACGAAAAATGAGGGGCGGAACAAACGCGGGGTGCCGAGTTTAAGTGGGGACCGCTTAAGGTGAGGGACAGACAAGGAAAGAAGAGAGGGTAAAAAGTTGGTTAAAGAAAAAGGAGTTGCGTGAGTAAATGTGTTCATCTGATATATTTTTCCCACCCTTACCTTTGGAAATATACACTTTTTTCCTTAGATTACTTTCAACGGGACCTGGACTCTGCAGGTCTGCATCAAACCTTAAGTACCGGTATCATTTTCCGTTCATTTTTCCGGCTGTGATTTTTGGACTGTGGACTTTAATGAAGGACATCATTATGCACTATTTATGGTGGAATATGAGCTTGCTCTGTCCACTCCACGCATCGGCCCGGTATTGCAGTACCTCCGGGAACGGTGCATTCGCAATGATCGCAGCATGGCTTTAGGACTAGGACCTTAGCTTGGCCTTTTGGCTGAGAGTAAGTGTCCCGGCTCCTAGGCTTTGTAGCGTATTATGAACTGACCAATAACGGATAATGGATAATGAATAACGAAGATAGATCAATAACCCTTAAAAACCCCAAAACCCCACATCGCAATGATCGCAGCAAGGCTTTAGGGCTAGGACCTTAGCTTGGCCTTTTGGCTAAGAGTAAGTGTCCCGGCTCCTAGGCTTTGTAGCGTATTATGAACTGACCGATAACGGATAAGGGATAATGAATAACGAAGATAGAAAAATAACCCTTAAAAACCCCAAAACCCCATTTAGCTTCAATCGCAGGACTTGAAGTCGGGTTTGGGTTATTTTTGTGTTTGTGTTACATTTTTTTAATGTGGGCGCATGCGGCTTATATACAAAATCGGTTTTCCTCTTAAAATGTGGTGGGTGCGGCTTATAATCAGGAGCGCTCTATAGTCCAGTCATCTCTTCATGAAGTAGAAGTATAACAGGTTACATGAAATGCTTTTGGGAAATGAAAATAAATGAGAAATGTTTTTAATCCATGAATTAGGAGGTTCTAGCTCTGCCCCCAACCAACACTGTGGAAAGCGATGATTAATGTCTAATTTGACATTGTGTTTTAACAAGTTTTCACTGTAGTCACAATATATTTTCATCGCCACGGCATGTTCGTGTAATGCTTTATTAGAATGAATACTTTTATTAAGACCATCTGCATGCAAATTGTAAACACACAACAACAGTTACGACTAAAGTTGACAAATACCATGAATATTAATTACAAAATCGTATTTTTGTGTTTTCTTGCATTTTTTCAGATGTCGGTCTTTTTCTTCCCAGTTATCTTACTCTGCTATCTCTCCATCTCAGAACACAGACACAAAGCACAGTAATATGTAATGAATACATTTATAAATAACTCATCCCCTGTGCTGTGGAATGCTCTTCCCCCTGAGATTCAATCTGCAACCTCAGTGGAACTGTTTAAATCTAGGCTTAAAACACACTTCTATTCTATAGCTTATAAATGACATATATTTCACGTTGATAATATGTGTGTATTATTTTTTATTGCAACATCTGTTGCAGCCTGGTCATCCTGAAAGGAGGATGACCTCATGTGCGGTCCATTCTCAAGGTTTCTTCATTTTCCTCAGGTTTTTGAGTTTTTCCTTGCCCTCATGTAGGTTTTAGATCAGGGGTGGTGTCATAATAGTTTGTAGTTTGCAATAATCTGTGGTCTGTGCAGCCCTTTGAGACTCTTTGTGATTAAGGGCTATACAAATAAACATGACTTGACGAGGCTGGGCAGAAAGCAACCGATGATCTTTTTGGCTGTGTTGACAACTCTGTAGATGTTTTTTTCTGTCCGCTGACGCACTTTCAGCACACATACATACATATCATTATACCGCATTTCTTCCATTGCCTTTGTTTAGTGTTTTAATTTCAATTGAATTATAATTTTCATTCTCTTTTTCCTATAATGTGTTAAAAATTGTTTCCGAAGTGAAAGAAAATCGCTTCACAATCATGTTCCAAAGATAGTCCTGATCAAAAGTGTTTTCACTTTAAGTCTGAAGAATGAAAAGGGCTCAATAGTTCCACGAGGCACCGTGTCTACCGCTACCGTTGTTCACAAATAAACATGACTTGACTTGACTAGTTAACTAAGTAACTAATTAAGTCCAAATGGCTTATGTGGGCATTCGGGAAGTGTTTGCAGGTTGTCCCAATTGTGTGTTGAAGTCTCACAACAGCAAGGGAAAAGAAAAGCAAGGGGAAAAAACTGCATTTTCCGTATTTCTACTATTACGGAATATTGTGGAGGTAAATATTGATTCACACACAGTGAAAACAATTATTTCCATTGTAGTATTTTTACAGTATTTCTCTCATACTTTTGCAGTACTATTTTCGTCATATTATTTTGTAGTATTTCTTTTCAAATTTAAAGCAACAATCATCTTAAATAATTGTGAACTTCAATTGAAGTTTGATCAAATCCCCGTTGCCCTTTTGGGTTATTTTGCAGCACAAAAACAAAACCTTCAAAGCGCCTGATGGGAAGGTGCTGATAATAAAGAGCAAGCTCTTGCATGCTCACAACCTTTTTGGAGAAAATAATTTAACGCTGTCACACATGAGATCAAAGGAAGCAAGAATGTTCTGAGAGGGCGACTTAATGACTATTTTACCTGAAAACGAATACCAAAATACAGTCAGTAGTATTCGAAGCACTGGTAGAAAAATGCATTTAGCAAAGGCCAGGTAATAACATTGGAGTTAAGTGCGGTCACAGGGGTTAAGCAGTAGCAGCAGGGGCTTTGCTAAATTACAAAATGAAAAGACTGTCAGATGCCTTAGATATTTATAGTGCCATGTACGAGATTGCCCAAATTTCTTTGAAGTAGTATTTCCGAAAAAACACGCTTTAGTCTGAGCATGAGCATAAGCCACACGCGACAACAGTCAGCACAGGAGTAACATCAGTAATACTGTCAGGACCAGAACAGACACAGGACCCACTCGCGTAACGTTTCTCACAGTTTCATTGATAAGAAGGGGAAGGAGCGCACACACGATCCAGAGATCGCTAGTTGCGGGGTGCGGGTTGCTGAGACACGGAAGTGGAACTTCCGTGGCAAGCGATGGAGGTGTCGAGAACGGAAAAAAGTCGAAAATCAAGAGAGGAGAGTAGACGTGGTCAAGATCAAACAGATCGTAGCGGGAGAAAAAGAGCAAAAACAAAGGACAAAAGAAAAAAGGGCTTAATGTGTAAAAACAGATTTGCAGACGGACCGACAAAGGGGATTGACATGACAAAGTTTAAATACTGACAGGGAGTCAACCTGTCAACAAGCTACAGCTGGCGCCCACGGGCAGGGCCAATTGGGCGCCATGGCAACCGTGACAGAAGCTGGCGTCACACGGTGGGGGGCCAATTGGGCGCCATGGCAACCGTGACAAATACAGTAATTCCTTGTTTTTAGTCCCGCAATAGCCAAACCCAGCGAAGCAGAAAAATGTATTTATGTATTAGATAGCAGCGTTGGTGGGATAAAGGCTCGGCAGAGGTGGCTTTAGCGAAGTGTTACGTAGCCTAACCGTAGCAGTAGGCTTCACCTGAAATCTTGTTATTGCTTTCTTTCTTGCCGCGTCCTCAGTCTCTTCCCGGACCTGATAATAATCCACAGAGCCCCCGGTGGTGATCAACATTTCTTTGCCCTCTGACTTTCCTCAAAGTCCAATTTAATCGATGAATTACTTCTCAATGAAACGAGCCGCTAAAAAGCTAGATGTCACAATGCTTCGCAGTATGCTTTTGTGGCCACATTGACTTGTGCACTCTTTGACTATTAGCATACACCAGCCTATCTCTGTTATGCACACTGAACACACACACACACACACACACAAAGACCTCCCCAGCCTGCCCCTATGATAGCCTTTGCTGTGTGATGTCTGCTGCAGAACACAATACATGATTCGTTGATGTCAATGACAATAAAGAATAGAATTTACTTAGAATAGAATTTACTTTTATTGTCATTCTTTGTAACGATGCACACAGAACGAAATGTCGATACACCTGACCCGTACAGTTAAACTGTAACGAGCCAATGCAGCCGGAGCCAAACAGGGCGCCGCCATTTTAGACCCAACTGCTGTGTTGGGAGTCATTAGGTGACCAAACCCCCCAATTCCAAGCCTTAATGCCGGGCGCCAAGCAGGGAGGCAATGAGTACCAATGTTGTAAGTCTTAGGTATGACTCGGCCGAGGCTTGAACCAGCGACCTCCCGGTCTCCGAGCGGGCGCACTCCCATCTAGGCTACCGAACTGGTAGTAATCAGAAGCCTCGAAGTATAAAAACCGTGAAAAGTGAACCGCAATACAGAGAGGGATTACTGCATTCTGTAAGTACAAGAATATGGAAAACAGTGTGGATTAGAATTTTGAACAGACATCATCTATTTCTGATGTCGCCTGTAAAGTTACAATTAGCTCAGGGGGAAACAGTGGTATTTACACAACACATTAAATGCTAAATAAACTGCCCTCGTCCATAGCCAACCACGAAGCCGACTATATGTCCAAAGGGATCAATATGGAAAGTGGTGGAGCTCAAGTGTCTATTGTTCTGTATTTCCAATTGCCTAAATATGGCTTGCTGAATTGTTATCAGTGAGTCAATGCTCTGTGACAATCATCCTTGAATTACACCCTCATTCCTGTGGGCCCGCTTTCCTTTCAGCAGATCTGCAGAGCTTGCCGACATCTGTTCAACAATTACACCGCCTTTTTGTTGCACTTTTTGCCACTGCATTGAGCTTTTTTTTCTTATTCTCACTCAAAGAGTAAGACTGAGGCCTGTCCAAGTCCCTGCTGCAAACAAAACCAATACTGGGGAAGATATCAGAGCCAAAGGCAAACATAGACTGTAAAGTGCCCATCTTTGAATGAAGCAACATCATCCCCAAGTGTTATAAAACAGTCGTGGGCACGCTTTCTAAGTAAAACGCCCCATTTCTGTTCTTTTAAACTACGGCCTGGGAGCCCGTCAGGCGTTTTAATAGGTTCTGCCAAATGAATAGGTAATAATATAATGCATGCAACATACTGGGCGTTCTAAAAGTCTTGGGCACATTTTGACATTGAATATCTCAAACTATTAAGTAAATAAAAACACATCTGGTAAATTCAGAAAGCTTGTACAGACACTCCCCGACCTTCAACCATTCGACTTACGTAAAACGGTAGGTTTTTTTGGGGGATGTCGAAAAATATCTGGACATTGCTGTGAGTTAGATTTTGAATTGTGTGCACCTTTATCCGAGTACAGGACATTACTGTAGTGCTTGTTTCCTCCGCTACCGGCGTGTGGTGGCGCTGTGAGAGGTCACCCAGAATCCACCGTGAAGAAGAACCCGGCTTCCTCTTTCTAGTTTGTGTGTAACCATACTGTACTGTATCTACAGCGCGCTAAGAACTTTGACATTTTTATTATTTAATATCCCGTGCATCCATTCATTATGGTTGGTGTAGAGTGTAAAAGAAGAGCTGAGCCGTTTCTTTTGAAATGAAAATGGAATAAGAAAGCTTGATGCGGTTGAGAATATGGTCAGAACGTTTTTTTGGACACTTTTTACCACAGAGGACCTCTTGAAGCGCATCTTCCAAAAGTAAGTTAAACTCAACATTATTTATCTTAATAGGGCACATTATTTTTTAGTACAAAACAATACAGGTTACGTATACAAGCCTTTATACCAGGGGTCGGGAACCTATGGCTCGCGAGCCAGATATGGCTCTTTTGATGATAACATATGGCTCGCAAATCTGGCTCGCAGATTTGGGTTTAAAAAAATTATCGTTTGCTTAAATGCATCCATCGATTTTCTATTGATCATGTCTTGTGCAGAGTTGCAGTTGCACGAGCGATTGTCTATTTTAATTGGATGATAATACCCAATGTTGGCCGTTACTGGGGGGCACAGGTACACGCCCCCTTTTGCGTCCATTGGCACTTGGCCGTTGGTCATTAGCTCAAAGCTAACTCTTCGACGGAGAAGATGGCGAAACGAAAAAAAGATGATGAATATCGTACATTTCAGGACGAACAGCCCGAATAATTTGCCTTTGTGAAGAGGTATGCCTAATTTGCTATGACAAAATTGCATCGATGAAACAGTCGAATGTTAAGCGGCACTTCGACACACGCCATGCCCCCTTTGCACGGTCTGCTTTTGCAGAGCAATGTGCGCTGGTTGTCAAGAGGAAAGTTGCTCAGCCGTTTTACGGCTTGCCTCAACGAAATACGGATTTTTCTTGAAACGAAAGGCAACGAGCATCCTGAGGTAGCGAAAACTGAGTGGCTCCTCAAGTTTTATTATCTCGTCGATATTACCGAACATCTAAACCAGCTCAACGTTAAAGTGCAAGGCGTTGGAAATACAGTGTTATTCCTTCAACACGTTGTGTTTGCTTTTGAAAACAAGCTGGAGCTCTTGATCAAGGATTTTGAAACAGGTCGCTTACTACATTTCGAAAAACAGAGTTTACAGAGGCATACACAACAAGTGAGCCCACTCAAAACATCTCCACCAGCTAGCTGGCTTCACATCCGGTCTCTTCCAGTCGTTCAAAGCGCACTTTGGAGAATTTCGTGAGCACTGTGGTCTTATTAAGTTCACCACCCATCCAAACGAGTGTTCACTGAACACAGCCGACCTGAGTTGCATTCCTGATGTCTCCCTGGTAGATTTTGAAGCAGAAGTGGCTGACCTGAAGGCCTCAGAGATGAGGATGAGCAAGTTCAAATCACTGAATGAAGAATTGGAAAGAATTGCACGACAGAAAGCGGAGTTGGCGAGCAAGCACATGAGGACAGAACTGGACAAACTTCAATCCAAAGACGAGCTGATTCTCAAAGCTTGGAACGCGCTTCCAGTCACATACCACACACTGAGGCGTGTGAGTATTGGTGTATTGACAATGTTTGGATCGACGTATTCATGTGAGCAGTCATTTTCACATCTCAAAAACATCAAGTCCAACCTACGATCACATTTAACGGATGAAGGCGTCAATGCCTGCATGAAGCTTTAACTCACCAAGTACCAACCAGACTACAAAACCATCAGCAAATCCATGCAGCACCAGAGGACGCATTAATGGTGAGTATTATAACATCATTATTTAAAATAATAAATTAAGACGCTTGTTATGCTCACATTTAATTGAATTCAGTCTTAAAATATATTATATGGCTCTCACTGAAACACATTTCCAAAAATTGTGCTTTTATGGCTCTCTGAGTCAAAAAGGTTCCCGACCCCTGCTTTATACAAACATTAAACATACAAAATATCGCACTGAACAAACTTACAAAAGAATTTAACTTACGATCGTCCGGAACCTCGCTCGTAAGTAGGGCAAAGTCTGTAATTGAATTTTTTTACATGGAAGGTTCAAAGATGTCCAATGTCAACACCATTGGTCACGACAAATATCAACCCAGCAATTCTTGCCCAACGCGTGCCAGCATTGCATTGCCAATGGTTGGAGCAGCTTCTGTTATCCATGCCTTCAGATCATCCATATCTCTTGGAATAGGGAAGACATAGACCGATCCTTTCTCAAATCTCCCAAAAAAGAAATGGCATAGTGTGAAATTTGGGCAGTCAGGACATGAGATTGTGAGCATTCTGCCCAGACCGTCCAATCCATCTGCCTAACCCTGAGGCTCCAGTGTGGTGGTGGCCCATCCTGGCGGGAAATGAAGTCACCAACCTCTTTCTTACTCAATATATCCATTAACCAGATTTGATATGACTCAAATTCCAAATATTTTAATTTTGTATTTTTGTAAAGGAAAATGTGCTACATGCGCTTACATGTAACATCATACTCTTGCACATGCACACTGCACACCTGTACTCTAATACAGTCATACGATGCACAAAAACGTATACTCTGTTATACACACAACTATACTCTCACATATACTATCATTCTCTCATACACACACTATTATGCTTTAACAAACACTTTATTATACTCAAACATGCACACTACTAGAGCCTCTCACTCACACTATTATACTCTCTCAGACACACTGAGGTTCTTTCTCCCACACCATTACAATTTCTATTACTATTGTGTTTTTTCACACTGTGTAATGGTCATCTCACCTCTCAGTGTTGTTTTACTTTGGGTACTTTCGGTAACCAAGGCAGTGCACACTGACCAGTGTGTAGATGTAGTACAGTTAAACATCGAGCTGGAGTTGCTCCCAGAGAAGAAGCAAGTTTTAGAGAGTATAATAGTATGTTTGTGACAGCATAGTAGTGTGTGTATAAGTGTACGGTAATATGTGTGAGAGTATAGTATTGTGTGTACGAGAGCATAGTCATAAGTGTCAGAGTATAGTAGTATGTATGAGAGAGTATAGTAGTGTTTGTGCATGGGCATGACAGTCTATGTGAGGGTATACATGGTACGTGGATAGTATAGCTCTGCATGTATGAGAATATACTGTTATATGAGAGAGCAAGTATGATTTACTTCCCATAAAGAACTTATGGCAGGAAGATGGCCAAATAACATAAACCAAAACCATGTTCCTGTTGCTCTGGAGCATTTGTGTCATAATATTGTATTGTATTTTATTTTTAAGTATTGGTTTGTGGCTACTGCACTACCACAACAATTCCTAGAATGCTTCAGTGACTAAATGAAATAGATCCTATTCCAGAAACTGACAGAGAGTATTCTTACTGGATCGTATGGGTATTTCATGCGAAGCGATTATAAAAGGAGAGACTGCGTGTATCACGAGGGGTCCCGTCTCTCGATTGTGATATTCTATCTGCATGTGCCCCACTCATAATGGAAACACGGGTTGGAGCGCGCATAAGCACTTGACACAAGCGTGTCTTGTGGCAGATTTGATCAGAGTGGAGCTGGCGCTCCATCTTATCATCTGGCCAGGGTGTGTAAACAGTCTGTTGCTGAGCACAACAGCCTGTAAATGTTTACTGTATTTCTAGAGCAGACGTAACCGCCGCAGTGCGATTCGTTCAAACCGCCAATCCTTTTGTTAAGTAGGGCGGAGCGGATCGATAGAAATATCGATATCATCAATACTAAGCAGGTACTTGGATGGAATTGATACATTACCCTGTGATCTATACTTTACCCCTCCACCAATTTCCTCAAAAGTGCCGCTTCTATATGTATATAGCGCAGTCCTTCTTTCTCTCACACACCACCCTCGACCACTCCCTTAAGTTTGTGCCTTCTTGTGTGATTGACAGGCTCGCTTTTAGCAGCTCCCTCTACCTGGCCTGATGCTGCATCTTACCTGCTTGGCAAAGGAAACGGCCAAATCTACTTTCTTGACCTTTAAAAGTTGTTGTAGTAGAACAATTTTATTTTTTTTCCTGTTAAATACTTTTTGATTGTTTTGTTAACGCTAGTCACACTTTCTAAATTTATTTTCAAAATATTGTGCAATGGAAGCTATAGTTGACATATTGACAATGTTATACAGGTATTTGAGTTTTTGTTACATTGCTGTTTTTTTATTTGACTCTTATTTATTCTTCTGAAACATTTCTAATAGAAATATTGCAATTTATTTTTTGTAATGCTAAAAGTTTAAATTATAGTATTTTAATAAAATATGAAACATTTTAGTGCCCAAAATCTTTACATGCTACGCAGATGACACTCAACTATATCTTCCGATGGAGGAATCTGCCACACTAAACTGTTGATATTTGGAGGCCTGCCTCACTGAGATAAAAGAATGGGTGTCACTCAACTTCTTCAGCCTTAACTATGAAAAGACCGAAATGTTAGTTATTGGTCCATCTAAATGCTGTGACTTGTACTCAAAAAATGCTCTGAACATTGACAAATGCAATATCACCCAAAGTGACTCAGTCAAAAATTTAGGTGTCATATTTGACCCCGATCTGTCCTTTCTAACACACGTTAAGAATATCACTAGAAAAGCTTTTTTCCATCTTCGCAACATTGCCAAAATTCGCCCTATGCTGTCTCAGTGGGATGCGAAGAATATAATTCATGCATTTGTTACCTTCCGTCTTGATTACTGTAATGCACTACTCTTGGTTCTCTCGAATTCCAAAATCAAGAGCCTTCAGGCTTTTAATTAAGACAAGAATGTTTGATCACATTACCCTGATTTTAGCCAACTTGCATTGGCTTCCTGTTTGCTTAAGATGCGATTTTAAGGTTCTGTTAGTAATATACAAAATCACGCATGGACTTGCTCCATCATATCATTCAGATTTAAGTTCCCCCTATTTTCCGGTCTGGAGCCTTCGCTCTGAAAATGCTGGTCTACTAGTGATCCCAAGAGCCAAGACAAGATCCGCAGGTTCGAGAGCGTTCTCAATTCGGGCCCTGGTGCTGTGGAATGCTCTTCCCCCCTGAGATTCGTTCTGCAACCTCAGTGGAAATGTTTAAATCTAAGCTTGAAACACACTTTTATTACATAGCATATAAATAACCTATATTTTATGTTGACAATATCTGTTTATTATTGTTATTGCAACATCCATTGCAGCCTGGTCATCCTGGCTGCAATGTGCAGTCCCTTCTCAAAGTTTCTTAATTTTCCTCATGTTGAGGTTTTTCAGTTTTGCCTTGCCCTCGTGTTGGTTTTAGATCAGGGGATGGTGTAATAATAGTCCGTAGTTTGCAATAATCTGTGGTCTGTGCAGCCCTTTGAGACTGTTTGTGATTAAGGGCGTCACAAATAAATATGACTTGATTTGACTATTTTGTTAATCATAAATGCAAACTAACTAAAGGGGTTTGGGGGTGGTTTCAATTCATTGACATTTCTCATGACATTTCCGAGCAAAAAGTATTGGATTTGTATCGAGCGATACTACCATGTATTTATTTGGATCGGATTGATTCTAAAATTCCTGGTATTGCCCACCCCAACTGTCGACAGCATCATGTATTCAGAGGTGTTATTTGTATTTATTTTTGTAGCACTTCTGGCTGAAATTAGTCTGTCTGTCACTCCTCGACTTACTTGTCAACTGTGAAGCCTCCGCCATCAGAGGGGCATTAAAAAACAGATAAGAGGATTATGTATTTAATATGCCGCATACACCTTACTTGGTACAGTGGCTATAAATAATTCACTGGAAAGGTATCAGATAGGCCTGCATAATGCCGACGCAACATCATTTTGCTAGATCGAAGTTCTTGAGATAAACCAGGCAAACATTGTTTTAGCCTTTCTCTCCAAAGCAACAGTGCTTCGCCATTTTGGTGTTCCTCCCTCCAAACGCTGATGTACAATGAGGGAAGTTCTTTTAAACGTGTGTCTGCAAATGCAAGGCTTAGACGAGCAAATAAGTGGCTGAGTGGCAGCAGCTGATGAGCGGTAATGATTTGTGTGCAGTTCAGTCTTTCCCCCTGAGGGTTTCATGCATATCCCAATTCCCCCCGTCAACAATACGCCAACTAAAGCGGGCAAGCTGGCCCCAAATGTGCCCAAATCTGAACACTGAAAAATAATGACCTGCTGTGTGTGCATGTGTCTATGTGTATGTCTCATCTCATCTCATCTCATCAGCTGCACCGCTTATCCTCAGTAGGGTCGCGGGGATGCTGGAGCCCATCCCAGCAATCATCGGGCAGTGGGAAGGGGACACCCTGGACTGGTTGCCAGCCAATCGCAGGGCACACGGGGACAGACAACTCACTCGCTCAGTCTCACCTAGGGACAATTTGGACCGGCCAATTCACCTGAAATACATGTTTTTGGAATGTGGGAGGAAACCGGAGTGCCCGGAGGAAACCCACGCAAGCACGGGGAGAACATACAAACTCCGCACAGTAAGGCCGGGAGCTGGATTTGAACCCACTCAGGAGGTTCCCACGACCTCAGAACTGTGCCGCACACGCTAATTCTGAAAAGTTGCCTGCCCAGCCATAAAGTTGCCTTCCCCATTTTTTCACAAGTTGAAACACAATAAGATGACTAATCGCAAAAAAAAAAAAAAATTGTTGCTAAGTGTTAGGGATTGATAATCGGAATATATAACAGAACAAAACTTTAAAATTAAGTTTGTTATGGATCTACTTATAATATTCATTGCATGTCTATGACATTGCAGTTTTCCATCTGGCATCAGTATGTACCTGTATTTACTCATCTTCATTCATGCAATGTTTGCTACAAGCCACGTGAACTCCCCTTTCCACGATGTTTTTGAATGTACGTTTACGTTTTGTAGTGTCATAAATTGTGTTAGCTCCTTTTGAATATTTCTTCTGGGGCTGAGGTTTTGGCTTGATTCCTGACCACTTCTCTATTTTTCTTGTGCTTCTGTGCGTCTACTTTGGAAAATGATATGCAAATGTGGGACCTTATAACGCTCGGGAAAGTCCAGAAGCACGAAGTTAGTCGATGTAGGCTTCTGATTGGCTGCGGATTATGCAAATTGCCAAACGAACCGAAATTCCGAATTTTCCAAACCGAACGAAGATTTCGAAATCGTAATAAAGCAAACGTTCGATTTGAAAAAAAAAAGACGCACGCCCCGGGCGTCCGGGCAGACGTTATTTCAGACACTGATTATATCGATTTGATGTTGCAGCTGAAAATGCAATTTTAGTTTTTAAGTGCTTTGGCTTGATTGCCACAATGTTGACTATATTTCTGTCATTAGACCTTAAATTTCCTCAGAGAAAAAAGCCACATAATTTTGGAGGATGCAACTACTTGGGCTTAGTACATACTTTGTTTTTAAAAACTGTGAGCAACAAAGTATGTAGCTAATCCAGTAAAAATGAGCATGGAAAATCTTTTGTCATAAAAGTACCATGAATGAGTCACAGACAACATTAAATGCTAAGCACGAGGTAGCTCAAGCACTTGACGGAATCGTGTAGTAGCATAGCCGGAGCAAACAGTGAAAGCCCATTTAAATCCCCAATGCAGTCACTAGCATAATCTCTTTTTTTCTTGACCAACCAATTAACCTTGTTTGCTGAGAGAAGTCATCTCAATTTGTGCTAAACAATACACACTTGGAAAACAAAGAGCACATGATTAGCCATCACAATATTTAGCATATTTAAAAGCTTCTTCCGCTAACTTTAAGTTTTTTGCTTAAATTATTGATACCGTCCTTGGTGCTTGTTTTGCCAAAAGGCAAGGAGGTAGTGCAAAGTACGAAGAAGTAACTTCAATGCCTGTTTACACGCTTGTAGGGATTATGACTGACTGCTCACCACCTAATTAGCCACAGTGCTGTCAGTCACATGTGGTTGCTATGGATTTAGTTGCATGGTTAAACTGCATGGATGTTCAGAATAAGAACAGAAGATTGGAAGGTATCCACACACAAGATGACAACAAATGTATGTTTGGGACTCTGAAACACCTCGCAAACGTGGCGATGATCTGGTGGAGACCAGCTGTAGTGGAGCGATATGAGGAGTGACTGAGTACTGGAATTAACTTCAAACATAGAGAATAATTATCAGCAAGAGTAGGCATGAACAGACATAGACAGTTCAAAGTAAACATAAATAAATCCGTACACCAAAAGAAAAAGGTAAACCTTGAGCATAACTAAATGTTTGGCAGGCCCCAATTTTTAAACATAAACACGAAATGTAATATAACCCACTTGAAACATCTCCATCAAAATGAAAAAAAAAACTATGCATCTTAGTGTCTTTGGTATGTATTTGGGAATCAAAGTTAAATGCAAAAGAAGATTTTTTTATGAACTGGAAAAACAATGGGGGCGGCAGTAGCTCAGGAGGTAGAGCGCTCGTCTTGGGATCAAGGGATCCCAGGTCGAATCCCGGCTCGTCCGTGTTACATGTCGAAGTGTCCTTGGGTAAGACACTGAACCCCTAATACCCTCAATAAGCAGGTTAGCGTCTTACATGGCTGCAATACAAGGCCGCTTTTGGGAAATGTGGAGCACATTGTAAAGCGCTTTGGGAAGTCATTGCCTTGAAAAGCGCTATATAAATGCAGATCATTTAATTTCATTTACAATTACTTTTATAATCATTTTAGATAAAAAGGATACACTTAGGGGCAGCACGGGAGCGCCGTGGTTAGCGCGTGTGTGGCACAGTTCTGAGGTCATGAGACCGAACCTCATGTGTGGAGTTTGCATGTTCTCCCCTCCAGGCACTTCAGTTTCCTCCCACATTCCAAAAACATGCATGTCAGGTTAATTGGCCGGTCCAAATTGTCCCTAGGTGTGAATGACCGAGTGAGTTATCTGTCTCTGTGTGCTCTGCGACTGCCTGGCAACCAGTTCAGGGTGTCCCCTGCCCACTGCCCGAAGATAGCTGGGATGGACTTCAGCACCCCCGCGACCCTACTGAGGATAAGCGGTCCAGATAATGGATGGATGAATGGAAGGATACACTTATAATCCCATCATTTAATTTGGGATTTAGTCTTTAATATTTCAAAAGATAGGCAAAACGCTGACTTTTGATTTTATTGTAAAGTAGTAATGTTTCTGTTCAGAACTAAGAAAAATCGATCCATTCTGATGGAGGACGAATCAATAGGTACATTTAAAATGCTGAAATGGTGACAATTCAAGCATTTGGACGATTATAAATAAAAATATATTTAAACAAATGAAGGTGGTCAACAAATAAACTTCAGCACCTCCCACAGCACCCCAGAGCAGAAGTAGTAGAGAGAGGATGAATGAATGAATGAATGAATGCATGAATGGATGGATGGATGGATGGATGGATGGATGAATGGATGGAGTTAACGAGGGATGACTGACTAGTTAGATACATGATGGATAGATAAATGGACGTATGGCTAAGAAGCTGGATACATGATGGATGGATGAATGGGTGGATTGCTAACTAGCTAGATACATGATGGATAGAGGAATGTACGGATGGCTAACTAGCTAGTGACATGAGGGAATGAAGGGAGAAACAGATAGAAAAGTAGCTTGATACATAGCCGGTTGGCTGGTTGGCTAACTAGCTTGCAATGTGGATGGGTGGATGACTGGATGGATGGATGTACAGCTAGCTAGATAATGGATGGATGGATGCTAGCAAGCTAGTTACATGGATATATTGATGGTTGGGTGGATGGATGTGCTAAATCAAATAGAATGCGATGCAAGCAGGATTGTGACTTGAAATCTGATGAAACTCATCTGGGAGTTGCTGGAATTATATTTTGCTGTTTGTGGACACAAGAATACTAGTAATTTTATCACATTTTTCCCTGATGACTGTCAACTCAATACAAACCGCTACTTTTTTCCCAAACGTTCAATAAGCCCTTTGAGACTCTTTGTGATTAAGGGCTATACAAATAAAAATGACTTGACTTGAATTAACCCTGCGGCTTATTCAGTGATGCGGCCAATTTATGCAAATTTTCTAACAGCCGCCAGCGGCGCTCGAGTACAAAAGGTAAGATTTAGACCGGTGGAATATATGCGCCGAGGAAGACTGCAACTTCTTAACTTGTGCACAAATTAAATTAGCGTAGACATATCCTCATCATGCAAATTGCAAAAAGAAAGGCACATGACGCAGCTTTCAGGCTAAACGCAATCGAGCAGTTCGATAAAGAAGGAAACAGAGCTAATGCACGCAAACTTTACTTTGCGAGCGTGTTTTTGAATAAGGGAGCGTGGGACGACGTCTATATGACAAAGTCTCTTTCCCATACTGAAGGAAGACGACTTTGATGACGTCAGTTATATGGAGGAAGATGAGGACGGTTTCTACATGAACGGTATGTTTATTTTAACAGACCCGTTTACTGTGTTGCGAGCGTGTTCCTAGTAGCCTTTTGCTACCCTTCACAGGCACGGTTTGGGATGAAAGTTATAATATTATTATTAAAGCTTTGAAAACTCTCTCGGTGTACCGTCTTTCTTTGTAAATATGTGTAACCATATGTATTTGCAACTGTATGTTTTTGTAATGTATTTATTTTAGAGACTTATTCTGATATGTTTTCTACGGGCGAATCAAAAAGAAGGGGCGAAAACAACGGGGGCTGACGGGAAGTGGAGTAAAGGTGAGACGTGTTTGTGGACGCAGCGGACAATAGTGGATATATATTTTTCCCACCCTTACCTTTGGAAATATACATTTTTTTTTCCTTGGATTATTTTCAACAAGACCCGGACTCTGCAGGTATGCATCAAAACTTACCGGTATCATTTTCCGTTCATTTTGCCGGCTGTGGTTATTGGACTGTGTACTTTATATTCAGTTACAATCGCGGGACTCAAAGTCGGGTTTGGGTTAATTTTGTGATTGTGTTACATGTTTTAGTGTGGGCGCATGCGGCTTATATACAGGTGCGGCTTGTGTAAGCACAAAAGCGGCTATCCCCTTAAAATGTGGTGGGTGCGGCTTATAATCAGGTGCGCTCTATTGTCCGGAATTTACGGTATTCACTTGGCGCTTTTTGGGAGGGATGTCTTCATTTGACTTATGACATGATTCTTGGTCAACTTCAAATCTCCTTTAAAAGCATTTTGGCTTGGGGAAGAAAAATGAAACAAAGGGGGCAATCTGTCTAAACGCGCGTGTCTGTGTGCATATGTGTGTTTCAGCATTTGGCGATATATCGAATGGAGGTTTTACCTTATGCGACATCCATTTGCTTTTCTGCCATGAGCGCAGACAACACAAAAATGCAATGGAAGAGCAATTCTGACAAGGATTATGGAAATAGAAACAAGATGGTGCAAAGCAACACAGCTCTTGTTACCCACGATGAAAATCCTGTACAATACAGACCCTCAAATTGAAACCGTGTAAAAAAGCACGAAGACAAATATCTTCAGACGTCACCTTGAGGCTTGAGTTCTTTCCGATTTCCACTCTTTCGATTATGCCACATTTCCTGTCTAACAAAACGGGTTGTACATGCCATAGGGGATAGGATAATTAGTGCTCTCTATTTTTAGGCATCTGCTCAGGCAACTGTGCATCACCTCACCACCGCAAAATTTTGCACACGAGGACTGGAAAAAAGGGAACACATTTTTGGTGAGGCATTGCTGATGAGTTTAAACACTCTTGTTCTTAACACTTCTGAGATGAGGAGCATCTGCGGTGTTGAAAGACAGAGGCGATAATTGGTCTTGGCTCTTTTGATGTGCAAGCAACACCATAATCACTTTTAACAACGGCCTGCCTGACCTACAAGGGCCAGCAAGGGCCAAAATATTGCTAATATGGAATTGCAGCAAGTAATAAGAAGATACAAAAGGGGATAATTTGAAGGCAATTATAAATGGCACCCTCTAATTAGGCTCCTACAAGTTCCAATATCTTACTCACAAGTGCATGCGTGTCTGACATCACAGTGAGAACATGTATCCAGTATAATTAATAAAGAGTAGAAAAGTCAACCAAAAGGAAGTAGTCCATTTAAGGGTACAATTCTTGATGAGTTTGATTGAAAGAGCGATATGGCGAATGTTCTCAAGAGTAGAGCTTGTCATGTCAGCAGGCGGACAAAAGAAAAAGGCGTCATTGGATCCTGTGCCCATACAAAAGGGGTCCCTTTAAAAGGAAGTTAAAAATGGATCAAAGACGTCAAAGAAATCCTAGCGAGTGCCGATAACCATTCACTCGTCATTGCTCACTGCGGGCAGTACACACACCAGCGTAGACGATAGACAGAACCTGCCATTATGATAGCAAATGTTAGCAGACATTGCTAGGTATTGGAAAACTAAGTCTCTCCTGTTCTTTGTTTGACGAAACCAGCAACTTTTAGCCGGGTTTATTTCCCTCCCCGAAAAACTTCCTGATTTCCTCGGTAATCCGAGTGGCGACCTACTCAGATCAAGAATCCCACAAAGGATCTGATTTGTCATAGAGCTTCACATCAAGGACGCTGTAAGAATAGGATTATTCCTTTCGTCTTGACCGTGCACTCATGAACTTTGAGAAACCAGCGATACACGTGGATTTGAGATTCCCAGAATTGGAAAATATTGGAATGTTTATTTTTTTTCTCATTTGATGAACCTTCTTAACATTTGTAGAAATTGTCTTTGAAATTTGAATTGTATTATTGTGTGAATGTAAATTCTGACACCAAAACAGATTTTGGTTCATTCTAAAATTCTATTGGTGCGCATTATGATACTAATAACAGGTTAGCAACCAAAATAGCAGTAGATAACCGGTCATCAAACTATAATAAAACAGGGTTTGTAGATAAAGTCAAGTCAAGTCATGTTTATTTGTGACGCCCTTAATCACAAATAGTCTCAAAGGGCTGCACAGACCACAGATTATTGCAAACCACAGACTATAATGACACCATCCCCTAATCTAAAACCTACATAAGAGCAAATCATACACAGATATTGTCAACATAAAATATAGGTTATTCATATGCTATAGAAGTGTGTTTTAAGCTTAGATTTAAAAATTTCCACTGAGGTTGCAGATCGAATCTCAGGGGGAAGAGCATTCCACAGGACTGGGGCCCAAACAGAGAACACTCTCGAACCTGCGGATCTCTTCTTGGCTCTTGGGATCACTAGTAGACCAGCGTTATCAGAGCCAAGGCTCCCGACCAGAACATAGGGGGAAATTAAATCTGAAAGATATGAGGGAGCAAGTCCATGCATGATTTTGTATCCTACCAACAGAACCTAAAAATCTCATATTAAGCTAAGAGGTAGTCAATGCATGTTAGCTAACATTGGGGTAATGTGGTCAAACTTTCTTGTCTTAGTTAAAAGCCTTTTGTACCATTTTGTACCAGCTGAAGGCTCTTGATTTTGGAATTCGGGAGACCGGAGAGTAGTGCATTATAGTAATCGAGACGGGAGGTAACAAACGCATGAATTATAATCCCCGCATCAGACTGAGACAGCATCGGGAGAATTTTAGCAATGATAGAAAAAAGCTGTTCTAGTAATATTCTTAACGCGTGTTTGAAAGGACAGCTAACTTAGAACTAGTCCGGTAGCTTTTTTTTCCCTCTGCCTAACACATGCTACACATGTCTGACATCACTGTGACTACATGCAGTATTAATAAACAGAAGAAAAGTCAATCAAAGGGAGTCAGTCCATCTTAAAGGTACAATTCTTGATGAATTGAATGAGAGATACAATGTATGTTCTCAAGTGTACAGCTTGTCATCTCAGCAAGGGGGACAAATGAAGAGGGCTGTCTGGGACCATGTGCGTACACAAAAGGGGTCCAAGGCAGGCAACATGGTATTTCCTGCAAAATGTAGGGGATGGGCATGGGGTGCACCACATGATGTATTTTTGGCATATGGCTTCAATCTTCTCTTTGGTCAGTTTAGGAAATTCCTTATTTCAATCAAAGATAATCTTTGAAATGAATGGGGATTGGTGCAAATTAAAAAAAGAATGGTTACTTTAAATTTAATATTAAATGATTATGATTTTTTTTAATTAGTGATTTGAAAACAGGGGCATCTTATAGGTGCTGTGAGGAATTTTAAACAGTTACTTTCTTCCGCCATCTCCTGGCATAAAGTCGTGATTGTAAGGTACAGTGGAACCTCGGTTCTCGACCATAATCCGATCCAGAACCCTGTTCGAAAACCGATTTGTTCGATCACCGAAATCATTTTTCCCATTAAAAATAATGCAAATCGTTATTAATCCGTTCCAACACCCTGAATGTTTACCTTGAATGTTTAACGTAAACTTAAAGCTAACCCAGGCTAATCGTACGTTTGCGTTATCGTAATCTTCCGTACGAAAGATTACGCTAACATGAACGTGTAAAAATAAAAAAATCAGGTCGTTTACAAGTCATTTAGCACCCGGGTCTCCACAACAAGTAGTAAGCGATTCATTGGAAAGGGGGCTCCGTTCCAACACCCTCAATGTTGGGCTCCGTTCCAACACCCTGAGTGTTTACCGTAAACTTAAAGCTAACCCAGGCTAATCGTACTTTCGTGTTATCGTAATCTTCCGTACGAAAGATTACGCTAACATAAACGTGTAAAATTTAAAAAAAAAGGATAAAGAAAAGAATTATGAATAGGATTTCTTACCTTTGTGGTGGTCAGCAGAAGGCGCAGGTGAGATCAGACACTCGCACACCTCTATCATATTTTGCTTTATTTCTTTCTTTTTTCCCCTGTTGCAACTTTGCTGCTTGCACTGACTTTCTTCGGAGGCATAATTAGGGGCTAAAACACTTCGTACACCTATATTAAAAGCGAAAGCAAAACGAAGCACGTCTGCACGCGATAACAGTTGGTCATGAAAAGAGCGATCTACACCCGTACGCCGCTCAGCATCGCACCCTAGCGTACGCACTCATGCATTACCAGCGTTCGAACTCCGATTTTTTGACTGAACAGCGAAGCAAGAATTTCTCTAAATTTTTGGTCGGACTCCGATTTGTTTGAAATGAGAGGCGTTCGAAAACTGTATAAGGGATTCACCCACCCACCCACAGAATGCAAGTAAATGCCGACTACATACAAATATTCAACAGTTGTTTCCCAATAGAGCAGACAACCGTTATCTCAGGGAAATCCATAATTTCAAGGTCCAGTGTTCTCGAACACGGAAAAGCCATTGTGCTACCCGAAAGCTATTCATTTATGGAACAAGGTATATCAGGGGTGGGCAAATTACAGCCCGCAAGCTACATGCCACCCAGCAAAAAGAGTCTAAATATAAGGACAATTTACACAAAGTAAATGAAGTACTAGTAGTAAAAAAGTGTTTTTATGCCAACTTTGTGCCCATTGTCCCTTTGTGTGTCTACAACAAAATATTTCTACAGAAATACAAAAATATACTGTAAAATTGCAACTAAATTATATACCAAATTTAGTGCTTAAAACAGGGACATGATATATTAGTTTGCTTTCATTCTAAAAAGAAAAAAATAGCATAGAAATATGACAAAAATACTGCAGAAATATTACCAAAATATGACTACAGTAATATTATATAAATACTAAAGAAATACAACAAAAATACGGCTATGGAAATACTACAAAAATAAAACAGGAATGTGATAAAATTATACAAAAAAAATACTACAGAAATATTATTATGGAAATAGTACAGAAAATACTACTGCAGAAATAATACAAAAATACCGCTAAGGCAAAACTTTAATAAAAAAATACTATTACAGAAATATAATGACAGAAATACAACAAACCACATTAATATTACAAATATATTACAGATATACTACACAATTATACTATGGAAATACTACATAAATAAAAAAAATACTGCTATGGAAATACTACAAAAATGCTATTGTGAAAATACTACAAAAATACTCCTGGAGAAATACAATGACAATACTTCAAAAATACTACAAAAATAAAACCTAAGTAACCTTAAAAAAATATAATATTTCATTATTATTTTTATAATATTTGAAAAAAATAATTGTTGGGTATCCTCACGTGCTATACGTGCCTAGTGACACTTTTATAAGTGTGAAATATAATTTCCTTGTTTGTAATTTTACCTTCAAGGGTAAAATTCAGATTTCTTGTTTTGGAATTTAATATGTCTGGGAATGGGAAAAAATGTAAGAGGGGTGCACTTATACGCCTCGGCTTTATCCTATTCGCTTTGGGCACGTGTTTATGTGCGATATTATTGTATTGTTCAGCTGTTTTTGTTTTGTTTTGTGCAAATATTTTGTTGTTCTCTTTTGTTAATTAGTGGTGGATGCTGTTTTCATTTGTTCTGTGCTGTGCCCAAATAAATTTCATTCTTTCATTCATTTATTCATTGATTCATAAATATATTATTGTCAGAGACACATTGTGGCAACTATTATTTGTGGGGGGTATGATTCCAAACACCTTGGAGGGATTTAGCACTGATTTATTAATTGCTTATGTTGAATATCCTGATCATCCAATCCAGCTAAAGCGGCAAAAAGACTCAAACATGCATACAGTGACTGGTATATAAAACAAGGCAGCCGCAAGACAAACGAATGAAGGCACATGAAAGGTCATCTGTGACCGCGTGATCGGCATGGCGATGCGTCACGGTTATAAAAGTCAATATTACTTGCCAGGACAAAACTGGAAAGGAGGTGAACACTCGGATCAGTAGTACACTCCACTGAGAAAGCTGTGGGTCAAAAAGGGTAATCCAAATTGATGAGCACGAGGCGTGATTTTTAGTTCATTCGAAGACTCATTTGGGCCAAGTTCTGAGCTTGAAATCAACAAGCAACACAAGTAAAAACTAATCTCAGCCTTTATATACATCTTTACAAAAATAACAACAATAGATTTACACATAAAAATACAGAACTGCAGTTGAAATAATGGTATTTTGTCATTAAACAATAGTACAATGAAAATCGGAGGGCTTTTCCTTTCAATGTAAGAAAATGATGTAGAGAGCGGCTGGCTAGCTGCACGGTAACATTGGAGATCCTCTAATTGAGACAGGTCTCTTTGATGATTAAAATAGTCAGGTATTGGTTTCCCACAAGTTGTAGCTCCTGGTCATCCATTCCATGGGTAATGGATCTTGCGTTGGCGGGTTACAGGCTCGGCAGGGGTGGCTTAAAAGGAGTTGTTCAGTAGCATAGTGTAAGCCAGACCTGCAGTCTCGCTATTGTTTTCCCTCCTGAAGCTGCCTCAGTCTCTTCCCGGGACCAATATTAATTCACGGCGCAACCAGGGGTGATCATTCCTTTATGTTCCTCTGACTTTCTTCAGGTTCACTTTAATTGAGTTTGGCTTTATTTACAATGCAACAAGCAGTTAAAATAATAGCTGTCGCCGTGTTTTGCAGTATGTTTTGGTGAACACTGACTTGTGCACCAGCTTTGCTGTTTGACTGACAGCACAGGCCAGCCTATCACAGTCATGCATAGTCACGCCCACCAAACACACCTACAATAAAAACAGTTCACATCAATTTAAAATCCACAAAGTATAATAACCGCAAAAAGGATTACCATCCAATAACTATGCAGTATTTTATGTGCTAGGAGGAGTTTAGTATTCAGAAATCAAGGTATCAACACAAAGAACATCGTTCTCAAGCAATATTCAAAATATTCTCATGTTCTCTATTCAATTAGACTTGAATGCACCTTGCAAAAAAAGGCCACTTGAAGGTTATCCCTTGTCAAATGGGCCAATTACAGAGGTCCCGATTGCAAATGTCTGACTTCATAATGGGCGGGGGAAGGGTTAGTGGCCTTCTTGTATTGTTGTACAAATCAAATAGCGTTGCTATGACTACCACAGTGGAAGCCCCTATGCACTAACCAGAGTACAGTTCTCTAAGGACCACCTAACCTTCCTCCCCTTTCGCCCTCTATGGGAGGGTCATAGGTAGGTATCCGATGATCCGAATTGGGGTATAAGTACTCAAAGTCACCTTCTAAAAGACATATTAAATATAAGGACCCTAGTCATTTCAAAAAACATTTATTTCAGGGCAACAATTGAAATATAACGAGTCAAAACGAGCTCACTCTTGTTGATAGACATGAAGGGAGCAAAGAGGCGATACAAAGGGGGAAGGGAAAGAACACTTCCATACCTCTAGTCACCACAAAACAAGACATTTCGTGTGTTCAAATGTGCATGTGCGTGCACACTAACACGCCCACAAGCTCTCCTCCAGCTAACACAGGTAGTATTGTCTGCAGCATGGGGTGCTGCTGGCAGCAAGCCAACTCAGCCAGTGACTGAGCCAATCCTTCTGCAGTCCACTAGCTTTGGCCTGCCGAACTGAATGGATGCCTCTTTAAATATTTCGCACACAAGCTAAGCCTTCGAAACTGAATGATGATTGGCACTGCAACAAGATTCCCACATGTTGATATAGCAACAGCAAAAGTAGACTTATTACTTTTACAAATACACCACAGACAACTGCAGATTCTGATTTTTTTAATGCAGCGTGATTCTGACCTGAACGAATCTGGATGCATTCATTAGCATCAAAATGTTGATTATGAAAATATGTCAAATGACATACAAAAACAGATGGTGACAAGTAAGGCAGAACTAAGAAGCAAGATTCTGTTTGCACCCAGACACTTCCCAAACTGTCAAACATGCAAAACGTGAGGAAATAGTACATGTTTTATGAATAAAATCCATACACATTTAATCGGTATATGCCATTTATTTTCCGAGATCCTTAGCAGTGACGCCATCGGAAGAACACCATAACCCTAGAAAGCCAGTTGCTATATTGTTTTACGTGTTAATTAGTCAAAGGAGTTACCAGTGTTAAGCCATATTTTTTGTAGTTTTTGTGGCTTTGTGTTGCCGATAAAAGCAGTAATAGTGCAAGAAAAGGTAAGCAGCCAAAAGACGGCTAACGACCAAAAAATAAAACATGGATGGCTAACAGAAGATTACAGGGACAATCAGCGAAAGCCGGCCACAATCTTGGCGGAAAAACATGAGGCTGGCTGACTGAAAAACATGCAGTGAGCAGCCAAGCTAACAGGGAACCGACAAAGACAAACAAATACGAACCTGGTAAAGAACTTAACAATAGACACAGCAGGCTAACCGGGAGAAAAAAAACATGGAGCCTTAGGCAGCTCCGACACTAACGGGGAGCTAGCCGAAAAAAACAAAAACAAATTAAAAGACAATCGCCTAACGCTGTGACTGCAGGAGGTAAACTTATCTTACGCAGCTTTTGGAGGTCGAAGCACGTAACTCGAACCAAACAACCATAAGAACACGAGCGACAGGGTAAGTAACGTTCCAATTCCCCCACTATAACTGCCATCTGTTTGGAGCCGACTCACATGTTGTGTTAACGGGATTCGCCATGATGAAAGCGGTGTGTTCTGTCAATGAGATCACATCTCTAGAAGAAATGAGCGAGATGGGTCGGACTTTGAGATTATTTTTTATCGAGTCACCCGGTGTGTGCAATATTTTGCAAAATATGCACATAATTGTGGGGAGCAACAATAAATGGTCTTTGTTAATACTTGTATAGGCACAAAGACTCGAGATGTGTAATTTATAACACTGTTTTATGGTTTGTATTGTTTTGTTTTTTACATTAACTGTATATACCAGGTGCTATAAGAACCAAAGAATAGGCTAATGATGTTTCCTCACCAAGCTGAATCATCAAAAACACCAAGAGGTCACTGAGGAAATCTAATAAATCTGGTTGCCACAAAAACACATTTGCATTTCACCCTCCACTGTATATACATAAGACACCTTTACAGAGTTAATTAGCATTCCCTTTTGGAGCAAAATACAGTGACAATTAAAATGAAAGATAATAACAAAGAATGTGAATTGCAACATTTGTCAAAATGGTACCATTCATTTCCAATGTTCCATTCAGTAGAATTAGGTCAGAGTAAAAATAATAGAATGCATTGATTGAATATACAAATTGTCACAGAAATGACAGTAAGTGTTCGACTTTCAATTACAACTGCCCAGTGTGGCTTTTTGGACCTCACACATCAATTGACTTTGTTCCCCACATAACTGTTATTGATTTTAAAGTCGATGAGTTGTAGCAGTTTAATGGACAGGCGGGAAACAAATATAAACACTAATGTGAAATCTGGTTTTGTGAGGCGGAGATGTTTGCATTCTTTTGTGCTGTCCACCAATCTCTATTTTTTTATTGCGATAAACAGCACTTTATATAGTTAGCACTTTGACATTTTCAACTCGCTGACGCCATCTTCTGGTGTAGGTCATTATTGCAGCTTCTGTCAAAGCTGCTTGTGCAAGTACATGCATTTCTTATTCACGCTACAATAAAATCTTTTTGGGGATGGGTTGTCATTTGAAAACCCAACATTTTCATGCTACACTAACAGAAAACCGCAAGGACGAGCATGAAATCACTCTACGCCCCCCCCTTCCTGCTTTGAAATGTGTTGCGAGTTCATCACAGCTCTGATAACAGTAAAATGAAAGCAGATAAGCGCGGTGGAAATATTTTTATAAAGGCTCTTTGAACTCAGTTGGCCATTGTAAACCCATACTTAATAGAGAAAATATTCTACTTTCAACTTTTTAAGGACACCTCAAAAGACCCAGCCCACCTTTAACTTGTAATCCATTGCATCACGTTTTCCCTTTTTTAAACTAAAATAAAAAATCCATTCAAATCACGGTCACCAAACAGCCAATCAAAAGCCCTTTCCAAAAGAGTAAAATTCGGGCAATATAAATAAGTAACTATAAAGAGCGCATGAAATGTAAACAAAGACTAAAGCTATAATGCACTGTGCCTGGCCATAAAATGGAATTTAAAAATGTTCATTTTGTAAACCAGTAAAGAGGATGTAATCCTAGAAGCCGATTAAGCATTGTAAACAAGATGGATCATCTTGTGTAAAAACAAACATGACTTTAACATTCACACCCATCAACCATGACAGCTGCTATAAATTGATAAAAATTCTGCATTATTTTCAGATATTCGTTTTTTACTGCATAATGCTCCACGAACCCTTGATGTCCTCCCTTACACTTGGTTGATTTCTCAACACTGCACCATTTGAAGCGGTTATAGTGCTTACGGTCGGCCAGTATTGTAACCCAAGCTAAATTTACGATGAGTAGAGGCTCAGCTCTTCGATTCCACAGAAGCAATAGCATGGTGTGAAAAGCACCCAGTGGAACCACAAATGCCCCCTACCCGCATTACACCAGTAAAGGATTGGCTGTGTTACTCGGCTTGGCAATGACACCTTAGACAACCCATGGAGCTCCCTGCCATGAAATCTGCTTGTCTGCTCCATTTGCGGGCCAAGAATATCCCACCATGCAGACACACATATCATTTCCCTTCCCCCTCCTGTTGCTTAGAATTCCTAATTCCCAATGCATGATCATTTGCATCTCATTATACCGGGAAAACATACACGTCATGCGGCTGTGTGTCTGGTTTACAAAGACTCATTTCGGTATCCTCATGAGGAAATTACTCACGGATACCAGTGTACAGGTTTCCCTCTCTAGATCAACGGGTTTTAAAGAACCTGCTGCACCTTCCCATCCAGAAACTGGAAAATCGTTGCCTCAATGTGACATTAAAATAAACTTTTTGGTGTCTTGAATTTACCTTTCTATCAATGTGGATGAGTAAATTATCGCAAGTCATGTGCTTTGTGATTGCTACAAGTGGCATACCCGTTTTCCTGCGAGACAATCTAAAAAAAAAAATGACCGTGCATATGGGGGCAATAACCTATACAATCCACAAATGATGTTGCCTTTGCAACTTTCAGTCTCCTGCTTTTTGTTGACAGTGGCCATGCTGTCAATCAGCATTCGAACAGATAAGTACGGCAAATCACCGTGACGGTGTTAAGTGTCAGGAGGAAGTTTGCTTATTATAGAGCTGGAGCAAAACAGATGGGGGGAGGAGCGTGTGTGTGTGTGTAGAGCACTGATTCGGGATAACACATTGCTTCTCAGTTATTTTCTGGCACGTGGCCACGCACACCCCCATAAAGAAGAAATCCTTTAACAACCAACATTTTTACCATTGCAAGCGCACCAATCGTTCCCCGTCTCCCACCGCGGTCGCAGTGAAGCCCTTTGTGCGCTTGGTAAAACTTCCTCGTCTTGGCTTTTGGGAGGAAACTTGTGTTAGTCTCTTTACCCGGTCTCTTTTTGCCTCTCCCTTCGTCTGTGCTCCACTTTCTGTCTACACATCATACTCATTGGCGTACTCTGTGCTATATACACTTTGTGGAGGATAAATGTAAACAAAACACTCTGCAATTGAGAGTGCCACTGTTCCCTAAACACTAGTATAAAAGGTGCTAGTGGCAGGGAGTAAAATGTTCAAATAGAAAACCAGCATCACTTGTTAGAAATGCAATGCCGATTCCAATAAGTAAATACAATTCATTGTAAGGCTAACAGCACAGTTGAGTCTCCCTCGATTGGGCCAACGCAAGAGATGACACACAATTCATTTCACTGTAGTTCTTTTGTTTCAACACAGCACAGACCCCAGATCAAGTCTCTAGAGACATGGGGTGTGGTACAAAACCCAATGGGACTACTCTGCAATCTCAGCAGAGGATAATCACTTTACAAGAGTGTCAAGTCATTCAAATGATTATGATAGAGCAGAAATGGCTATCATCAAGGTAGTAATCCATTGCCGCACACGAAAAAGCCACTGACATTGCTAGGGGTCTACGATCAATAAGTGAGCTTCGACGCAAGTGCGGATGAGCAAGCGTGTTTCTGCAGACTGCTGCTACTCTTAACTGTTATGGCACCCTTTTGCACAGTCAATTAACCAGATTCATTAACCAATTGATAAGTCTTGCTCCGAATCAATTTGGTTCTTATCTCTCGGCCTGTTTGAAACCAAATAAAAAACCCACGTGAAAACCTGACAGTAAATACACAAATAAATGGGATGCATTAGATGAACATTTCATGGTCGAGGGCAAATAACTAATCCTTGTTTATTCGTGCATGTTTAAATAGGGTTTTTTAAGGGTTATTGTTCTATCTTCGTTATTCATTATCCATTATCCGTTATCGGTCAGTTCATAATACGCTACAAAGCCAAGGAGCCGGGACTCTTACTCTCAGCCAAAAGGCCAAGCTAAGGTCCTAGCCCTAAAGCCTTGTTGCGATCATTGCGATAAGTTACCAAAAAGCTTATTGTCAAAAGTCTGGCAGAGGATTTGCTGTTAAGCAAAGAGTTGGAAAGTCAGAAATGCTTATTTTAAAAATAGGTTTTATGACTATTGGATCAACTTGAAACTCTTCAGTTGAAGAAAGCCACTTTAGTGTTTGAAAGAAAATGTTTCAAATAAATGACACATACGACCAATACTTATAAATGCGAAATTGCCAAGTCAATGCATTAAGACCCAGATTTGTAGTGTCACATTACAGAAAATACACTGCAATCTGTTAAGGCCATATTACTTTGTAAAGGCTTAGAACAATCCCTTTTGAGGATTAAGTCAAGGCCAAATAGTGTGGCCTTTAGGTATTGAGCTCACTACAGATGGATAACTAAGGTCAGATAAAAACAGCAGCAGATGTTGACAATCAAGTTCCAATGAACTTTTGCTCGGACCTTTAACTACATATAAAACTGTCGTGCACAATCTTTCTATGCACATGACAGATGACCGGACTGATTAAAAGCCACTTGCACAGTAAGCAAGTCCGTGGTGCAAGTCAGGGTCATGGTTCCCTTAAATAGAATCAGGGTCACCTCCATGGAGCTGAACCAGAAATGTCATCTATTTGACTTATACTCAACGTATGTAAAACAATGTTCAAGACACTCTTTTTAAATTAATTTAAAGCATTGAAGTAAAGTCATGTTTATTTGTATAGCCCCTTAATAACAAGGAATAAGAGAATTGAAAACAGCTTTATAAAATGAAACCTTAACAGAAAAAATAATTATTGAGTACAAAAAAAGGAATTGAATAAAATTTCAAATCTTAAATATGGCTACAATTTTTAAACATGACCATGTTTTATGACTGCGCAAATTCCTTCATTTGAAAGTTTTGTAAAACATACAGCTCAGAAATACTTTAATACACTTGAAATGTACTCTTACTTTGAATTATTGAAACTAGAAATCACAGGACACCACATCCACAACCCATAAACTGAACATACAATTGAAGTGCAGTATTTAATACTTCTAAAATGCAAGGAATTACAGTGGTACCTCTACATACGAATGTCTCTACATAAGAAAGTTTCAGGTGACAGAGTGAACGCAGGATCCATTACCCATGAATGGATTGACCTGGAGAAAATATTGCCTCTAGTTACAAAGGTGTTTCAGGATACAAAGTCAAAAATACAGTACAGTACGCACTGCTATTAGCTGCTCCCAGTGGGTTTAGTTATGTAAAGATTGTCACGTGTGCCCTATGGAACCATGATTTTGACACATAGCAAACAGGTCAAGCATACACAATACCACAACACACATAATCGAAACCAGTGATACAATATTTTTTTCGTAGCTAAGCAGCAAATAAAAACATTATAAATTACAAAGTAGCATAATTATCAAAAGCACTCAAATTAGCACAATAGAGAGTAAAAAGTTTAAGAATGTGGCGGAAAATCATTTGCTCCTTAAACACCCATCGCATTGGAAGACAGACAGACAGACAGACAGACAGACAGACAGACAGACAGACAGACAGACAGACAGATGAACTTTATTCATCCCCATAGGGAAATTCACACTTCCAGCAGTATCCTTGTGTTGAAAATAAAACAATAATAAGTAAAAGGAATATAATCAAGGCTTTTGAATACACATAAAACCTCCTACTACCAACGGAAACACAACACCCCTAATCCTCTGTGGGACAAAGACAATAAATGCACAGAGGACGATTAACCGCTGAGAGTCTAATTTTGCTGGCAACGTATCAAAGCAGCCTGTTTTTGAAATTAATAAATTATTCAAATATGGCTTTAGTGGAAGGGCCAATAAGTTGTTGCATGTTGAGGCTAATCAAATTCAAGACAGTCCCCTCGTTTTTGCATTAGAATAATCGCATAACAGCCAATGACAACAAAATGCTTTGCAATAATGTTTGCCTTGGTTACCACTTTTCATTGCCGTAATTATTTACACTGGTTCCCTGTCGACAATGCAGGGATTTCTTTATATGAGCAATTCATTTTTGTGAGGAACTTGTAACAATTACTGAGTGTGTGCAACCAATAAAGGTTATTAGCAGTGTCTGAAACTCATGACAACAAGTTACCGGACACCAGGGCAGATAATTCTGAAAAGTTGCCTGCCCCATTCTTCACAACTTGAAACACAATAAGACGACTAACCGCAAAAAAAAAAAAAAACATTGTTGCAAATTATTAAGAATTGATAATCAGAATATATAACAGAACAACACTTTAAAATTGAGTTTTTTATAAATCTACTTGTAACATTCATTGCATGGATATGACATCGCTGTTTTCCATCTGCCATCCGTATGAACCTGTATTTACTCATTTTCACACATGCAATGTTTGCGTTGCATCATCTTCTACAAGCCACATAAACTCCTCTTTCCACGATGCTTTTAATGTATGTTTACGTTTTGTAGCGTCATAAGTTGTGTTAGCTCCTTTTGAATATTTCTTCTGGGGCTGAGGTTTTGGCTTGATTCCTAACCATTTATCCATTTTTCTTGTGTTCTCTGTACGTCTACTTTGGAAAATGATATGCAAATGCACAACCATATAACGCTCGGGAGAATCCGGAAGCACGAAGTTTTTCGATGCAGGTTTCTGATTGGCTGCCGAGTATGCAAAATGACAAACAAACCGAAATCTCGAAGATTTCAAAATTGGAATAAAGCAAATGTTTGATTTGAAAAAAAAAAAAAAAAATCTTGAAAAAGTTGTCAGCCACCCGGGCGGAGACGTTTTGTAAGTTATACGCCCGATGTAAAAGATGCACGTCCCGGGCGTCCGGGCAGACGTTATTTCAGACACTGTTATTGGTTAAAAGTGAAAACTTGAATTGTTTTAGAGGTTGGACTGGTAGAGATTTGAAAAAAAGTGCTAAATATACTGGGCGTCCAAGTCTTGGGCACATTTGAAGTCCCCATAACTCCTTAACTATGAACGGTAGTAAGATTAAAGTTGTGCCGTTTTAAAGCCAATTACATTAAGTATTTTGTAAGGCCATTTTTTTTCTCTTCAGACCCATTAATGAGATTCAGAAAAGGTGTTTTGTAAGCTTTAATTTAAAAATACTGGACTGTTATTCAATGTGCATTTTGCAGAAAATATGGAAAGGAGCCACCAGAGAATGTCAAAAATGAGATGACATTTCATAACGAATGGGTGCTTATACCCAGCTAAAAGAACGGGACGCCCTTCGATTTCAGAAATTGTGATAGAACAAGTGGGAACTGCTTTCCAGCGGAGCCCCGGTAATGATCACGATCTCATGAACTGGACACCCGGATTTCCAGATCTCACATTATGCCATTTCTTTTTGTGGGGATTTGTGAAAGGATTTGTCTATGTACCCCCTATACCAAGAGACATAAATTAGTTGAAGGCGCGAATTACAGAAGCTGTTGCAACCATTGACAATGCAATGCTGGGACGGGTTTGGCAATCATTTCACTATCGGCTTGATGTTTGTCATGTGACCAATGGTGCTTACATTAAACATCTTTCATCCATCTCTGAATTTACCAGATGTGTTTTATACGCTTAAAAGTTTCCGAGATAATGCAAGTCAAAAAGTTTCCAGGATTTTTGGAACCCCCTGAAATTGGTAAATGAGAAATATTTATTTTGACGATCGTAAAAACCATTGACTTTTTGTATTGCTCCCTCATATCTTTCAGATTTGATTTCCCCCTATATTACAGTCCGGAGCCTTCGCTCTGAAAATGCTGGTCTACTAGTGATCCCAAGAGCCAAGAAGAGATCCGCAGGTTCGAGGGCGTTCTCCATTCGGGCCCCAAACCTAAAGCACACTTCTATTCTATAGCATACGAATAACCTATATTTTATGTTGACAATATCTGTGTATTATTTGCCGTCATGTAGGTTTTAGATCAGGGGATGGTGTCATAATAGTCTCTGGTTTGCAATCATCTGTGGTCTGTGCAGCCATTTGAGACTCTTTGTGATTAAGGGCTATACAAATAAACATGACTTGACTTGACTTGACCCTTTTATGTTATTATTTTTAAATAAAAACACATTTTCAAAATAGCTTGTATGACTCAAACATGAACATTCTGACAGCTGTTTGAATTTGGCTCTCAGGTCTTGTTTTAGAGTTTAATAGAATAATATCCAAAGCATTTTCATAATAACCCATTAGCCACGAGCAAATCAAGCCATCAATACTCTGTAATAATGGCTAAGGTGCTGTCAACATATTTTAGATTAACCCAGCAAGCTGGGAGCTAAAACAACAATGGCACAAAGGTGAGCACTAGCTTTCTTAGGGCTGTGATGGGATTGATTGTTAGTATGTGGGGGCTTTCATGCTGGAAAAGTCACAGCATTGCTTTTTAAATCGATCCAATGTGAAGAGAGACAATATGTATTTGTTTTGTGCACTTGCCCAATGGGAAGACATGAGTTGCAAAGAGTCTACTACATTGTCAAAAAAATCATTTTCATTTAATTATCTACCCTGTAGTACGCAAAACATGTTGCTGACCCACATCATTGTGTATTACACCCACCAGTTAAAATCGCACCCACAACGCCCCACTCCACCATTACATACACACACTCATGTTGAATTCCTAAGCAGGGGAGTCTGTCTGCCCTGCACCAAGGTAGTGAATTATTTATCGTAGACCCTTTGCAGTGTGTCAGCGGCTCTAAAGGATGAAATGATATTTATGAAGCCCCATGGGCAAAGATGGGTAAGACAAAGAGAGTGAGAGAATTAAGGGTAAAAATGGAGGAGGGAGTGTAGGAAGTCGTAAAACATACATGTATGTTTATGTCTCACATCAATTGTGTCTGAGAGCGAAAGAGAATGGCTGAGATGGAGTGAGGAGAGAAAAGCGGGCATAGCTTAAAAAAATATACCTACAAGAAGGTATTACCATCACAGAACGCGGGGCTAGTCTGGGTAAAAGGGGTGATGCGATGGGATACATCAGAGTTTGCACCTTAGCTGAAGGATTGCAAACTCAGTTGTTGTTTTTTTAATTAAAAAAAAAACATGTTATAAAAAGCTTTGGCGCTGCTCATCAGTGAGTATCAAGCCTCTGGGAATGGTTTCAGTAAGACCAATCACCAGTAGATGGCAGGAATTGGGGTTGATCAGATCTTTGTCAAGTAAAGTCAAGTCACATTTATTTATATAGCCCTTAATCACAAACATCTCAAAGGACTGCACAGGATTACAATTACACCATTACCTGATCTTTAACCAACATGCGGGCAAGGAAAAACTCAAAACCTCAGTGTGAGGAAAAAAGAAACCTTGAGAAGGGGCTTCACAAGTGTTAATCCCCACAGTTTAGTTTCTTTTTTACATGCTGTTGATTCTTGGAAATTATTTGAGTTTTTTTTTTAATCATCCAAGTTTGAAACCCTGAAATATGTCAAAAAGATCTTGGGGGACCAATACTCAAAGCACTGAAGAGATGACCTCGCTTTATTAGAAAGCGTACTGTCAACATACTTAGTGCCAAGTTTGGCCATTCCTATTTGAGAGAAACGTCTGACTCTGAATGAGTTAATGAACTTCCGTATAAAAGATTCTATAGCTACATAGAGACAAAATGGGGTCTGTTGATGTGCCACCCTGCGTGTAAGCTATATGTAGACCGTGGCCTATATATACTGGACTGAACCCAATATAGTTTCGACATTGCATGTACCAAAATCAGCTTCGAATGAAAATTGGAGCAACATGAAATGAAATGATCTGCATTTATATAGCGCTTTTCAAGTCAATGACTTCCCAAAGCGCTTTACATTGTGCTTCACATTTCCCAATAGCGGCCGTAATCTTTGCAGCCATGTAAGGCGCTAACCTGCTTATTGGGGGTAATTGGGGGTTCAATGTCTTACCCAAGGACACTTCGACATGTAACACGGACAAGCCGGGATTCGAACTGGGATCCCTTAATCCTAAAACGATCGCTCTACCTCCTGAGCTACTGCCGCCCCCAACATAGAGAGAAACCAGATGTACTCATTAAAAGAGGTGTATCTGGCTCGCGATCCATATGTTCACAACCCCAGGCCGACCGTTTTAATGGTTTGATGTTGTGGGAAAAAAAACATTTTTTAAAAGCATATTTATCTTCTTTGTAAATGTTTTCTCAGCAGAGGGAATAACGGATTAATGGTCCTTTCTCAGAAAAAAACATCCATTCTGCAATATTAACTTTCTTGTCAGAACTCTGTTATTTAATTTCTTAAATGCAATTGAAGTGGGTACCAAAACCTAGTTCATTCCCTGTGAATTTGGTCCGGAATTACCAATGTGCAGGAAAAGTGGCTTATAAATAAAACTGACTAGTCTTGCCTCTATTTTTTTCAACGCAGCTCATCTCTATCCATCACCTTTCCGCCCTTGCCAGCAGCAAACCTACACAGGCTCAACCCCAAGGAGTAAAAGCACAGAGAACGCTAAAAAGAGATTTGTCTCCATCATTAGACACGAAAGTGGGTAGAAACTACACCTGTGTGTGGCGGTTCCGAGCGGGAGAGGAAGTCAATGCAACAGCTGTGGGTGTAATAGGATTTGGTTGATGACAAAATTAATTGATAGTATGAAGCTGGCAGACATTGATAACGCCGCTTCTTGTGTGTGCATGCAGTCAGTGAGCGACCGTTTTAATGTGTTGTGCGCCAGACGGTTTAAATGGGCGTGACACAGAATAAACATGGATATGCACAGGGGGGGTGGGCAATGATGGCACCACTGGGATGTGTCATTGGCTGATCCATGTTACTAAACTGCTGTTCCCTAAAGATAAACAGGCATTAATTACAGTAATCCCCTGCTGTATCGCTATTAACTTAGCGTGGTTTCGCTACTTTGCCGGGTTTCATTGCGAATTTGTTCTGCAGCAGATGCTATCAACAGTGACTGAAACTCATGACAAAAAGTTACCGGACACCAGGGCAGGCGACTCTGAAAAGTTGTCTGCCCCAACTTGAAACGCAATAAGACGACTAATCGCAAAAAAAAACCATTGTTGCAAAATATTAAGGATTGATAATCAGAATATATAACAGAACAACACTTTAAAATTAAGTTTGTTATAAATCTACTTATATCATTCATTGCATGTATGTGACATCGCTGTTTTCCATCTGCCATCAGTATGTACCTGTATTTACTCATCTTCATTCATGCAACGTTTGCGTTGCGTCGTCTGCTGCAGGCCATGTGAACTCCTCATTTTACGATGCTTAACGTTTTGTAGCGTCATAAATTTTGTTAGCTTCTTTTGAATCTTTTTTCTGGGGCTGAGGTTCTGGCTTGATTTCTGACCAATTATCCGTTTTTCTTGTGTTCTCTGTGCATCTACTTTGGAAAATGATATGAAAATGCACGACCTTATAACGCTCGGGAAAGTCCGAAAGCACGAAGTCATCCGATGCAGGCTTCTGATTGGCTGCCGAGTATGCAAATTGCCAAACGAAATTCCGAAATTTCCAAACCGAACGAAGATTTCGAAATCGGAATAAAAAAAATAAGTGTAAGTTGTAAGTTGTACGCTCGACGTAAAAGATGCAGACGTTATTTCAGACACTGCTATCAACGAAGGTGGAGGGCTGGCTGTGTGTGTATGTTGGGTGGGTGTGACTCTTTGTGAACGCGACTGTGATAGGCTGGTGTATGCTGTCAGTCAAACAGCTGGGGTGCATGGGTGCACAAATCAACATGTCCACCATCCAAATCACGCTTCAAATCAAGGCAAATGTGAGCATTAGAGCGTTTCGTTACATTGAAAACAAATTATTCAATTAAAATAGAACACTAATATGCAAGGTATGCTTTGCAAACTTTTCAGGTAGTTTTTCATTGGCAGTATTAAGGCTAAAATGCTCCCTAACTTCAAAAGCACTTGATGTTGATTCAGATTCAGATTCAGATATACTTTATTGTCATTCTAGTACACGTGTATACAGAACGAAATGTCGATACATCTGACCCGCACAGTTTCCTTGAATGTACAGATATAAATAAAATGTTGTATTGAGTTAGAGTATTGAAGTACTAATAATATACTAAATAATTATGGCTATGTATAGTATTATACAATAGTGCAAAGAGTGCAAGAGTAGCAGCTAACCAGATGTGCAAAATGCCGCCATTTCTGCATTTTTATGATACTGGTCATTGTGCACAAGTGACTCAGCAGAGATTATTATTTATGCAGAGATGCCTCACTCTGTTGGCAAAACGTTTTTGGCGACAATAGTCGACAATGAAATTAAATTCTACTATTGATTTTTTTTTTTTTTTTTTTAAAGTCAACTAATCATTGCAGCCCTACTGTATATATGCTCGAAGATATTTCTGTATGTGCGGTGAACAACCCACAAAATAAGCTGTGGACAAAAAGGCCTAGCATGTAAATGTTTGACAGAAGCACTTTTGAGAATGACTCCTTTAAAGATTTAATGAAGCAGTTTTTTAAAAGGAATGAAAATGACGGAAAACCAGAACTAATTTTCACCGTTTACCATCAACTGCTTTGTGTCTTTATAGGTAATGTGTGTCACGAGATTTTTTTTCATCACTTTGTCTACTCAAGCATGGGCATCGGTGTGCCTGCTTTTGCATTTTACTTGCGCTCCGAATTGCTTTTTATGTCTTAGTGTGTGCAGATTTAGAGAAAAACAGGAGGAGATGGGTCTTCTGGCACTTCAAAGAGTCTGGGGCTGCATGAATGGTTGCCAGGATGAAAATTACCAATTGTAGAGCAGACCTCCCATTTGATTACAAAGCCAATAAAGTGAGATTCATGTGTGAAATGTGAACAGCATTTAACATTTAATAAAATAGGTGATCATTTTAGAATTAACAAAGAGACAAATTGAACAATAAATGCATTTTTTAACTATATCAGTACCCAGACAACTCAATATGTCAGTTATGCAACTACAATTATGCTATTCTGAATGGAAATTGCTTTACCACTTGCCCCTTTTGCGAAATATACTATCCTCACCTTTGTTTGACTGTCAAAGAACTGAACTCACAATAAATGTTTATTTTATAGTTAACGATTGATGCTGTATTTTGTGTGTGTTGTGCGTAAAGAAAAAGCCACAAATAAACCAAAATTGATTCACTTTAAAGCTTTGTGCTCAACTCCTAGCTTTGCAAGCAAATTTTTATACGTCATTTTATTGTACATTGAAATTTTTTCTGCAGCACTTTGAGTTGTCTTGTTTCGATGTCTGAAAAGTGACCTCTTGCATCAACATTTGGTCTCCAAGCCTGACCAAAGGGCTACTACAAGCTCATCAAAGGTAAATTAAATGCAATTAAATGCTCTCATTTTCACTGAATCAATATGCTGAGTGTTGCATAAATCACTCAACCCAACAAATCAAAATTGACATTCGTTCCCAACACGTTTAACAATTGATTTTAATCAATTTTATCGCTTCGTTCTTGCAGCACTACAATATCTACAAGCCTCTTCTTAAAAGAAAACTTCACGTATGTATGCTGTGCTTTAAAGCATTGCTTATATACCTGATAATTTTTCCACCAGCTCGCACAGAATGTGCATTTTCATTTCAAAAATACGACTTCCAGCCAGTCGAATCACCATTAATTACAACGGAATGGGCTGTTAACGGTTGCCAGTACCATTATCCAACCCCTGACCCCCGCCGCACACTCGCTGTCCTGGGTCTCCATGACGACCTGTGGCTGATTTCAAGGGGCCTTTTACCAAGATGACGTATGGTAATTGGAAGGCGGGTCTGACCCCGTTGCTTCCTGCATCACTCGACTAGAAGCTATGCTGGTTAAAAGACAGTATTTCTGACATTACAAACAATTTCAGGCAGGGATTGATAGCTGTATCGTGCCAGACCACTTTATATTAAAATAAAGCTCAAGTGTGCTGGGACTCATTGTTTAAGAATGCTGTACATAATTGTACAAATAGTGACACATTTGCAGTGCATACGTGCAGGATCATTAACTGTAGGTAGATACTGTTTGTGCAATAATACAAAAGACATTGCTAAAATTCGCCCTGTGCTGTCTCAGTCGGATGCGGAGATTATTATTTATGCGTTTGTTACCTCCCGTCTCGATTACTGTAATGCACTACTCTCCGGTCTACCGAAGTCCAAAATCAAGAGCCTTCAGCTAGTACAAAAGGCTGCAGCGAGGCTTTTAACTAAGACAAGAAAGTTTGATCACATGACCCCGTTTTTAGCTAACCTGCATTGGCTCCCTGTTGTGATTTTAAGGTTCTGTTGGTAATATACAAAATTATGCATGGACTTGCTCCCTCATATCATTCTGATATAATATCCCCATTTTTTCTGGTCCGGAGCCATTGCTCTGAAAATGCTGGTCTACTAGTGATCCCAAGAGCCAAGAAGAGATCCGCAGGTTCGAGAGCGTTCTCCATTCGGGCCTCGGTGCTGTGGAATGCTCTTTCCCCTTAAATTCGATCTGCAACCTCAGTGGAAATGTTTAAATCTAAGCTTAAAACACACTTCTATTCTACAGCATATGAATAACCTATTTTTTATGTTGACAATATCTGTGTATTATTTGCCCTCATGTAGGTTTTAGATCAGGTGATAGTGTCATAATAGTCTTTGGTTTGCAATAATCAGTGGTCTGCGCAGCCCTTTGAGACTCTTTGTGATTAAGGGCTATACAGGGATGTGATTTGACCAAAGTGAAATTATCTGAAAATTAGCGGGGGGGGGGGGGGGGTGATTGCTAGCTGGGGGGGGGGGGGGGGGGGAAACCAGGTAGGACCAGGGCAGTAAAAAGTACAATAAGTATAGGCCCTACAGTAAAGTGTTGGTGTAATGTACACATGAAAATCTATTATTGTAATTGTTAAATATTTATGGCCATTTTTATTACGTTATAATATTTTCGAAAAAAATGGGAAAACTGTCAAATAAATTTGAAAAGTTTACCACCTACCTCAAAATTCACGACTCTATCAGCAACTGGTACAGGTTGTTGGGGTGGATCACGTCTCTTTATTACCGCTTCCGATTGTGATGTCAATAAGGGATGGAGGCCGTAAAGTTTTGGAGTTTTCGTTTGGGCACCGAAACTTCCAGCGATGGAATAATTTGTCGTTCTTGACTGGAGTTCTTTCACGTGTTTTTTGCTCTTTGCGTGACTTTCAAGAGCTTTGAAACCTCTCCCACCATAGTCGATGGTATCATGACACCAAATGCAAAGTGCTTTCCCGGCACGATCGATCTTCCGAATAAAGTCATTGAACAAATTCGTCACAGTCTTCTTTCCAACATTCGTAGATAATTCCTTCTCCAACCAGTCCCATCGAAACTTGTTTTTTACAATCTTATCAATTTCTTTAGCTCGCGGAGCATCTTTGCGTTCGATCACGGACATCTTTCTTTAAACACCCGGCAAAAACGTGTGAGAAATGAACAATGGCACACTCCTATAACAAGCGCGTTTATTGGTCAACACGAGACTTCAACCAATCGCAAGTACGTTTCATTTCAGTTACGGAAACACTCAAATGGCATGCTGTCGAGACGAAATCGTTTTTTTTTACCAATTAAAACACCGGAAATTTTAAAATTTTATTTTTGGAGATAAAAAAAGCGGAATTCCGCGAATTAGCGGAAAAATCACATCCCTGGCTATACTAATAAACATGAATTGACTTGACACAATTTGAACGTGCCCAGTCCAACACTCTCCCCAACAACCATTTCCATCCTTTGTAGAATCATTCTTGCATAATCATATCTCTCACAGCCATATTACATCAAATAGAATGCAAATAGGATAAGAATGAGGAAATATTACCAATTGTGTTGTCTGCATTGTCAAGAAACACACAGAACCAAAGGACAATGTTAACACTTCAGTTTAATCAAACATTTACGCAGAGGAGGAGCTTCTCCTTATCTCAGCACTTAAACAAATACAGTTGAACGGGCTCAGTTACCTCCAAAAAAAGGAAACGCTAAGTCTTGCCTGTATCCCCTGACAACATCTGGGAGCATTTGACATTGAGCAAATTCAATTTGAATGTAAATTAAACTTAAAAGGAATAATGTGGAAAGGAGGAGAAACAAAGGAAGGCACAAACCTCCTGTGTATGTTTTTGTTAACTCAAAGCCAATTTGTCATTGCAAAACTGCCCACAACTGCATTTCAAGAGAAATGCAGGGTGTCAATGACTTAATATCAGGATGACATTTACCGTTCTGAAATGTACAGCTATGTAAAACAGCTTGACGGACATATATTATGTTTTCATCAATATTTTTTAACTTCAAGTTTCTTTAAAAGCCATGTCAACATACACTCTGGAACGACAACGAACCGGAGACCGGGTAAAAAAGGCAAAGGAAGAGGCTTTCCATTTCCAAAAAAGTGGTACAAAATGCTTTAGCGAGGCTTTTAACTAAGACAAGAGTTTGATCCCATCCCCCGATTTTAACTAACCTGCATTGGCTCCCTGTTATCTTAAAGTGTGATTTTCAGGTTCTGTTGGTATTATACCAAATCATGCATGGACTTGCTCACTGATATCTTTAAGATTTAATTTACACCTATGTTCCGGTCCGGGGTCTTCGCTCTGAAAATGTAGGCCTACTAGTGGTTCCAGGAGCCAAGAAGAGATCCGCAGGTTCGAGAGCTTTCTCCATTCGGGCCCCGGTGCTGTGGAATGCTCTGCCCACTGAGATTCGATCTGCAACCTCCATGGAACTGTTTAAATCTAGGCTTAAAACACACTTTTATTCTATAGCTTATAAATGACCTATATTTCACGTTGACATAGCTGTGTATTATTTGTTATTGCTGCATCCGTTGCCGCCTGGTCATCCTGGAAGGAGGATTACTTCATTTACGGTCACTTTTCAAGGTTTCTTCATTTTCCTCATGCTGAGGTTTTTGAGTTTTTCCTTGCCCTCATGTTGGTTTTAGGGGATGGTGTAATAATAGTCTGTAGTTTGCAATAATCTGTGGTCTGTGCAGCCCTGAGAGTCCTTGTGATAAAGGGCTATACAAATAAACATGACTTGACTTGATCAGAAATACACGATCAGTACAAAAGTTATTTGAAAAAATGTTTATAAAGAACAGTACACACCACAGGAAGTGATGCTCCAATGACCCAGGTTAAGGGATCTGTTCACTTGTAATTGTTAAAAAAATAGTTGAGACTGTAAATTGGGTTTGTTCTTTGGTTTTAACGTATCATGGAGTATAATAAAGACGGAAAGATATAAAGGTTTATGTGGATTTTTATCATCACAGATTTTTGAAACGTAACCCTGCTAAAACAGGGAATTACTGTATACTGTACTTGCCACTCACGCCCTAACTGAAAGAGGCCCTTTCTTCATACGAAATAGCAGTCGTTGGATCAATAGAATCACAGAAAAGGAAATAAGCCTGAGAAGGGTGGGTGGACAATTCCATTAGGAACAGCAAACCAATTCTTAACATGACAGTGAAGATTTTTCTCTTTTAATATCATCTTTTATCACATTCTAAATCAGAATTCACAGTAGGTTGCTCCTACTGCATTAATGTGATATGTGAATTCTCTTTAAAAGGTTTGCTAATTATTAATCTCCATAAAAATATGGTCCAGTAAAATCACAAGGGTTAGCCACAATCTTTCCCTCGTGTCAGTCGTCACTTCAGGCAATATGCTGCGATTCGGAAACAGCTTTTAAACTACCAGATTAATGACCACACAGATGCAGCAAACGATATCTACAGTTTAAGTCTGGATAAACATAATCCTGCAGGAGAGAAAAAAAATGATTTATCTTAAGAGTGAGGCAAAACTGTCCTTGTTTAGTCAACTGGGACTTGCACTATTTTTATTGTTTTCATTATCTGGCGGTAGGTAATATATTAAAATTGCACACCAATAATTGTGAGGTTTAGGTCAGGTAAAAAAACTTTGCGAATCTTATGCTCCTCCGAATAATTGGGTCAATTTCAGATTGACTTCAAAATTAAAGCACAAATTGTTTTATATACTGTATGCTCCTTTTCATATGTTGTGACTACTCTTTAATTTCATTGACTGAAGACGCGTCAGGACCGAATTGCGTAACATTTACCACAAGTTTTATTGAAAGAAAGAGGAAGGGTTGTGCCCACGATCCGGTGTTTGCTGGACCCGGGAAGGAAGACACTTTCGCACTCGGGTTGTGATCCGAACACGGAAGTGGATCTTTCGTAGTGAGCGATGGCGGTGTCAGGGACGGAAAAACTGGTCGGTGGCCGAGACTGGGAGAGCAAAGCGGGGTTGGGGTCGGAAACGAGTCATAAGCCGGGACGGGATAGTAGACGTGGTCGGGGATCAAAACAGGGAGTAGCCAGAGCCAAACAGGACCAAAAACGGGACAGGCGGGAGTCAGGGTCGAAAAAAGCTTGCCTTGTATAAACAGAGGTTCGCGGACGGACTGACAACAGGGGATTGACAGGACAGGGTTTAAGAGCGGGCACAGGTAATTCACATAGGTAATCATGACAACATGAAACAAAAATCGATTTTGAAATGTTAACATTAGCACAGATTATTTTTCGCAAAATTGCCAATTCTTTGAGCAAAATTCAGTTAAAAAAAGGATTTTACTGAAATTGTAGACAGATACAATGGAAAATGCCGTATTTCATGTAAATCTGTGATTTGCTGAAGTGTCACAATATGGCTGTATACGTCATTATAAGGATTACAATAGAAGAATTAAGCAAAACGTAACATTATTCAGCTTTTAAATCCCAAATCATCCAATCACAAATTAATTGAGTTTTAATTGATTAGTGATTTCGGATTTCAAAACCCCGTAGAAAAGCTTTTGTTGTCATTAAAATCGTTTACAATGTTAATTTTTATTGTGATTATCTTATAGTCATCAGGATCACCAGCCAATCTTGATGATAGGCACATTTTCAAACATGTACAGTTTTAACAACAGCGATTTTTGAAAAACAGTTGAGAGTAAGCATGGCATATATTTTTTTTCAGTGCACCAACGGCCGGTCATCAATAATAAAGTGATTCTTGTTATACTTGCTAGTCCCCTATCCCTTCACTTTAGCCGTGGAGTAAACAAACAAACATATTGTCAAAATAGATCTATTGTTTCAGTGCTGGATCGCTGACTTTCCTGATGGTTTCCAAAATCCTGACTGTGTAAAGCCTATAGAAAACCATACTGAGCAACTCGACTCTTGCCCATTGTTTACGACAGGGGTCTCCAACGTGGTCCCCGAGGCACCAGGATACCCTCTGAAGACTGCTGAGGTACGCGCAGACCTGTTTTGAATATAGCTCCCCAGTCCTGAGTCAAGGGCTGCAACAATTAGTTGACATTTTCGACGAAATTCGTTAATAGAATTTGTCAACAATGGAATTAATCGACGACAGACACGTTTTTCCAACAGAAAGAGACATCTCTACATGAATATAATCTCTGCTGAGAACCGCGCATGCGCAATAGCATCTCTGGCTCAAGAAGGAATACTGTATAAACATACAGAAATAGCGGCGTCAAAACCAAGTAAGAGTAACAAAAGGTCTAGAGTTTTGGAGCATCTTAGAATGGATGTGGCCAATGAAAAGACTACCAGCAAAGTTTGCAAAGCAGACTTTGGGTATCATGGCTGTAGATCGGTGACACATGAACATTTGAAAAGTGACCAAAAGAGTTGAACAAAACGGAGTCTGACTCAACATTCAAGTCAATACGGTTTTGATGACACACATTGTACATTATATGTGCATATTTTCCGCTATAAAATGGAGCTTTAGCATGATGCCAGACTACCTAACAAAATACATTTGAAATTAAATGCGTGCAGTCTGAAGAACAAACGTCAGTTGTTAAAAGGTTAAAAACGACAAACAGCAGTTGTAAAAAACATTTGATTTTAAACTGTTGAGAATCATTAAGTACTTTTGTTACAGACTTTGCGGTTGACCACTTAATGTATTTGTATTTGTATTATTTGCTGTTGTACTGCTGCTACTGTGCCACTTCTTGGTTTTGATTCATTTTTATTTTGCCTGTCTCTAAAAATGGACAGAGGCTTAATTATGTATTCATGTCTCTCCTGACCGAGCACAGTGCCAAATCAGTTTTGGTCTGTGCATTTGTATTTCATTTGTGAGCAAATCCGCAGTATGTTCAATAAAATGTGTTTTTTTGGTACTCACTTTTCTTGTGTTTTATATCATTTGACATGCGACTAAATTAAAAAAATATATATGATTATTTGACTCAATAGTCGTGACTACATAAAATAATTGCAGCCCTACCTGGGTCATTGTGATTTTCTGGTAAATTTTTCTTTTTAGTGGTTGACTGTGTCTATTTAACTCTATTTCCAATAATTAAACTGGTAGTAACATAGTAACAACAAAGTTATATGTTGTTGCTTTAGAAATGCATAACAAACTGTGCTCTTTGCTCTAATGACTACCAAAAAGAAGCACTTGGCTTTAAAAAGGTTGAAGACCCCTGGTTTATGATGTCAAATTCTTAAAGCAGGGGTGTCAAACTCATTTTAACTCGGGGGCCACACGATAGAACAAACATTCTGTTGGGGGCCGGACCAGTAGATTAAAGAGAAAGAAAAAGAGAGATAAAGAAATAAGAAAAAGAGGGGGGATAAAGAAAGAGAGAGAGGGGGAGAGCCTGAGAAACAAAAGAGATAAAAAGAGAAGTCATGAGAGAGGGGGAAAGAAAGGGAGAGGAAGAAAGAAATCTAAAGAGAAATAGAAAGACAGAAGGAGAGAAAAGAGAAAAGAAAGCGCAAAGGGTAGGAAGAGAGAAAGAGAAAAGGAAAAAAAGGAAATTAGAGAAAAATAAGTTAAAAAGACAGAGAGAGAAAGAGACAAAGAGCAACAAAGGAAGAGAAAAAGAGAGACACAGAGTGAAAGAGAGAGAGTGAAAGAGAGAGAGAGAGAGAGAGAGAGAGAGAGAGAAATAAATACAAGTGCAGTGTCTTTGTGAGAAGCACCATTCTTTAGCAACATCAAGTTGACATATTTCAACCTGCAGCTTGTTTTTATCTTGTGCTTCTCTGAGTGTTGTCTCACGGGCCGGATTCAATCCCTTAGTGGGCCTGATCTGGCCCGCGGGCCGCCACTTTGACACCTGTGTCTTAAAGTATTCATAGATAGGTTACACGTCCTGACGCAAAATATCATGTCCCAGCATTTACACTGCCGAAAGTGTTATCGCCAATCCATACCAGGATTTATACTTGCAAGTCATACCATGACGCGCTGAAGTGAACCGGACTGCTACGTAGAAATGCAGAATATGTCCTCTTAAAGACAGTTCATCCATCATGCTCATCCATTAAGTTGTTTTTTTCCCCACATGTTTCACTTATGGCAGAAGGATTACTCAGGCGTCACGGATTAGTGCATCTCGTAAAATGTAAAGGTTTATGACATCCGCAACCAACCCAAACCTATGGTTTAGAATGTCACATGTATTGCATCTCACTAGTTACATATTCGCAATTAATTAAAAAATAAATAGATTCATTTGAACATTTCTTTTGAAGCTTGAAATGAAATGATGCCAGCACTTTTATTAAATAAAGGAAAATATATTAAATATTGCTAATGCTATTTTCTATACAGAGTTCGGACACCTTTTAAATGGCCAAATTCAAGCACTTTATAAGAACTTTCAAAGCCAATTTCCAATTTATCCATCCATCCTTTATCTGCATCGCTTATCCTCAGTAGGGTCGCGGGGGTGCTGGAGCCCATTCCAGCGATCCCCGGGCTATCCCCGGGCAGTGGGCAGGCAACACCCCGAACTGGTTGCCAGCCAGTCGCAGGGCACACAGAGACAATTCGCTCGCTCATTCGCACCAAGGGACAATTTGAACTGGCCAATTCACCTAACATGCATGTTTTTGGAAAGTGGGAGGAAACCTGAGTGCCCGGAGGAAACCCACGCAAGCACGAGGAGAACATGCAAACTCCACACAGGAGGTTAGATCTCATGACCTCAGAACCGTGCCGCACAAGCGCTAACCACTGCTCCGCTGTGCTGCCCTCCAATTTATCCAGTAACATTAAAAGAGAAAAACAGTGTGAATAATGTATTTTGCAGAGCCACGAATATATGTGCGATTTTTAATCTTGTGTGTGCATTTATCAAGGCGTATGATTTTTAAATCTTGAATAAATTTTGAATATATTTGTTTTAGAGACAAATCTATCCCTATGTAGGTGTTGGGTAAAAATCACAGTATTCTGTAGTTTACATTTTCAGTTGCAGGAAGTTCTTCCCTTTACATTTCACTGCTGGGAAACGGTACCTTAATTTTTTGTCTGTTTCAGAGGTTGTCTCACATGTTGTGTACATGAGATTCACCATTTTGAAAGTGTCATGTTCATTCAATGATGTCAAAGCTCTACCGCTAACAAGATAGGTCAACATATTCTGTACCTAATTAAAACAAAATAGTTTGGGGAATACCTTTAAATGGCTCAATGTCATCGTTTTGTTCCAACTATTCAAGTTTTGATGAGGATTTGGGTTTGTTTTGGCTCCACTAAAACAAACCTGCCAACACTGACAAATGAATGACGAGTTCAAACGAGGCGATAATTTAAAAAATGTTTACAAGGTATTGCTGATTACTTTTAGTGTACAACGTAGAAAAAGCTATGTTTTATGAATGTCTTTCACCGTTTGATTGTCACTTTTACTTTGCATCTTTTTTATCAGGGACATTTTTCTTTTATGTCTCGGGCTGTAGTCTCAGTTGGGATATTGAACTCACACATGATGTTTTGTGCAATGTATGAAAGTAATTTTGATAAAACAGGGCTGGGAAAATGAATATAGTTCAAATTACTTGTCAATACAAAAAAAACAAGAATTTGAAATGAAATCCAGTTTAGGGATTTAACGGGTACATTTGAATAGTCAAGCCAAATCAGGTTTATTTGTATAGCCCTTAATCACAAAGAGTCTCCAAGGGCTGCACAGACCACAGATTATTGCAAACCACAGACTATTATGACACCATCCCCTGATCTAAAACCTATATGAGGGCAAGGAAAAACTCAAAAACCTCAACATGAGGAAAATGAAGAAACCTTGAGAAGGGACCGCACATGAGGTAATCCCCCCTCCAGGATGACCAGGCAATGGATATTGCAATAACAAATAATACACTGATATTGTCAACATAAAATATAGGTTATTCATATGCTATGGAATAGAAGTGTGTTTTAAGCCTAGATTTAAACAGTTCCACTGAGGTTGCAGATCGAATCTCAGGCCTGGGGCCCGAATGGAGAACGCTGGTGCTGATTAGCAGTCCAAAAAGATTATTTTCAAACGATGCATGTTATACTTGAATTTTAACTAGGAAATAATTAGTATGTACCAATGAAATCCACATATATAGATTTTTTTTAAAAACGATGTTCTGTTTCTCACATTTAGCATGTTTGGGATTACCTTGTACTACAGTGGAACCTCGGTTTTCGAACGCCTCTCAGTTTGAACAAATCGGAGTCCGACCAAAAATTTCGAGAAATTCTTGCTTCGCTGTTCGGTCAAAAAATCGGAGTTCGAACGCCGGTAATGCGTGAGTGCGTACCCTAGGGTGCGATGCTGAGCGGCGTACGGGTGTAGATGGCTCTTTTCCTGACCAACTGTTATTGCGTGCGGACGTCCTTCGTTTTGCATTCGCTTTTAATATAGGTGTACGGAGTGTTTTAGCCCCTAATTATGCCTCCGAAGAAAGTCAGTGCAAGCAGCAAAGTTGCAACAGGTGAAAAAAGAAAAGTTGTGCGTACAACTACTCCACCTGCGCCTTCTGCTGACCACCACAAAGGTAAGAAATCCTATTCATAATTTTTTTCTTTATCCTTTTTTTTTTAATTTTTACACGTTCATGTTAGCGTAATCTTTCGTACGGAAGATTACGATAACGCGAACGTACGATTAGCCTGGGTTAGCTTTATGATTCGAGGTTAATATTCAGGGTGTTGGAACTGAGCCCAAAATTCAGGGTGTTAGAACGGAGCCCCCTTTCCAATGAACCGCTCACCACTTGTTGTGGAGACCCGGGTGCTAAATGACTTGCAAACGACCTGATTTTTTCTATTTTTACACGTTCATGTTAGCGTAATCTTTCAAACGGATGATTACGATAACGCGGACGTACGATTAGTCTGGGTTAGCTTTATGTTAACGTTAAACATTCACGGTAAACATTCAGGGTGTTGGAACGGATTAAAACGATTTACATTATTTTTATGGGAAAAATGATTTCGGTGATCGGACAAATCGGTTTTCGAACAGGGTTCTGGAACGGTTTATGGTCGAGAACCGAGGTTCCACTGTATTCAAAATGACCTATTTGGCCAGCAGGTGCATCCGCCTGTGTAAGGATGACTATTTGGGAAAGAATGGACAACACCGTAATGATATATGCACACCTGCCATGGCTCCTGGCGAGCAGCCTTACAGCTAAAAGTGTGTGTGTGTTGTGCGTGTCGAGGGGAAGGGCAAAATAGGGTATGGCACAACAGGATGAAGGTAGGTGGGTGTATAGTACGCCTAGAGGGCCAAAACTGGAGGAGGGGGGAAATAGCAAAAGAGCGAGAGCGCTGTATACATTATTAATGGGAGTTTGGTGTGCGGAGAAAGAGATCTAATGTGGCCGTCAAGGTTGTAGTGCGTGTGTAATCGACAAGGACATATCCTCTGGTTGTCTCTTAAGTCTGCCCCATTCCCAGGTCTGCCATTTGCACAAGAACACACTACCTTTATATCTTCACAACAAGTCGAGGACTTCGCTGAAGATGATCCACGTACAGCAGGTCGTAAAAATTTGAATGTAAATCCAAAGCAGTGTTTATGTGGAGGTTTTAAAATGAAGACGATCAAATGTCGTCAGAGTCGTACTGGTCTTTTGTGGTTCAAAAACAGCGTTCTAGAGTATGGTTACAACTCAATAATTGATTAATTGAACGTTTAAAACACATTTCTAATCACAGGTGTCAAACTCCCGGCCCGCGGGCCACGTCCGGCCCGCCGTGTAATCATAACCGGCCCGCAAGACCATTTTACATTATTGTTATCAATGGCCTGTCAATATGAACAACGCCGTCTCATCCCTGGACATCATATTCTGACGTTTTAGTCACTGTACCTATTCCTTCATATATGACGTATACTATACTACATACCAGGGGTCAAGAACCTATGGCTCGCGAGCCAGATATGGCTCTTTCTATGAGTACCTATGGCTCAGAGTCAAATTTAATTGCTTGCAAATTTTCTCCATCTCATTCAAAACTTGAGCCATTAACTGTTCAGATACACGCAAAGCCAAACCAAAGCTTAATAACAAAGCAGTACTTTTCAGAATATATTGGGCACGTTTTCACTACGATTTACAGTCAAGGTGTTACACAAAAAAAAAACTCATTTTGGCTGTACAACGCTAAAGAATCCTTTATATAAAAGCTCACTATATAATCTGTGTTCAGTGTTCAGATACTTTTTGATGAATCTACGGAACAAATTGTAAATACGCCAAAACACCAGAAGAGAACTTAAAGTTATTTGATTGGGTGAGTGGGAGGGATGGGTGGAGCTATGCAAAAAGTGCAAGCACTCCCTCCCATCTCTCGCCCTCCGCCGTCTGCGTGACGTTTTTACAAAATGATTTATGTAGCATTTTCATATTTCTACTTTTGACAGGAGATATATTAAGGAGAGCAAAATCTTTTGGGATATTTAAGGTTTTTTTAATATATACATTGACATAGGAGCAAAGGAATTTGAATGTTATTTTAATGTTAAGTTGTTTAAGTAAAGTTCTAAGTTGTATAATTTAACAAGATATATTTATTTACAGCAAAATAATAAATACTGTATAAGTGATTTAAGGTTTAAATTTAATATTCTTGTCTGTTTTTATTCATATTTATGTTCCAAAAACATTCAGTTCAAATGTGTTCAATAAATGTTTATCCTGGTTGGCCCGCGACCTTAAGTGTGTTTTGAATTTTGGCCCCTTGTGCAATTGAGTTTGACATCTCTGCACTAAACAAATTCCTCCTAAAGAAACTTACGTATTTTCTCGGATGTTTCTGTTTTTCAAATAATCGTCCATTACCAGGGTTTCTTCACTTTATGAGTGCTAATCTTTTAAGTCTACCTTCTTTCTATCCTGTTAAACAAAAACTCTTCTCTACTCTATTCTCCCAATTTTTTCTTTGAAAAAAATCCGCACAAATCTATACTTTTGCAGCAGAAATAAAATGCAGTAATAAAACGGTTGAAACCTATCGTAAAGAAAAGACAGGTTACATACTTGCAACTAATACCTTGGGAAGTCAATTTAATAAGAGAAAACCTCTGGCCCAATAGTGGCAAGGGTGCTCCAGATAACCACGCCACCGTGACGAATCTAATACAATTACACACAAAGGTGTTGGCGGGGTTGACAGAGAAAGATGAAGCCAACGTCAAAGAGTGTTGATAATGGAAAGCGAGGCGCAGCTGACCAGACGAGTGGCAAAAGAGAAAGGGGGGTTATATTGATTGCCCGGCCAATGTTCTCTTTGTAAGGAGGGACATAAGGAAAGGGTTTGATCCACGGGCAGTAGCGTTCGTTCTTGTGCCCTGTGAGAAACCAGCAACTAAACAGCAATGAGCTACACATTGGTCATGCTATGTTTTTGATTGACACCCACAAGTAGCGACAAGAGCCCATACCATAACCCCCACCCTCAAATATACACAACAATGTATCCTAGGCTGATTGAAATTCAAAAGCCGCATCAATGCCACTCAGAGGAAACGCAATGGGTAAGAAAGGTAGGGGGGATGGGAGGAGGTGTTTTGCTGTTGTTCGCTAGGGTCCAATAAAAAAACGGAGGCTAAATCACTTAACAAACCCCTAAATTAGTTGTCTGTGAACCTACTGGGACCCCAGCGAGGAAACATCACAGCCTATGTACACTGTGTGATTCCATGCTGCCTTGTTGGTCGTAACCATAAATACATCACAAGAGGCTAAACGGAGTGCAACAAATGAGAACACGTCCAGAATTTCTATGTCATTCTTTCCTTCCATTCATAACAATGCAAACAGGGTTGGGTAGGGTTACTTTAACTTGATTACTTGCAATTACTTTTGGATTACTCCAATACCAAATATGCTAATAAAAGACAAAAGAAACTTAATATGAATAAAATTATGACGCACAACACGTGGTAAGCTTTCTCTCCTGGCTTTGATCTCTTAGATCTCTGGCAAAACTAACAAAATGCGACAGAAACAAAATGAAAATAAATCCAAACAGCTTGCCAACATCATTTTTGCCGTTCCATGTAATCCGTTACTCCCCAAGCCTGCACAAAATTTAGTAATTTTATTCATATTTAGTTTATTTTGTCTTTTATTAGCATATTTGGGATTGGAGTAATCCAAAAGTAATTGCAAGTAATCAAGTTAAAGTAACCCTACCCAACCCTGAATGCAAATAAGTCGCAATAAGGATGCATCAGCCATCATTGAACATTTTTTTAATTTGAAATGTGTATCACAAAGGGTAGCACAGCGGCGCAGTGTTTAGTGCGTGTGCGGCACAATATTGAGGTCATGAGATCGAACCTCCTGAGTGGAGTTTGCATGTTCTCCCCGTGCTTGTGTGGGATTCCTCCCAAATTCCAAAAATATGCATGTCAGGTTTATTGGCCGGTCCAAATCGTCACTAAGGGTGAGTTGTCTGTCTCTGTGTGCCCTGTGACTGGCTGGCAACCAGTTCAGGGTGTCCCCCTGCCCACTAACCGAAGATGGCTGGGATGGGCTCCAGCAACCCCGCAACCCTACAGAGGTGCATAGAATGGATGGATAGATATGTATCATAAAACAAACGGCACAAAACTCAAATCTATACATCTTCACCCACACTAGTGTTCCAACATAAAATCTATTTTAAGGGCAGACATGTTTGACATCATTTCCTTTCATCAAAAGGATTCTATCCACCAGAATTCATCACATCTGATCTAGGGCTGAAACAACAAATCGATAAAAATTGACTATCAAAAGCGTTTGAAAAAAATTTAATCATCGAAACGATGTGCCATGTGAGATTTTGCGCCAATCAACATGTTCATTCAATGCAAATAATAGTGCATAGCATGCATGTAGTACTACTTTGAGCCAGCAGAGGGTGACCCAAGACCACATTTTGTTGTGCGATTCCTGATCACTGAACGATTTTATACAGCACTTTGAGTGTCAATTTATTGTCTGAAAAGTGCTATACAAATACGTTTTGATTTGATTTGATCCAGCAACTAACTGGTCGTAACACCTTGGTCCAGCCAAGGGTGCCTCAAGACCATTTTTAATAGAAAAAAAAAGGACGTTACATATTTCCAGGTGTATAGCATACATTTGTATGCAGTTTTGTTTGTTGTTGAAATGAAATGATCTCCATTTATATAGCGCTTTTCAAGTCAAGACTTCCCAAAGCGCTTTACATTGTGCTTCACATTTCCCAATAGCGGCCGTGCAGCCATGTAAGGCGCTAACCTGCTTATTGGGGGTATTAGGGGTTCAGTGTCTTACCCAAGGACACTTCGACATGTAACACGGAGGAGCCGGGATTCGAACTGCGATCTTATGATCCCAAGACGAGCGCTCTACCTCCTGAGCCACTGCCGACAAACTCTTTGTATTGTTCTATATTATAGAATATTCAGTTTTTTGTCTACCATTTTTCTATCTTTCCAAAAGTTCAATATTTGAATAAATAGGAGGAAATTAAAAATGTTTTTTAATCGAATTGATCGAAAAAAATAATCGGCCAATTAATTGATAATTAAGATAATAATTTTGTTTTCATATGCTAGTAAATCCAAGGTAAAGCAGAGACTCGGGACGTTACAGGGAAGAAAACCAGGATTCAGGATTCAGACTCATAGAATTAATCTGAGAAAATCTCCAGCGCTAACCTGATTAATCGAGGCTTAATCTTGGAGCTACCCAAAGATCAGTTACAATAAGCACCACATTTGGGCAATAACCTACGACACAAAATGAAACACAACTATTTTCAAGGGAGGCTTTTGTCTCTGACAAAATCTGGTATAGGAGTGTAAATTTATGTTATACTTTGCAGATAAAATTCAATTATAGCTATAGAAAAAAAGAGTAGGGTAGATGGCAAAAATAAACAAAATCCCAACTACATTACCAATCATCGCAGGATACATACCAGATCAAACGCTTATGCTCTGTTCTCAAGGACAAAACAACTTTCCCCTGGCGGGCTTCTCGGGTGACAACTTAAGTAACACCGTCTGGCTCCGAGTCACGCATGCATTCCACACAGAAAAATAAGGATGTTGCTGCCAATAGAGGTTAGCTGGAAGGAAACAACATGCCACATTGCAGTTTGTAGTTTTTTGATCTATCAACGACTTCGCTCTTTTCACCAGAGGCTTGACAGACGACAATGAGCGTTTGTTAAGTGATCAATAAGGGCATTAAAAGGTAAGACCACACATATTCATTTTAAAACAATAATGGTTTAATTTTGGTCAGTTATGAGAGCAATCAAGGTTCTGGATGCCTTTTTGCAACTACAATTCATAACCTAATGCTATTGGAACTCTGGAAGGCCATCTGAACTAGAAGTTACAAGCACAATTTAGTCAGCAGGAAGACACAGGAGTCCCTGGTTTCCTTATATTTTTTCACATTTAACTCTGATTGTTTCCCCTCAGGAAATTATATTGTTGAAAGACAGATCCTGAGTGGCCCGAAAGAGGAACCCTTGTATTAGTTTAAATACCGTGCTTTATTTATCACTAATGTATACAATGTTGTATACTTAATTCAAGTAGTGTAAAACAACATAATTGGCTGAAATTTTACACTGTGATGGATTCGTAGACTTATATTTGCTTTATGGATCAACATTTCTAAAGATGGTCACAGTTTCCTAAACCAAGTACCGTTTTTGATAGCTTTTTATGCCAACAGTCTGAAAATCCCAAGCAAAAAAGTTATTCGGAATTACCAGTGTATGTTTTTTTTACAAAGTGTTTGGCAGGTGATTCATTTTTTCTCCTTTAGAATGCAACTCAAGTAATGGAAAAGGACAATTTCAGGTAAAAAAACAACAATTTTTAGTTAATCCTGTGGGAGCACACTGATATTTTCCAACTCCCAAATGTCAATTTCTTAAAAACATTCATTAAAAGAGATATGCATAACTTAATAGAGCTTCTGACAAATATTCCAACAAAACATGACATGAAAACCATTTTTTTTAAACTTTGGAGTTTCTGATGGGAATTGTTTAAGCATGCACAGAAACCATCTATCTATCTATCAATCTATCTATCTATCTTTCTATCTATCTACCTACCCTGGTCATATCCCTCGAGAGGGGTGACCAACAGCAAGACAAACACTTACACAAAAACAAAGAAAATAAAAAAGGGGGAAAAGTAGCAAAAAACACAGAAACATTTTTGGACCATGGCCAACCAAAATGCCCAAACACCGAAACAAGTTAAGCACTACGGCACCCAAGTTGGTCATGCTTTCGTCCCTCCAGATAAAACGAGACACAAGATAGCGGCCATGTCACTCGGGTCAGGGTGACACAACCCACTCTTCTGTTCAACAGCAGGGCCCGGCAGTTTTCACTGGTTTACCCCTGCCGCATCATAAGGGTGCCCTGCCCATCCCTTAGAACGCGTCTAAACATCCCACTATACTTTTACAACACCTCTCCACTCATTCCTATCACCAACAAGAGCTCTAGCTTCCACTGTATTTAATATACTCATAACCCCAACCATCCACATAAATCACGGCCTTCCTCTTAGTGTTTGAGGAGTATGTTAGGAGTGACAGGATTGAATAGATTGAGAAATGAAATTGTGAGAGACAGAACTGGAGTAGCAGTGGAACTGAGCAAGCGTGTGGTTAAGAGAGTACTTGGTTGGTTTGGACACATGGAGAGAATGGATGAAGAGCGAATGTTGAAGAGGATAATGCAAAGAAACAATGTTTAAAATCCCCCCGAAATCACACCAAAGCCGAGTAGGACACGGGCCTAGTTTTCTGTGTAGGTTTCTATGATGAGGAAAATAAAATGGGCAAGAGGTGTTAAATTGATTCAGACATCATTGCATTAGAGTTTTATCACCGAGTGCCTTCAGTCGGCTGTCTGCAACAAACACAGCCCACAGGCCAAAGAATGGCTAATAAAAACTGCACCCTTTATAATCTGCAACTACTCTCGGAGCGGCATCTTCTTTTGGTGGCAGATAAAAGTAGTTACCTGTCAAAAGAATTAACTGTTGTCCCAGGAATTAACAGCAGTGAAAACACAACGCTAGACAGCTGCTTTAATTAGATCACGTTAAGCTTGTTTTTATTTAGATGACTTCACTACAGCATTGGCCAGCATATGGCATAAACAGAACCTGGTACATATTTCAGCAGACACCTTGTGTTTTGAAAATGTTTCATGCGAGTTTGTGTGTGTTATTCAGCATGTGCTCTGACATGACATTATTACAGGTACAGTGGAACCTCGGTTCTCGACCATAATACGTTACAGAACCCTGTTCGAAAACCGATTTGTTGGATAACCGAAATCATTTTTCCCATTAAAAATAATGTAAATGGTTTTAATCCGTTCCAACACCCTGAATGTTTACCATGAATGTTTAACGTAAAGCTAACCCAGGCTAATCGTACGTTCGCGTCATCGTAATCTTCTGTACGAAAGATTACGCTAACATGAACGTGTAAAAATAAAAAAAAAAGGATAAAGAAAAGTATTTTGAATAGGATTTCTTACCTTTGTGGTGGTCAGCAGAAGGCGCAGGTGGACAGTTGGGAGAGGAAAATCATCATAAGTTTTTCAACCTCTTCCAAAACTTGCGGCCGTTGTTTGCTTATAGCACTCACTCCCTTAGCCACATCACTAGATTTCACAGCCTCCTTATTCTTTAGTATCGTACTGATCGTAGATTTAGCCATGCTGTATTCCCTAGCAAGATCAGATACTCGCACACCTCCTTCATATTTTGCTATTATTTCTTTCTTAAATGCAATAGTTGTACGCACTACTTTTCTTTTTTCACCTGTAGCAACTTTGCTGCTTGCACTGACTTTCTTCGGAGGCATAATAAGGGGCTAAAACACCCGTACGCCACTCAGCATCCCACCCTAGCGTACGCACTCAGGAATTACCGGCGTTCGAACTCAATTGTTTTGACCGAACAGCGAAGCAAGAATTTCTCGAAATTTTTGGTCGGACTCCGATTTGTTGGAACTGAGAGGTGTTCGAAAACCGAGGTTCCACTGTATATGATCCAAGTGCTCATTTTAGGGCACTGTGGCCAGGTAATTGAGATGCAAACATTAAAAGAAATGTTTATACGAATGTCTCTACATACGAAAGTTTCAGTATCCAAAGTACCTGAACAGTAAAATATTGCCTCTAGTTACAAAGATTGCCTCTAGTTACGAAGTTAAAAATACGGTATGTGCTGCTATTCGCCGCTCCCAGGTTTCCCGAATGTAAACAAAGTGGCAATCGCTTCAAATCTGCTAGGCATCCCAGTGCACATGCATGCTCCTAGCATTCTCTTTGTGTCACAGTCATAGTGCAGAGTTAAGAGACGAGAGGGATTTTCAGCAAGATAGGGGGGAGAAGCAGCCATCTTTCAATCAGCCCAAATTAAAGACATTTTAGCAAAGTTCCATGCAATCTCAGAATTTGTGGAAAAAGTGTTGATTAGTCAAGCTATCGCTGTATCTGCAGCGGAAAAAGCAACTTTGATCGGATCAGTTTTTCAATAAACGCGAGGCAACAAAGTAAATGAATATGTTTAATATGTCCCTTATCATCCATTGTCTTACATTTTGTGCCTCTCGTGTTATATTTATTGTACGGTAATTTAATTTTAACATGTATATTTTTTATGTTCTGATGCTCTTTTTCAAAAAATATCGTACTGGACTTTTGCGGGGCTTGGAACACATGAGCTCATTTACATATATAAAGCGCCTCTACTTACAAAGTTTTCAGGTTACGAAGCTACTCCCAGGAAGAATTACATTTGTAAGAAGAGGCACTACTGTATTGACTCAAAATGCAAGACATAATACGCATAATTTCAATTAACTATAAAAGGTTTCAGAGCATAAACCACATTGTAACAAAGGAGATTATTTTACAAAAAAAAAAATAAACCAAAAATAGCACAGCTTGAGCTGAAACGCAAAAATCACAATCCATTTGAGAGGGCTAAGGCTAATCAAACATGTCCTACAACAAAACAAATTTCAGTTGCTTACTCACTGAACAAATGACAGAATAATTGAGCTCGTGGCGTGAGGGCAAGCCAGAAGCGATGCAATTACCAATGCTTATTAGTCAAAGAGGGATGATAGCATATTTTAATAGCATTCCGGAGAGCGAAATAGATAGATAGATAGATAGATAGATACTTTGTTCATCCCCGAAGGGAAATTCACATTTCCAGCAGCATCCCTGAGCTGAGAACAATCGAGAACAATCGAAAATAACACGTGAGCTGCTGGAGTGGCTGCCATTCGTGACGGCGCCGGAAGAAAAGATTCAATTTGAATCATTTACAAACAAACAAAACTCAACAGTAACATTATAAAGTTACTGTAGCACAGGTTTACAAAACTTTTATATGGTAATCCCTCCCTGTATAATGGTTGACTTATAGCGGTTTCGATACTTAGCGGATATGAATTGTAAAAATTGATCTGCAACAGAAAACACACAGCAAATGCTATCCCGGGGACGGAGGGCTGTGTGTGTTTGTTGGCTGGGCGAGTCTGTGTTCGTGCCGTGTATGCTGTCAGTCAAGCAGACGGGACGGGGTGTGGACACAAGTCACTGTTTCACCCACTAGAGGTAGTATTGGGCCTAAAGGAATTCAGCCCCACCCAGGTCACAGGTATATAAAATCTAACCCACCTAAACCTGCGGGATTGAAAAAAAAACTCAGAGAGAAGCCTGGCCGAACCGACTTAATGATTGAAATTACAAGCCAAAGTTCGGGGCCCAATATCTTACCTTTACCACCCACCCAAAGCAAACTGCGAAGCAGAGCTACAGCTAGTATTTTAGCCATTGATTACATTGAAAATAAAAACATCATTTAAATCAGATTCTGAGGAAAGTCAGGAGAGTACAAAGAAATGCTAATCACCAGCAGGTGCTCAGTGGATTGTTATTGCTTCAGGAAGAGACTGAGGCACGTCAGGAGAGGAAGCAACATGTAACAATTTACCCCTGCCAAGCCTGTATCTCACTAACGCAAGAAACATAATCCTTTATACGGATGACCTGGAGCTATATCTTGTGGGAAACCGCTATAATTGGGACTTCTGTATTTTAATCATCACAGAGACATGGCTAAACCCCAGGAGCACCGATGCTAGCAAGCTGACCGGTTTTTACATTGCTTTCTTACACTGAAAGGAGAAGCCATACAATTTTGTTGTACTATTGTATAATAGTATTATTAATAACAAAGACCATTTTCTTTTACTGCAGTTCTGTGTTCTGTGTTTTTATTTGAAGATAAATAGTTGTAATTTTTTCACACTTGACTTTAACCTGATGTGTATCAAGCCAATCTAGATACGTATATCCATGAAATGAAATCAAATGATCTGCATTTATATAGCGCTTTTCAAGGCAAGACTTCCCAAAGCGCTTTACAGTGTGCTTCACATTTCCCAATAGCGGCCGTGCAGCCATGTAAGGCGCTAACCTGCCTATTGGGGGTATTAGGGGTTCAGTGTCTTACCCAAGGACACTTCGACATGTAACACGGAGGAGCCGGGGTTCAAACTATGATCTCCTGATCCCAAGACGAGCGCTCTACCTCCTGAGCCACTGCCGCCCGTCCATAACTATCTGATCATTATAATTGTGCATATATATTGAACTCCGCTTTGAACATGTTGGTCCTTATCGTAACAGTGTGCAAGAGAGTGCATAGCTTATATCCTTTGCTGTAATCCTCAAATTCCAGGAAAGGCGATAAAAATAATTCACAAATATATGCAAATTAAGTGGAAGGTATTCAGGTCAAGTACTTTCGACTAATCTGTGTTATGGTAGAAGCAAAAAAAAAAGGTACTGTTACTTCCAGTGACAAAGGGCCAACACTTATTTGACTTAATACAAGTATGTAAATTAGGTAACAAGTTAAACTGTTCACTGTCATCAATGTTCATCTCCATGTGTTGTTCATGAGGCACTTGATTAAATATCATCCGGTAGCAGGTGGCTCGATCCTACTCCATTACTGGCCCACCTCGCCGAAACCTCTGCTGTTGGCCCCTCGGCCCCATCCCCCATTTCAAACACCTCCCTGGAGTCTCATATGACATCTGTGTCTCAGGGTTCTGTGATGGAATGCTCCGCACCCGCCATTTCTCCGCAGGTGCTCCCTGTTGGCTGCCATCAATTTGCAGCCGTGCTGGTGCTGTTCATGAGTGACCTGTCACAGGCTGGTAGCAAGCAAGGGCAACAAAGGCAGGCGCAATCAAGCTTTGCATTCCGATGGTAAAGGAAAATGGACGGATACGGCGCAGCTTTTTCCCATCTAAACCTATCTTGCACGCATCAATCCAGGTGAAAAACCTCACCTCCAGCAGCTTTGAGATTTATCTCCACCTTCTTTTCCATTTCATCCTGTTGTTTTCTCTTGCATATCAATCACGGGAAGGTCATGTCTGCATTTAGACTGCTGAAGCGAACCCAGAGGTTGCTTTCAAAAGTGTTGACAAAGACTGAATGAAGAGCAGCTTCATAGTTTGAGGAATTTGAGTGATCTTGAACCTAGACCAGAGGTCAGGAACCTATGGCTTGCAAGACAAGATATAGGCTCTTTTCACGAGTACATCTGGCTTGGAGAAAAAATACGGACATATTGATATCTTTTGTATCATTCCAATTTGGGGATATGTGAAGCCACAGGAACACAGTCATTGCATGGTTCATTCCAGAATATAAAGGGAAAACTCCAAACTACAGTTTAGTGTCATGGTGTTCCACCAACAGATCCCGTTTTGGCTGTACATCTCCATGGAATCCTTTTTATGGAAGCTCATTAAACAATGTATGTAAATTGTTGAGACACTTTATGATGAACAAACTGTAAACACCCTAAAACGTCAGCCAAGCACCCGGAGCAATTTGGTTTGAGCGTTTGAGTGGTCACATAGCTACCACAAAGCTGGAGGTAAATACATCTGTATCCTTCTCATTTTAGAGTAGTTTGTAACATTATTACAAAAGAACGCACCGGGTCTTGAAACTCTTATTCGGGACTCGTTTGAAAGGTACAAAGAGAGTTTCAAAAGAAGGGGCCAATGTCACAACATTGTGGCGCTTTAAGAAAATGAACTTCAACGCTTATTTTACATGATGACTTTTCTTTTGAACTTCATCAGCTTAAGAGGAACTCAGACTTGCTGAGCAGGGTTGGGTAGGGTTACTTGTACTGGATTACTTTCAATTACTTTTGGATTACTCCAATACCAAATATGCTAATAAAAGACAAAAGAAACTAAATATGAATAAAATTACAAAATTTTGTGCAGGCTTGGGGAGTAACGGAACACATGGAACGGCACAAATGATGTTGGCAAGCTGTTTGGATTTATTTTCATTTTGTTTCTGTCGCATTTTATGTTAGTTTTGCCGGAGATCAAAGAGATCAAAGCCAGGAGAGAAAGCTTACCACGTGTTGTGAGTCAATTTTATTCATATTTAGTTTCCTTTGTCTTTTATTAGCATATTTGTTATTGGAGTAATCCAAAAGTAATCCAGTTAAAGTAACCCTACCCAACCCTGTTGCTGAGTGCAGTCAGCAAGCCAGAACCAAAAGGATGCTACCAACAAGCACAAAGAAGATTCTATATAGTGTAAAGAGTCATTTCAGACTCAACCTAGAAGCAGAAACAAAAGTTAATATTACAAAAGAAAACACAGGAACAATCTAGTTATGGCTTAATGCACGGACTCTAAGACAATAATATAATATACGTTTCCCCCGTTAGTTTAACATCATCAGAAAATGGTCAGAAATTAAAATTACAAAAACTTCAAGAACATTTCTAAAATAAAAATAATTGTGATGAATTCAAGATTGATATTGTTTTTAAAAACTTAATTTTTTTGTACATCACCCACATATTTCCAAAAATGATCTGACACTTCGGTTAGACCTGAACCAATAACCATGGTGTTAAAAGGCAAGGGTTTCAATTACCGCTAATACTCTGCATCTGAGTCCAGTAATGAGCTGAGGGCGCCTTAAAGCAGCTTTGCGCGTTGTGCTTCTTTGCTAAGTGGAGTATTGAGACTCCCCCTTTGGTTTGAAAATGAAATACATGGTGAAATACATAATACATTCATTTTAATTTCGCAAGATTAAAATTATAGCTGTAATTTTAAGATTAAAATTAAAGATGTAATGTTAATCAACTTACAACATGACGTTTTTCCTCGGTTGTCAGAAATATTGGACAATTTCTATTGCATAGTGACAAATACTTTATAAATTATACCATCCCGAGCTACAACAGCCCGATATAACATTAAATTACTTTAATTGCAATTTTCTATGGTAATTTCTAGTTTATATTTGCAAAAAGACAGCCCATACAGGATCAACGACTGTCACGAGTGCCGATACATTCAAACAAAAATGATCTTCAACGTCCTATGAATGCTGTTACGGGCTGTGGATTTCACACCTAGGCCTTCATTGGTGGCCTTTAGTGATGTGTCATATGCGTACGAACAGGCTCTATGAGCCAGATCGAGGAAGTGTACGACAGGAGCCGGTTCCCCACCAATCAAGAGCCAGTTCCCTTCCAGACGCTTTTTTTTCTTGTAATAGATCAATATGCGTGTTTTTGCAAGGATTCTGTGTTATTGCCTTTACATTTTTTGAGTATTAAAAAAAATAATCTTTTTTGTTCATCTGTCTAGAAGTAATTTTAAGTACTTACCGTATTTTCCGCACTATAAGGAGCACCTAAAAGTCTTAATTTTTTTCAAAAGCTGACCATGCACCTTATAATACAGTGCGCCTTATATATGGCTCAACATTCAATCGCAAGGTCTCGCAACTTACGCAACAGCCGCCGACTCGATGTTCCCCCGAACGTGGAGTAGTCCGCGGTGTATGCTAGGATTTATATACCGGCGTTTCATTGGCTAACCAATGTGTCAATCATCATTTGAATCGATCACTATTGGCTAAAGTTATTCGGAGCCTCGGATAGGCTAGAGGACCGTAACAAACCCTGCAATTGGCCGAAAAAGATGTGTCAATCATCCGTTAAATCGATCACTATTAGCTGAAGTTATTCGGAGCCTCGGATTGGCTAGAGCGCCAAAACAAACCCTGCAATTGGCCGAAAAAGATGTGTCAATCATCCGTTAAATCGATCGCTTTTGGCTGAAGTTATTCGGAGCCTCGGATTGGCTAGAGGGCCAAAACAAATCCTGCAATTGGCCGAGTTTAGCAATGGCCTAGCAAGCTTAGCATGCTTGCTAAAGTACGCCATAAAGAAACATGTTTCATTAGTCTGGATTTACTTCACTCACGGTTGTAAGAAGACCATGAATGCGTATCATTATTGAACGTGAGAACTTAGGTGAGCTATGCTGCTTTAAATTTTCCCGGTATCTTGTTTTAAAACGATCTTGATGTTGCTGTGATGAGTTGAGTGAATTAAACTCAATTCCAAGTGTTTGTCATATGCACAGTAAAGTTGCGAGCGAAAAAGAAAATAGAAACTAAAAGAAATATTTGGCATTTCTTGAATCCCAAGACTTTGACCTTCCGAATGATATTTGAAATGATGCATTTGAGTGACATCGTACGGACACCGCATCCGCACGTGTCTATGACACGTATTTGCTTCTTTGCAAGCTTTGGGAATGTTAAGGGGGTAATCAGTTTGACTGAATCATCTAACTGTTTTGTCGACGTTCCCATTGTAGCGCCTTATAATCCGGTGCGCCTTATCTATGGAAGATATAGGACCAAAAACTATTTTTTGGGGGTGCACCCTATAACCCGGTGCGCCCTATAGAGCGGAAAATCTGGTATTTCATATATCATATGTTTGCCGTGATACATATATACATTTACCGTGGTAAACTACATACCCAAAGTATATTTGCTGTGTTATTGACTCCAGATTTAGTGTTTTCAATTTGGGTGTGGTTTCCAAAACCAGCGCATGCCGAGAAATGTGCGCCCGCCTGATAAAGCTGTTGAAGAACCTATTGCCATCAAGCCATGAAATTACGACATGTGGGCCCTCCAGATGAGATGTTGCCGGACCTTTCTGCGTCAAACAATAAACATTTAATCTGATACCTATTAAATGTCTGTCCAAATAAACCACGGGGGTAATGCTGCATTGCCGTCTAAACTAAAAGGCTAACAGTATTTCCCGCCTGGAGGAAAACAAAATTTGTGTCTCCTTCTTTGGTGATAATTACAAATTGTTTACAATCTGTTAATATTTGTATTTATGTTTCCTGTGTTTTTCAGGCATAATGTGTTCAACATAGCAAGTATCAAGTTTATTCTTGTATTTCAGAGTTTATTTGTTGTTTGCACTGAAAAAGTCAATAATTTTTCAGGGATTATAAATTACTTGACATTTAATTAGTATAAAAAGTATTTGATTAGCATAAAAAAAGTTCAAAGTTTAAATGAGTTAAAAGTTCATTGGAGAGTGAAAAAAATAAATGCTCATATAATTAAAACTTTGGGATGTTTTCAAAAACATAAGAATGATTTCGAAGTACGGATAAGAAGACACATTGAAGCATATTATCTGGGAACATAACTCCGTCTGTTTAGTTCAAGGCTATCACAGTCAGAAAGTTCTCTATACCTTAGGTGCACGCACATGCACAGGTCAAACAAGGCACGTTCAATGAAATATCACTTTCCATGACAGACTTTGGTGGATTGCCACCTCCTAAACTGACGTTTCCCATGGCTTTCCAGAAGGCGCCCATTTTGACTACTTGAAATCTGATTGGCTAAATCAACAGCTTCTTTGAACACATATTATGTCTCACAGCCTTCAGAAGTCTCTTTGAAGGCCTCCGGGCAAATAAATGAACCTGGCAACAAGTAATGGATGAAATGTGATTGGTTAAATCAGGGTCAGCAACCTAAAAGGTTGATACATATTGAGCCATATTGGACCAGAAAAACAAAAAACTAATTCATCTAGAGCTGCAAAAAAAGTAACAGCCTTACATAAGCCTTATAATGAATACAACACATGTTGGTTATACCTACAGTATATTAGCTATATCAGCCTACTATCAAAATGACTAAGTTGCGCATCTTGAAGAGAATGATGTACCACCTGACTATTTTGTTGTAGCATACTGCCTCGAGTTTAACTTCATTACAATATTAAAAAAATACAGGTAAAGGAAATGCAATAAAGAAATCTATTTTTCATGTTATTTTTCTTTTTATGATTCGAGAAAAAAAATAGAACATGCATAACGTGCCTGGGCAACCAAAAGAGTGCAATAAAACACAGCATGCATTTTTTTAAAAAAAAGAAAAAAGCAAGAGCCTTTTGGAAATATAAAGTCGATAAAATCAAATTGATAGTTTCAGTTTGATTTCTGTGGAAATGTCAAACAAGTCAAGGCATGGGTAAAACGCTGCAGCCGTCCTCCTTCTCTCTCTGTCTTTTGATAATAAACCAACAAAGCCATCCTCGGGCATGAGCAACAAAACAAATATGTATCTCTAAGTGGAATTCAAATATACTGACAAAATTAGTAATCGCTTAAAATAAACAGCTACTTTGTTACAAAATAAGTGCCTATATAAGGATTGTGTCCTTACCCCTGTCAAGTGAATTCTGTGTTGAAATTAAGAGTGTAGCAAAAGACAGTAGCTCAGGAGGTAGAGCGCTCATCTTGGGATCAAGGGATCCCAGTTCGAATTCCGGCTCGTCCGTGTTACATGTCGAAGTGTCCTTGGGTAAGACACTGAACCCCTAATACCCACAATAAGCAGGTTAGCGCCTTACATGGCTGCAAGGCCGCTATTGGGAAATGTGAAGCACACTGTAAAGCGCTTTGGGAAGTCATTGACTTGAAAAGCGCTATATAAATGCAGATCATTTCATTTCATTTCATTAGGTTAAATTGTGGCGCTGCTACTTTAAAAGGGACAAAACCTGGACTGCAAAGCTCGACTATCACTCAGGCGACAGGAGAGAGGAAATAAGCGAAGGAGACAAGCGCCAAAGTCATTGAAATATGAAGAGTAATATGTATTCTCCAGATTTAAAAACAGCATTAAAAAACGTAAAGTGTTTTTGTCATGTCTGTCCTCCTACAGAGACAATATCAAAATAAAACGATATTTTCCTTCCCCATTTTTTCGATTTGTAAACATTTTTAGAAAACCGCCAGGGAGCCGCTCCGCAGTGCTGAAGAGCCGCATGCGGCTTCAGAGACGCGGGTTGCAGACACACGGGTTAAATGCTTGAATATGAAAGCACGCATCTGGAAGCAATGCAACCAGGCGGGAAGGCAACAAAAGGAAGCTGACAGACAATTTGGAATTTATGAATAAGTATAAGGAAAATAAAAACATCACATGATTAAGATATCTTTAGGCCAGCAAAGAAAGCCTTGCAGATCTTGACTGTGTGAATGTTAACTTTGCTAAAATCTTACTCGTTGTAAAATGGTCTTAATGCTCTAAAAAAATTAATACATACATTTTTTAGGGGTGGACCCGAAAAAAAGAAATCGACATACATATATATATATATATATATATATATACAGTTCGAACAAATCGGTGTCCGACCAAAAATTTCGAGAAATTCTTGCTTCGCTGTTCGGTCAAAGAATCGGAGTTCGAACGCCGGTAATGCGGGAGTGCGTACGCTAGGGTGCGAAGCTGAGCGGCGTACGGGTGTTTTAGCCCCTTATTATGCCTCCGAAGTAAGTCAGTGCAAGCAGCAAAGTTGCTACAGGTGAAAAAAGAAAAGTAGTGCGTACAACTATTGCATTTAAGAAAGAAATAATAGACAAATATGAAGGTGTGCGAGCGCCTTCTGCTGACCACCACAAAGGTAAGAAATCCTATTCATAAGATTACGATAACGCGAACGTACGATTAGCCTGGGTTAGCTTTAAGTTTACGTTAAACATTCAGGGTGTTGGAACGGAGCCTAACATTGAGGGTGTTGGAACGGAGCCCCCTTTCCAATGAACCGCTCACCACTCGTTGAGGAGACCCGGGTGCTAAATGAATTGTAAACGACCTGATTTTTTTATTTTTACACGCTCATGTTAGCGTAATCTTTCGCACGGAAGATTACGATAGCGCAAACGTATGATTAGCCTGGGTTAGCTTTATGTTTACGTTAAACATTCAAGGTAAACATTCAGGGTGTTGGAACGGATTAAAACGATTTACATTATTTTTAATGGGAAAAATGATTTCGGTGATCGAACAAATCGGTTTTCGAACAGGGTTCTGGAACGGATTATGGTCGAGAACAGAGGTTCCACTGTGTGTGTATATATATATATATATATATATACATAATTGTTTGAGTTTGGGAGATTTTTAAAATCAACGTTTTTACCCGGAATCTCTCCTTGTGACGTCATTTCCGTTACGTAAAAAGGCGGGAAAGCAAACTGAGGTGGAAAATGGAGGAAGACAGCGTAGATGAAGAACTAAGGCCAGCGCCCATAAATTTTAAATCCAAAATACATTAAAGGATCACCACAGACAGCAATGTTTACCTGCAGCACAAGGCTTTGAAAAGTATGTTGAATTTGAAGGATCTTGATTTTAACTTGATAGCTTACACGTGTGTGTTTTTTATTTTTTATTTTTTATCTTATAGGCTCTATTTTGTTTTATGATCTTACAGTGTTAACTGTAAATAGGATTATAAAAGACCACATTTGTGACCACGTTTACATTTCAGTTCATAACATGTTGTGGCTATAAACATCATTGAACATCATTACAGGTTTATTGTCCTTGAAGTTTCTTGTTTTTACAAAATGAAATTAAATCGCAATAATAAGTTATATCAAATCGCAATACTTGTAGCATCAAAACTATCGAAACTTGTGATATAAATTGGATCGGCACCTTATTATCGAATAGTGACAAAGCATATCGTTCCTAATATTTTAAGCGATCGAAATAGGAAAAGTTGCAACCCTGTTCCGAAAACAGCTGTTATATTATAGATGTGAAACATTGGTTTGTGTATAAAGGCAGAAAACAGCCAGGCATGTAAAGTTTGCAAGAGCCACAGGCCGGGCACAAGACGATAGCAGCCGGTTAGATTAGGTAGAGCTGACAATCGCCTCTCTGTGACTGAGAGGCTCCACACCCTTCCAGGGTATGAAGAGCTCCTTTGACAGACTTAGGCCCGAGTTCTCTGTGTAACAGTTGATATACTGTACTAAAGCAGCGCTAATATATGAGAAGTCGTTTGAGAAGTAAATCACCCTTGCTTTCAGATATAATAGTATACTCTCACACATGCGCAACTACACTCTCAGACAGACACACTTATACCAATTCCCCAACACTACTATGCACCCTAAAACACAACAATATACTCTCTCTCACATACTTATGTTCTAATACACACATTACTACACTCTCTCATACATATTACTATCCTTTCACACACACACTACTATGCTTTCACACACTTACTACACTCTCTCACACACACTACTTTAGACTCACACACAAAATACTATACTGCTACACACACAAAAGAACATTAGTGTACTCTTACAAACACTACTCTTCTTAAACACCATTACAAAATACTATAGGGTTTTTTTTTCACACCTAAAGTAATGATCATCTCACCTCTGAGTGTTGTTTCAGTATAAGTACTTTTGGTTACAGTGGTGACCAGCACTGATCTATCCATATGTAGTTTACAGTCTGACATCGAACTGGGGTTGCTCCAAGTAAAGTAGTGTGTTGTGAGTTTAGTAGATAGGCTTTCATGTCTCTGTATAGCGGCGCTGAAGCCGGATAGCTCCGGGTGGCTACACGTTAGCGTCCGGGGTGCTAAACGTGAGCCACGTTCCCGCAAAACACAGCAACTGCGCTCCCTGTGCGCTTCGATGTTTTCCACCAGCACTCGTTGGTCTTATTTGGTAGTGAGTTCGCATTTACCATGATTACGGACGGTACCGAAGACTTATAACGCCGCTAGCCGCTTAGCTAGCTCCGGCTCTTCTTCCACGATAGGCCCCACATCAAGCCGGCAAGAGAATTCTTCAGGGCAAGGAGTTGAATCCTCGAATAACTGCATTTTTATGCGCTAAAACCCATGTCCATAAGATAGAAAGTAATCCAAATGTTTAGTTGTCAAACGGGAAAAAAAACACCGAAGATAGAAGCAGACAATAAAACAATAAATCACAAAAAGTGAGAGATAACAGGGGAAGCTGCTGGAAAGGCAGCCGCTTTGATCTTTAGTAGTACATGAGAGAGAGTATAGTCGTATGTGTGTGACAGCATGCTGGTGTGCATATAAAAGTATAGTAATGTGTGTACGAGGGAGTATAGTAGTGTGTGTATAAGAGTACAGTAGTATGTGTGAGGGGCATGCATGTCCGGTACAGTTCTGAGGTCATGAGATTAACCATTCCTGTGTGGAGTTTGCATGTTCTCCCCGTGCTTGCGTGGGTTTCCTCCAGGGATTTTGGTTTCCACCCACATTCCAAAGACATGCATGCCAGGTTAATTTGCTGGTCTAAATTGTCCCCATGTGTGAATGAGCGAGTGAGTTTTCTGTCTCTGTGTACCCTGCGACTGGCTGACAACTGGTTCAGGGTGTCCCCTCCCACTGCCTGAAGATAGCTGGGATGTGCTCCAGCACCCCCGCGACCCTACTGAGGATAAGCGGATGAATGGAAAGTATGTGTGAAAGTGTTGTGTGTAGGAGACTATAGTAGTATGAGAGAGTATGGTAGTATGTATGAGAGTATAGCAGTGTTTATAAATGGGTTTAAATATCTGTATGATAGTGTGTGTGCATGAGTATGACGTTATATCACTAAGTACAATTTTTTCATATGTACGTGGTCACTTCCATATAAACAAACTCCACCAGAGTGCAGATGAGCTGACAAATTAAATTGAAAACCTTAGGTCACTAATTGTAAGTACATTTTGAGCGCTCGATGGGTGGGAGATCAAGTTGTTCATAGAGTCACTCTTTCAGAATGTTGTTTGACTCTTAATTTCAGCATAGCTCTCAGATGCACAATCTCATTAACATCTGCATTACATCACAGAACTGCACCAGTGATAAGACCTTCAGGTGAATTCATCACATCCTGGAAGTCCTCCAAATAGACAGTAGAGAATAAATTCATTCCTAAAAGCTGCAGGATGCTGGCACTCCAGCAGGTATGGTGCAATCAAATGAAGGTTATTAATCAGTTAAACTGCTATAATTTGTGACTTTGACGGCTGCCAAGATGAAGACTCACCAGAATTAAATCAGCTCTAAATGACCATAATTGCATTTTTATGACCCCAAAAATGATGATCAGGGTAAGTGTTGCTAAATTATTGCGACATGAGCGTTTGTAATATGAATGTAATCTATTGACTCCACTCTTAGCATCACTACTCAATGGAAGAAAACTCTAACTACAAAACAAACTCCATGCAATCTCGCTTCAAGCAGTTAAACAAATCTAATTCATAGTAGGAATGTCTATGTAAAGCTGAGCCATTTCCACTTTGTGACTAACATACAGTCACAACAGCGTGACAAGTGTTATTCCTCAGCACACCACAAAGGTTAAACGGCAAAGCAAAAAAGCAAATTAGAATGGTTTTTACTGCCATTGATAACAACATAGTGGATATTGTTTACAACAAAGATTAGCATAAACAAGTACCGTAAATTCCGGACTATAGAGCGCACCTGATTATAAGCCGCACCGACCACATTTTAAGAGGAAAACCGATTTTGTACATACACAAGCCGCACCTGTATATAAGCCGCATGCGCCCACATTTTAACATGTAACACAAACTTAACCCAAACCCGACTTCAAGTCCCGCGATTGAAACTAAATGTCCTTCGTCAAAGTCCACAGTCCAAAAATCACAGCCGGCAAAATGAACGGAAAATGATACCGATACTTAAGATTTGATGCAGACCTGCAGAGTCCAGGTCCCGTTTAAAGTAATCCAAGGAAAAAAAGTGTATATTCCCAAAGGTAAGGGTGTGAAAAATATATCAATATATCAAATGAACACATTTACTCACGCAACTCCTTTTTCTTTAACCAACTTTTTACCCCCTCTTCTTTCCTTGTCTGTCCCTCACCTTTAGCGGTCCCCACTCGGCACCCCGCGTTTGTTCCGCCCTCATTGTTCGTTCATCCGTGCAAAAAAAATCAGAATATGTGTCTAAAATAAATGCAAATAAATACATTACAAAAATCTACAGTTGCAAATGCATATTATACATGGGTTACACATATTTACAAAGAAAGACGGTACGCCGAGAGAGTTTTCAAAGCTTTAATAATAATAATATAGCTTTGACAGGGCAGTTAATGGTAGCAACACTCGAGCGCCGCTAGCTGGCGTTAGAAAAATTACATAAATTGGCCGCATCACTGAATAAGCCGCAGGGTTGAAAGTTAAGGAAAAAAGTAGCGGCTTATAGTCCAGAATTTACGGTAGTTAATAAAAAATAGGGGAAAGAATGTCAGGATAAATGAGCAAAAATATCTACAAAATTGCTTGTTGACTATCTCAAGTTGTAAGTGTATTATAACGATAGTGCAATCACATTTAGCAGCAACAACATTCCAAAATAGGTTGATAAATAAGTCCTGTCTGCTTGTCAAAGGTGAGCAAAAATAAATCCTTAATTTCAGACTCTTTTTTGCATACATCACTTTTACTGTCACTGTATATTTCAGGTCTAAGGAAGGGTCTTCCCTTGCAAAAGTTATTTAGCCTCAGTATGACTAAATCACATCCAAACAAAGCCTGGTTGCCACTACAGAAGCGATATGGACACTATTCCAGACACGTATTAACGTATTTTAGAAGGAAGGAGAAGAAAAAGAGTTCAGCTTTTAAATGACAATAGAATAATAAATCAAAATTTGATCATGATTTTTGTTGATGTGTAAAAGAGCCCTGAATGCGCCATTGTGCTTGAGGCATGCTTCGAGCAATTCAACTTTAATTTTGCCATCCCTTAGGCCATTCGATGACATCCAAGGTGGAGCTGACTAATTAGGGCTAACATTTCATAACAACAATTAAATCAACCATACAGTAAGCCCTTGTTTTTCGTGGGGGTCGCGTTTCAAAAATGGCCCGCGACAGTCAAAATCGGCAAAGTAGAAACATGTATATATTTATTTGATGTCAGTAACATATAATATATTCGACTAACCAAATAACTAAATATCTACAAATAAAGACACATAATACAGAATTAAAACACAAGTCACGAATGTATTGGATTGCCTTTATTGTCTTTTGTATTAACGTTGTGAAAAACTCTATGCAACGAGATTGGACATAGTTTCCCACAGTTGTAGCTCCAGGTCATCCGTTTCATGGGTAAAGGATCTGGTTTTGGTGAGATACAGGCTCAGAAGGGGTGGCCTAAGAGAGTTGTTATGTAGCCTAGCCGTATCAGTAAGCCGGACCTGTAACCTTGCTATTGCTTTCTCTCCCTCCCCACAGTCTCTTCCCGGAGCTGAAAACAATCCACAGAGCACCAGCTGGTGTTGAGCATTTATTTGCGCTCTTCTGACTCTCCCCAAAGTTTTATTTAATTCATGAATTTATTTTCAATGTAACAACCTGCTAAAATACTAGCTACAACCCTTTCTTACACTGAAAGAAGCCTTCAAATTTTGTTTTACTACTGTATAATGACATTAAAGACCAGTTTTCTTTTATTTAACTCCAATTCTATGTTCTGTGTTTTTATTTGTAGACCTATAATTCTTTTTTGTTACTTTTGTATTTATCGTATATTGCTGATATCTAATACATAAATACTACTTTGTGGGTTTTGACTATCACAGGACTTTATGGGGATGCAATTCCCGCGAAAAAATGATGGATTACTGTATTACGTTGCGACTGGTGGGCAACCAGTTTAGGGTGTCCCCTGCCCACTGCTCGAAGATAGCTGGGATGAGCTCTAGCACCCCCGCAACCCTACTAAGGATAAGAGTTGCAGATAATGGATGGATGGATACTGTATTACGCAGAATAGTGTTGAACAATTAAGTGGTAAACAGTTTCACTATTAATTGATGTTTTAATCTGAAAATAATTGGAAATCTCAGTTTCTATTCACTACCAGGCCGACATGAACAGATTTAAAAAGGTTTGAAAAATATATCATTCCATACTTTACAGCGCAATCTGCATCAAATGATCACACTGGGGGTCAGTGGGGGCCTAAAACAGCTTTATAGATCAATATTTTAAAACACCATGCTCTCTCCCTCACTTTGTTATGTTTGTCTTGGCTTAAAAAACAACAGAGAGAAGCAATAACAAGTTGCAGCTCACCACAGATGTTTGACAGCACAGTACATATATCAGGGTTTTTAAAGAGGCCTGGTGGGACAATAACAGGACAATTTTGTTTTGGGCCACCTACGGTTCAGTGATGCTGGCCCTGTAGTAAAAGTCTTGAATAAATATGATGTTATTCTTTGTAAACACTGAAGTTTGAAATGTTGATGTTTTTGATCAATTGCTTAGAACTTTCAACAGTGATGCGGACATTTTTTTGTCGAAAAGTCTTTTTTGTCATAAAATTTCAAAAATTGGGAACACATTAAGATCAGCCCATAGAACAGCTACATAAAAAGCGGTAGTTTAATAGAAAAATGTCTGGGTAAAGGAAAGACATGCAGTCCTTCAGGACTAAAACACAGATGGAATCTAACTATTCTTCATTTTGATTTAAAGAAGAGTTTTTGTATGAATATTATAATTGTCTAGTTAAATTGTTGGAAGGGGCGGACGCGCAACACATACCTGTCTTTTGTAACGAAATGGAAGTTAAACAAGAGTCCCGCTTGTGAAAAGCTTGCTATCTTGGGAGTTGTCTGACCTTTCACCATTATACCAACTCAATGTACTGTAATTCCTTGAGCAAGTTTAATGGCTGTTGGAGCAATCGCTTTGGTGAATTCCCGCCCCCTAACAAATCATAGTTTGTGAAACCGGTGATATTTCTCAACAAAAGGTAGCTGGCATTCAGACGCAAACTCAGAATTAGATTTTCTGAACCAACATCTTTCTCAAAGACTGATAATACAGAAAACAGCCTTCAGGATTTTTTGTGAAGGCCTACAGGTAGATTTCTGAGCTTAACAACAACTAATGCTGAAATGTGATTAGTTAAATGCCTAAATGTTTAAATCTAGGCTTAAAACACACTTCTGTTCTATACCATATATATTTCATGTTGACAATATCTGTGTATTATTTGTTATTGCAACATCAATTGCAGCCTGGTCATCCTGGAAGGGGGATTACCCCATGAGCAGCCCCTTTTTAAAGTTTCTTCATTTTCCTCGGTGTTGAGGTTTTTGAGTTTTTCCTTGCCCTCATGTAGGTTTTAGATCAGGGGAGGATGTAATAATAGTCTGTGGCTTGCAATAATTCGTGGTCTGTGCAGCCCTTTAAGACTCTTTGTGATTAAGGGCTATACAAATAAACATGACTTGACTTGACTAAATAGGAAAGCACAAATCAGAAAGCAGAGCAACCAGGGAGAAGCAATGAAAGGAGGCTGACAGAAAATTTCAAAATATTTAATAAGTATTGATGGAAAAAATCTAATTAACATCACATGATTCAGATATTGTTTAGGCCAGTGGAGAAAGTCTTGCAGGCACTCACGGCCCACCACTGGCGTGTTGTGATGCAAACACAGTTAAAATAATAAGACTGTATACATACTGCAGGAGCAAGTATGTCACATGAGTGAGCAGGCCCTGAAAAATATCAAAACAGCCGATGCACAATAATTCTGTTATAGAGGACAATGTGGAGCATGAGAAATTTTTAGAGGTCCATTATTTTCACTGTGGAATTAATCAAGGCCTTAGCTAAAGTTGGTGGACATGTACAAACACTACAGTGCAACATTTTGAACAACCTTAATTTACAAGTAAATGAGGCAACAGAAGTACATTATTGGATGTACAGTGGAACCTCGGTTCTGGACCATAATCCGTTCCAGAACCCTGTTCGAAAACTGATTTGGTCGATCACCGAAAATCGTTTTTCCCATTAAAAGTAATGTAAAATCGTTTTAATCCGTTCCAACACCCTGAATGTTTACCATGAATGTAAACATGAAGCTAACCCATGCTAATCGTACGTTCGCGTTAGCGTAATCTTCCGTACAAAAGATTACGCTAACATGAACGTGTAAAAATAAAAAAAAGGATTTCTTACCTTTGTGGTGGACGGTGGGGAGAGAAAAATCATCAAAAGTTTTTCAACCTCTTCCAAAACTTGCGGCAGTTGCTTGCTTATAGCGCTAACTTCCTTAGCCGCATCACTCGATTTCACAGCCTCCTTATTCTTTACTATCTTACTGATAGTAGATTTAGCCATGCTGTATTCACTGGCAAGATCGGAAATTCGTACACCTCTTTCATATTTAGCTATTATGTCTTTCTTAAAGGCAATAGTTGGACGAACAACTTGGTTTTTTTTTTTCACCTGTCCTGCTTGCACCGACCTTCTTCGGAGGCATAATTAGGGGCTAAAACACCCGTACGCCGCTCAGCATCGCACCCTAGCGTACCGGCGTTCGAACTCCGTTTTTTTGACCGAACAGCGAAGCAAGAATTTCTCAAAATTTTTGGTCGAACACCGATTTGTCCGAACTGAGAAGCGTTCGAAAACCGAGGTTCCACTGTACTTAAAGACAAAGGTCTTTTTACGGTGTTATAATAGGCAACTAAAAGTTTCATCGAGGCAAATACATCTAACGCCCAACAGAAGATTCCACTGTTGAGACACCATGTGTTGAGATGGGCGGCAGTAGTTCAGGAGGTAGAGCGCTCGTCTTGGGATCAAGGGATCCCAGTTCGAATCCCGGCACGCCCGAATTACATGTCGAAGTGTCCTTGGGTAAGACACTGAACCCCTAATACCCCCAATAAGCAGGTTAGCGCCTTACATGGCTGCAAGGCCGCTATTGGGAAATGTGGAGCATATTGTAAAGCGCTTTGGGAAGTCATTGACTTGAAAAGCGCTATATAAAATGCAGATCATTTCATTTAAATTTTTTATGGGGCGGCAGTAGCTCAGGAGGTAGAGCGCTCGTCTTGGGATTAAGGGATCCCAGTTCGAATCCCGGCTTGTCCGTGTTACATGTCGAAGTGTCCTTGGCTAAGACACTGAACCCCTAATACCCCCAATAAGCAGGTTAGCGCCTTACATGGCTGCAAGGCCGCTATTGGGAAATGTGGAGCACATTGTAAAGCGCTTTGGGAAGTCATTGACTTGAAAAGCGCTATATAAAAATGCAGATCATCATTTCATCATTTCATTGAGATATTGATCACTTGTTCCCCTAAAGAAAATTACACACAATAAACTGTGACAATTAAAGCTAATTATTTCAATATTTGTAATCACTTGACTACCTCACAGACTATGTAGCAAAACAGTGGCATTCGGTACTAATATATTATTGTTCACTAGGGTATTGGACACATAAAGACTCCACCTATAACATCAAAGGTTATGACTAGCTTCACATGAGGTTGCCACTCTCTATCATTGCAGCCCACAACATTTTAGGGAGGAGGATTGATGAGTGGAGCAGATGTATGAAACACTTGGCAAAGAGTACTGTTATCCAAATCTCTAGATAGAGATCATTAAGACTTTATGCACACTCTAAGGCCATGAATAAATAATCACTAAACTGTATACTCATTATGGTAGAAAGCCAGTGCCAAAGATGTGCTTGGACACGAGACTCTGAAGCCATGTTTCCCTAATTTGGTTTGAAAATCGACTGACAGTATTTGAAACCAGCATGGTTTTACTATAGCCAAGCACAAGCTTGGAATTTGGAACCCCAAAAGTGTAATACAACCTAGCATTTAACAAAAGTGCTGCTTTTAAGTACATAACAGTGACGACATTGTGATCATTTTAGTACATTCTCACTAACAGGCTTCATGTGGAACTATTTGAACCCACTGTCAGTTGTTGACATTCGGTAGAACAAAAAAATGAGTATGGTAATCCCTTGCTTCATCGATAACGGTTTCGCTTCTACAGATGTGTTCTGCATTCCAATTGGGTAACAATTGCCTCACCTCTTTTCTGCCTGGGTCTGCCTGTGCGTTAATTATGTTGCAGTGTAAGCTTTACACTCACGTAAAATAGCTTGAAAAATCGACATTAAGTTATGCGAAAATCTTTTTCATTTTCAAGTTTCTCTAAAAGCCACCATGTCAACTAAACGCAATTAACCCACAAAGGCACCAAAAGGCAGAAGAAGATGCTTTTGTTGGACTCCTCGGCCCAGTAAACTTGCTCTCGAGTTACATGCGGGTATTTGGCGCTATCTAGTGGCTCCCTGGTGGTTTTTCAAATATGGTTGATAATGGAATATATGGTTTCTGTAGGAAAAAACAGGACAAGTTCTTAATATTTCCAATGAATATAGATTATTTGTTTCCATTCTCATAAGGGTTATAGAAGGCTTTTATTTTTTTGGGGCTCCGGGCATATTTTTGGTCCAATATTTTTGGGGTCACCCACCAGAAAGCTAATGCAGTTTTTAGTAATGTCCGCATGATGGCGTCAAAGTATCATGTAAACTGCACTGTGTCCTTAATACAGTAGTGCAATAAAACTGAAAAATTGCTTTTAAAATTATATATTATTATAAGTTATTTGAGATAAAAACGTCCAAAAAGTACAGTACGTTTATTTGTTAATCAAATATTTGAGCCTGTAAATTGGGTATGTTCTGGACTACTTAATAAATAAATGGATTTAAGATCACAAACTTAAACTGCCATGTGGGGAATTCGGCGTACCCGCATTTGGCTGCAGAATGCCAAGGGCACCGTGCAACTGCACACCAAACTGCATCGTTTTCAGTCCTGCTCCGATTTGTTTATGTCACGTTTTCAGATCATGTGACCATTCACAGTGGTGATTACAAAGACTAAAATATAATTACTACTGCGCGAAACAGAACGCGAATGAGGGCTGCGTCCTGCAAGATTTCAGCCCTATATTTCTATTTTCCAGGGCAACCATACTGTGGAGAATAGTGCCAGATAGTTCCACAAAGGTGGAAATCGGCTTTGTGTTGTCACGGGTGGCTGCCGCATTACCAAGGAAAATTGCATTTGCTTGTTATCGTTCCTCAAGGATTAAAGGAAACTTCAGCGACCTGACATTAATGCTGTAGATACGAGAGAAGAACGTTTTATAGACAACTTTTACTGCTGTTCTGATCAGTTCTATAAATTGAGGACTTGATTTGTGGGTGAAAAAGTTGAAATAATGTGAATAGGTTGTAAATAATCAATAAAGTACTGTTGAAACCCCTGTTACGTATTATGTGAATAACGTTGGCAGAGAAGTTAACTAATTTCTTTCGAAGGAAATGTTTCCAGAAGTCACTGCGTTGTTTTTTATTCAGAGCACATGGATTGTGAAAAAGAGCAGCTCACAAATTTCTTTGGTGCCGCTACAAAAAAAAGAAGCCGCAATGTTTTTGAAGTTGCAGACCCCCCGACCTTCGCTGGAGCAATAAGGAAGGAAGTGTTTAAAATGTAGCAAAAATGTAGCAGCTTGTCGTCCAAATTTATGGTACCTGGAAAAATATCATATTTGGGCAACCCACTTTCATATTAAATATTTAAGACAGTGCTCTTTTTAAATGTTTTGCACTAGCCATTTAAGGACCATTTCACTTCTGTGCCTGGCGTCATGATTTGTGCTGAGCATCAGAAATCTCTTAGGAAAGTATAAGGGGGTGAATCATTTTGTTTTTCATTTCTTGTGCTGGCAAAAATGTATTGAATGATATTAAAAAATGACTGTTTCGTAAATGATTTCAAAGAGTGGGACAGCTTCTTTTTTTTGTCACAATAAACGTTTGAGGCCAATCTCATTGCCAATCACTGGTCTGATCACTGGTCTGATGACAAACTCAAGACACTTTTTATTAACAGTGTGGTGTGTAAACTGTTAAACCCCGGCTTATAAATCTTGTGAGTTCCGTACGTCCGTAAACAGAGATAATGCATCAAGCTGAACTGAATCAAATAATAATAATAATAAAATAATCGTCACAGCACAATAATAAGCTATAGGTGAAATTTCAAAAGCACCTTCGTATTCTTCTATGTACTTGGGGTGAGGGAAATGTTTGATTCTGTGGTGAATGAATCTGAATTGAACATAAAAAAGAAACAGTAATAAGTAAGGCGGCGCGGAGAGGTGAGATTCTGTTTAAAACAGGGTTTGCGCTTGCACAGCCATTTGTAAACCGAAAACTTCTTATTCAAACGCAAACGTGACAAAGCTGTTTGCGTTCTACAATGTTGAGCGTGGAACACAAACAGACAAAATGGACGTTATATGCCAGCAGTGCCATGCTAAAATATAAACCCCACAAAGGCTTTTGAATGGTGGCCAATCGGACTGTATTTGCTTCTTATCTGCTTACCATTGACCAACCACAAAAATACCAGCATTGTCAGAATGTGAGTGATCTAACATTGATTTACCTCAAATAAAGGCAACTACCATTGCATTCACTAGGATGTGGTGTGTGGGTGTCTCTTTTGACAGTCAATTATTTCGGTAACTGCGCTTTTTCTCACCAATGATTGGAAAACAATGACAAAGTCATTTGGACATGTATTAGAGTTAGTGTGCTATTCCTTAAATTTGTAGTTTGCTTGAACTAGTGGTAGTAAACGATTCTTGTTTTGCTTTGTTACAAATGCAGTTATTAAAAACTACAAGTGTCTGAATCTGGGGAGGAATATTAAAAAAATGTTTCTATAATCGTTTCATAATCAAAATCATACCCCGATTTGTCATCGAATAGTAAGTTACCCTAAGTTTAAGCACCGATACCTGGAAATTTGATGGATGTCGGCATGTGTATTTTTATTTATTCGAAGGGCTGATTATTTAAGATGCAGCAGAGCCTCAGCTACACATTGGATAAGCAACCAGGGGCAGAGCCAACGAAAGAGAAGGAATAACACAGGAGCGGAGGACACAGCGTTAGCTCTGCGAACTCCTGAGTCCCGACACGCCTGTAGATTAAGGCCACTGATAATATTGAGATCTTAAAAAGTCTGCGGTAGAAAAGAGTGTGTGTGATAAAGAAATAGCATAAAAAGTTGTCAAGAACTATTTAAGGGAAGCACGTTGAGGTGGAAACTGATTTATTAGCTCTTATCATAACATTAGTTTGTCAATCAAGCGTGTGCGTTTGTGATTAATAGTAAGCAGGTAGGCGTCTTGTATGCCTGACTCCCTATTGGTGGATGAGTGTGTGTGTGAATGGGTAAGTGTGAAGCGCTTTGGGAGGTCTTCATTGACTTGTAAAGCGCTATATAAATGCACACCATTTAAGTTTCCCACCCCTACTGTAAGCCAGAAATCGACTGATGTTGTTCATTTTTAAAAGTGTATGAAAAAATACATTTTCCCCAATAAAAAGTAAACAAAATGTTTTTTAAATTATACATATGTATATATATATAAAGCACTTTGTGTAGACCAAGCAAACCAAAATGCGCCAAGACATTTTGGAAAAGACTGGAGGAAAACATCAGCGCGCCAAAGAAAACAACATTTGTTTGAGAAGTCTGCGGGCCATGTTACATCTGAGGTGGTCTGTGTTGATAAACGCTTGTGGATAGTGTTGTGTAAAAGCAGAGTGGCCAAATGTTTACACATTGCAGCAAGATATTTGCATTGTCCGCTGGGAGACAATCAGCACACAAGTGAGTCCCAGCAGGATTAGAGAGATAAAATAGGGCCTAAATGGAATCTAAACTCCCCATGGCAACTCGTTTGCAAAAACCAAAAGTTTTGTGGAACAACTTGCTGAGAAATGCTTAAAGTTGGAAGAAAGCCAGCCACCTTCAAACACATTAGCGAGATTTTTGATTAAAAGCAAGCATATCTGTTGATTTTGTTGACCCAGAGGACAAACTTAACTTCAACTCCATAACATCTGTTGAAAACTTAAAGTAAACATGTTACGAATAATCTGTTATTTGGAAGGGGGTACCCCATAATTATTAGTAATTTGAGACTCCTTCACTGCGTGTGGGTCCCGGTCCGATTCTCTGGAATCAATCAAACCTCCCAAAGGAACTCACTGGTCCCCCTAATCTCCTGGTTTTATTACTTTCCAGACAGTCAGCCTGTTTCACCTCCCTACCCCCATCTCCTCTTTTGTACTGGTGTTCTACCAAACCAAGGAGGGGCTTTTTTCCCCTCTCCACACACCCTCTCAATCTCTCTCTTTTCTACCACTGCAGAGCTCCTCATCGAGCAGAGGGTCTTTCATCAGGCGTCATACGCAAGCAGAGACCCGTCAGTCCGAGGCTTTTCTTTTCTGGGAAGCAAAAGCAACACACAACTGCCTTTTTCCTCACACATATCCTTGCCCGAGCACTTTTCTTCTTCAGATGCATTCTTTAAAGACTACAACAGCACAGCTTTCACATATTTGACTTAGAACGGCAACAGATAGTCGACAGTGGCTGCAGCCCGGGCTGCAATCAATAGCTTTCTGAAGTCTAACAATGAAGAAGGGAGTGGGGGTGACATTTCCTACAACAGAACACCAGTTGGACTGACGGTGAAACGCTAATGAATTGCGATCGTGTTTATCCATCAACTAAACGTGTATTGACAGCCAGGTAATGAGATGTCTACTGGACTGATGGAGCCTCTTCCCCTTTCTTTGATAGTAACCATTTGTGCAGTTCGTAGGCGCAGAACACGTGCTCAGTTTGTGTAACGCCCTCTAAAAAGCGGGAAATAAATAAAAGACATCATACACGTCATAGCGAGTGTCCATAGCGAGTCTTTCGTCATTGCTCGCTGCCAGCAGAACACGCAGGTCAGACTCCAACGGTGAGATTCACAAAAGACAAAAAAAAACATTCTAGACAAGTTTCAGTTCGGTTTCTGTTTGTAGTTTTAAATGGTTGCTTCATTGCTTATTGTAACAGGTAATATTCAAATCAGATATGATATTTCCTTTGAATATTTGAAGTCTCTGCTAATTTTATTGTCATATTGTGACTTGACTTGCCTAATTTATGTGTAAATTGACATATTATTGTAACTAGCTCTGGCTACGAGTAGTCGCCCCTTTCACATTTCTTGACACAAAGCCACAGAGAGCTCAAAATTGTCAGAGTTTATTCTTGCACAAAATACTGAATGTATTTCTTTTCTTAGCCTTTTGCAAAGTACAAGTTTTTTTCCATCCCGGAAAATTCTCTAATCCCTTGGACGGTTGGAAATCTCAGTGTGATAAAAACCAAGACCAAAAATCCAGTGAGGATCTGATTTATCATAGAGCTCAGCATCAAGGTTGCGGCAGAAATCGAATTATGCCTTTAATCTTTACTGTTGACTCAAACATTGAGAATCCAGTGATAATCATGGATTTAGAAAACATCAAAATTGTGTTTTCTTTGCTCATTGGATTAACCTTCTTGTCGTTTATTTGAATTGTCCTTAAAAATTGAAGTGTGTTATCGTTTGACTTTAAATTCTGACTTGGAACTAATTTGGGTTGATTCTAAAACCCTATCAGAGCGCACAAATGTAAATTTTGCAACTAATAATAGATCCTTCCATCCATTATCTACACTGCTTATCCTCAGTAGGGTTGCGGGGGTGCTGGAGCCCATCCCAACTATCTTCGGGCAGTGGACACCCTGAACTGGTTGCCAGCCAGTCGCAGGGCACACAGGGACAGACAATTCGCTCACCTAGGGACATTTTGGACCAGCCAATTAGCCTAACATGCATTTTTTGGAATGTGAGAGGAAACCGGAGTGCCCTGAGGAAACCCACGCAAGCACGGGGAGAACATGCAAACTCCACACAGGAGGTTCGATCTCATGACCTCAGAACTGTGCCGCCGTGCTGCCCTACTAATAATAGATTATCGACCAAAATTGGAGTAGAAGACCGGAATTAGAACTGGAATAGAAAAGAAACAAACCAAGATTAACCAAATATAGGATTTCTAAAACACTGTAAACCAAATATAAATGTTATTTTACAGTAATATATGTTACATGTTTGTCTATTGTATTGTTCATTGTTCATTAAATTGCCGGCATTTGTTCAAATTCATTTAGACTACGGTCTTTTTTTTTCCCACTCATGGAACCTAGACTAGTCCAGTATCTTTACCCCCTCAACAAAACAGAAAAAAAACATAACTATTATTCGTGGTAAATGTACACGCCATGTTGAATCATACCAGAGAAATAGTGACGGTCGAAAGAAGTCTGCTTTGAAACTTGTGACTATGACATAAATACCCGCTCCACTTCTGTGTAAAATGCAAGAGTTATGCGTGTAGACTATAAAGTTTACACAATTCTGAGTTTATCATTGAAACCTTGAGGTTTTTTAATGACGAAAAAGAGTGAGGATTGTACCTTTGTCGACATGCTTGGCCGCCGTGCTCAGAAAGGTGAGACAGGAGAGGAGAGAGAGGAGCAACAGAGCTCCTCGCTCCGCCATCACTTTTCACAAATAAATCTAAGCAGGCTTCAAGAAATCCCGGCTTTTGAAGAGAAAACCCGTTCCCCTCAAAAAAATCCCGAATAATGCACCACTTTAAAGGAAAAAAGTTCAAAAATGTAAACCGCCAACACGCCGCCAGGTAGTTGGAAAATCGTCCGGGTAGAACATGGAGCTGAGAAAAAGAGCGCCGCAGGTTAGGCGCACTCTTTGGGCAACTTGGTCGAAGGAGAAGTCCGGGGAGGAAAAACGTTCATCGATCCATGACGGGAGAAGAAGGGCAGAGCAGGGCGGAGGAACGTCCAACACGCTGATTTTGCCGCTTCGATGTCGGCCGAAATCACAAACACGAAGCGGCTCGTCGTGGGGGGAGGCGGCGGAGGTGGAGATCCAGGCAAAAAGGGGAATCTCGGCCCTGACCAGCTCGCTCTCCGTGAGCGTGAAGGAGCAGCGTGGTGGACGACCAGGAGGAGGAGGGTGGTTCGGAGGAGGCTGGAACTCCTTTGGCACCCCGGAAAACGGGGCATGGATTCTCTCGGATGTTTGGATTCTAGTGGCGTGTTCAGGCAACCTATAAAATCTGGTGAGGAGATCCTTTAAACCAGGGGTCTCCATCCTTTTCAGGCGCTGAGCTACTTTTTGAAACTGGTTAGTAAAAATATGATATGCGCAGGGTTGGGTAGGGTTCTTTAACTGGATTACTTTCAATTACTTTTCGATTACTCCAATAGCAAATACGCTAATAAAAGACAAAAGAAACTAAATATGAATCTCATCTCATTAGCCATACCGCTTATCCTCATTAGGGTCGCGGGGGGCTGGAGCCAATCCCAGCCATCTCCAGGCAGTGGGCAGGGGACACCCTGAACTGGTTGCCAGCCAATCGCAGGGCACACAGGGACAGACAACTCATTCGCTCATTCACACCTAGGGACAATTTGGACCGGCCAATCCACCTGAAATGCATGTTTTTGGAACGTGGGAGGAAACCGGAGTGCCCGGAGAAACTGTGCCGCACAAGCGCTAACCACTGCGCCACCGTGCTGCCCACTAAATATGAATAAAATGACTAAATTTTGTGCAGGCTTGTTGAGTAACGGAACACATGGAACGTCAAAAATGATGTTGGCAAGCTGTTTGGATTTATTTTCATTTTGTTTCTGTCGCATTTTATGTTAGTTTTGCCGAAGATCAAAGAGATCAAAGCCGGGAGAGAAAGCTTACCACGTGTTGTGAGTCATCATTTTGTTCATTTTTATTCATTCATATGCATTTCTAAAATAACAACTTATCATGTTCTTACTATCTTATTAATATGTTATTACCGGGTAAATTTTTGGAGGTGGTGCTAAATAGACTCAGTCAACCACGAAAACAACTACTTTACTATTGAAAATCACAATGAAACGGCACTGGTGAGCTATATTCAGAACAGGACCGTGGGACCTCAGTGGTCTTCAGGGGGCACCACTTTGGAGACCTCTGCTTTAAAATGTATGTCACTGTTTCTCAACTGGTCTGACTTCAGGACCATTCCACCCTAATAACAAGCTTTTACGCAAATCAAGATAATGTCCACCTCTCAAATGTGTCAAGTCAAGTCATGGTTATTCGTATAGCCCTAAATCACAAAGAGTCTCAAAGGGCTGTACAGACTACAAGGTGTCTCCAAGGGCTGTATAGACCAGACTATTATTACACCATTCCCTGATCTAAAACCTACATGAGGGCAAGAAGAACTCAAAACCTCAACATGAGGTAAATGAAGAAACCTTGAGAAGGGACCGCACATGAGGTAATCCCCCTTCCAGGATGAATCCAAAGAAAGGGTTGTGAAATTTAAACCAGAGATAGTAGAATAAATTAACATTTTCAAACAAAGTGACCAGTAAAACCAAAACGACTTCAAGTACCGTACACACTCTCATATATGCTTACATCGCACATAAGTGACCCCCTCAAACTGTTTTAAAACAGTAACATGCTAAAAGAAATTCAAAATACAAAAGTGTGTACCTAAACATCAATAATTATTTATTTATGCAGTAAATAAAGATTAATGCACTGGTGAAAATGAACATTTTTAAATGATTTACTGTACCTTCATGCAGCCTTTCAATGGCATACACTCGTACAGAGTTTTCATTTCTTTATTCGACTCAACCGTTGTCACTGTTTTCCACTTCTCTTTCCCCTTTTCATTACATTTCTTGGGACGCATTGATATGGGCAGAAAATGGAAATAAAACCAACAAAATAACAAAAAAATGAGATGTGGTCCCTCGCAATCTTCTGAACAAAGCATCAAGCTAGTATGGCATGGAAATAAGCACAGGAAAAGTAATAACCAACAATCCCCCAAGATATCACCACCAACATCACCGTCAACCACAGAGAGTTAGAAGCTGTCACAAAGTTTAAATATCTTGGAGCTGTATTTTCAGTAGAGTTGCCAGAACAAGAAATGGCCAGGATATCTCAAACCACAACCGCACTTGCCAGACTTAAAACCATGTGGAGGGACAAGAATATAGCAGTGTAATCAAAGATCAGGCTGGTTACTTCACTCTTCCACTATGCTTGCGAGATATGGACACTCACTGCCAAACTGGAAAATAAAATCCAGCCCATGGAGATGCGGTGCCAAAAAACAAATTTAGGCGTCAGCTACTTAGCCTATGTGACAAACAAAACAAAAACTGTTGTCAATTGTGTGCAGACGGAAACTTCTGTTGTATGGTCATGCCACAAGATCATCAGGACTGGCCAAGATCATTCTCCAGAGCACAGTCCAAGTCAGCAGGAGGAGAGGAAGACCAAAAAAGAACTGGTCTGACTATTAAATACACTTCTAATCAGTGCTAACTTTGCAGTCACTCAAACAGTGACTGTAGCCTTCGACCAGGAGAAGATGTCATCAGGTGGTGTCCAACTGTCACTGGGCTTTTCGACTCTGAACCACAACGCCCTCGAGTAGGCGGGCCGGCAGTGATGGCCAGTCACTGCCCATCTTCTCCTGGTCCCCAGCTAAACTTCTCTCTCCTACTCCAGAGCCAGCAAGAGGCTCTCTCCGCGGCTTCCCCCATCCTATGGGCAGCTAGCTTCCTCTCCCTTCTACTTATTCCCAGAGCCGTTAATGTGTCCCATACAGACCGTACAACATTATGGAATGGACTGTTTCCAACAATGTCACGACCCAAAAACAAGCCATGAGCCATCAACAGTGGAGAAAGCTGTCCAGAGTTGCCTCCTTGTTGGTGCATTGACGACCCACACGATTAAGGGAATCAGTGAACAGTAAATGAAAGACGTGATAGATAGTTAAAAGTGAAATACATCTTATTCTACCTTTAGACATTTACTTATAATGTTGACACCAAAAGTTTTGTGTTATATCATTAAAGTTGACTACTTTTATTTTAATTTCAATAAAAGGCCAAATCTAAACGTCTGCAACTTCTCATCTCATCTCATTAGCTACACTGCTTGTCCTCAGTAGGGTCACGGGGGTGCTGGAGCCCATCCCAGCAATCATCGGGCAGTGGGCAGGGGACACCCTGAACTGGTTGCCAGCCAATCGCAGGGCACACGGGGACAGACAACTCGCTCGCTCATTAACACCTAGGGACAATTTGGACCGACCAATTCACCTGAAATGCATGTTTTTGGAATGTGGGAGGAAACCGGAGTGCCCGGAGGAAACCCACGCAAGCACGTGGAGAACATACAAACTCCGCACAGGAAGTCTGGAGCTGGATTTGAACCCACGCAGGAGGTTCCCAAGACATGAACTGTGCCGCACATGCGCTAACCACTGCGCCACCGTGCTGCCTCGTCTGCAACTTGAGTCAACAAATTTCACTCAGTGGCTGAAAATCCAAAGAAAGGTTTAGGTTGTAATGATGGTTCCCAAAGCTTTAGTCGATAACAATCATAGAACGATAGAACAATCATTCTGTCGGGGGCCGGACTAGTAGATTAAAGAGAAAGAAAAAAAGAGATAAAGAAATAAGAGAAAGAGGGAGGGAAAAGGAGAGAGGGCGGGACAAAGAAAGAAAAAGAGAGAGAGGGAGAGAGCGTGAGAAAGAAAAGATAAAAAGTCGTGAGAGAGGGGGGAAAAGAAAGGGAGAGGGGGGAAAGAAATCCAAAAAGAAATAGAAAGACAGAAGGAGAGAAAAGAGAAAAGAAAGCGCGAAGGGTATGAAGAGAGAAAGAGAAAAGAGAGAAAAGGACAAAAGGAAGTTAGAGCAAAAGAGGTTAAAAGACACACAGAGAGAAAGAGACAAAGAGCAACAAAGGAAGAGAAAAAGAGAGACACAGAGAGTGAAAGAGACAGAGTGGGAGAAAGGGGGTGGAAAAGAAAGAGAGGGAGAGAAAAATAAATACAAGTACAGTGTCTCTGTGAGAGGCACCTGGCTTTGGCAACATCAAGTTGACATATTTCAACCTGCAGCTTGTTTTTCTCTTGCGCTTCTCTGAGTGTTGTCTCACGGGCCAGATTCAATCCCTTAGCGGGCCTGATCTGGCCCTCGGGCCGCCTTTTTGACACCTGTGCCATAGGATGATAAAGAAGACTGTGAGGCTATATTTCTGAGGAGGAACCACCCTTTGCCTGTGAGTTGACTTAAGGGGGAACGGAATGAGGGAAAACAGGCCTCGTCAGTACTAAACTGTCAGGGTTTAAAAACAGTTTCCCTGAGAAATATGGAACAGCTCCCCCGTCTGGTGAATAACCCCGCCTCAAATTCAGCACGTCTAGTCAACCTTATTCTACAAGGTTAGGTCGCCTCAGGACTCTCCTCATTAGATCAATTATGACTTTAGCGCCATATAAAGTGATTATCAGGAATAGAACATTCCGGGGGACGGGGGGTGGCATTCACAGGCGCACAATGTCTCCATTTGTCTTGATTTTGTTAAACTTTAAAAAATGAACACGTTACAAACTAGTAGCTTGGCAGAAAAACGTCTTAAGTCGGGGCGGCAGTAGCTCAGGAGGTAGAGCGCTGGTCTTGGGATCAAGGGATCCCAGTTTGAATCCCGGTTTGTCCGTGTTACATGTCGAAGTGTCCTTGGGTAAGACACTGAACCCCTAATACCCACAATAAGCAGGTCAGCGCCTTACATGGCTGCAAGGCCGCTATTGGGAAATGTGGAGCACATTGTAAAGCGTTTTGGGAAGTCATTGACTTAAAAAGCGCTATATAAATGCAGATCATTTCATTTCATTTCATTTCATTGAGTCATTCATTGTTCCATCTTAACGTTGCGCCATGCATCTCTGTTAATAGATAAATGGACATCAAGAAACGCATCAAATTGGGGTGGATGACGATGGGGAATTTTGGTATCGATTTGATCCAGATCAAAATAATTTCTGATACAGCGTCTATGGCAACACCATCCATTTTCACTGCCAGGTCTTAATTTGCCGAGGAATATTATTCAAATAGATGTTGGTAGAGTAGCCAAAATTTTACTCAATTAAAATTACTGTTACTTCAGAATATTATTACTCAAGTAGAAGTAAAAGAAGTCACCTACATACTAATTTGAAAAAGTAAAAAAGTACTTGGTGAAAAAATGACTGAAGTCCTGAGTAACTGTAGCAACATCGTAGTCAATGTTCCGTCTAATTTTCCACGGGTCTGAGCGTTCACACAAAGTCGGTGAGCAACGCTTGAAACAACAGTGAGCAACAGCAATCCCAAGTGTGGCAAGATAATTAATTATCAAACATGTCCAAAACTTGACATTAAGTTAACTTTTGCTGAGTTTCCGGCAATGCAAAATTATTTTTCTCTTTTGAATGAATTGACTCATGTACTATTGCAAAGGTTGTACGGCCTACAAATGTCGTTTGTTCTTACAATTCTTTGACTAGATATTCATTTCTTTTTATTTCCTGATATATTTTGTCGCATAATGTTAACATTTTTGGGGGCTTATTTAGTCGGTTTTAAGATACAGAACTGTACTTAATCACATTTTTTAGTGGAAGTACAACGTTGGCAACAAGATTCACTTGATATAATTGGAAATTATTTGAATGCAGCACAAACTTTTTCTTCTTTTTTCCGTGTTTATTTTCCACTTTTTTTTAAATTCCTTTTAAAAAATCTCATGTTTATTTTTTCCGAGCTGTTACTTTTTTCTTTTTGTTCTCTATTTACTTTTTTCCTACATTTCTTTCTGTTCTTTTTTCTGGCTTTTTTTTTTCTAAATTTTTCCTTCTTTTTTTCTCTTCCTTTTGTTTGTTTTTTTCTCAGCTTTTCACTACTTTTTCATTTTGGTATTTTTTTCTTTTTTGTTCTATTCCCCCCTTCCTTAAGTCATTTTGTGCGTAATTGTACTCAATATTTGGTCATGCTGGGATTAAAGAAGCAAAAACAACCCGAAGAGCCGTTTAGGACCCGAAAGCGCCGGTTCCTTTTTAGTGAGCCGAGCCGAAGAAGCCGGTTCTCGACATACTCTACTAACTTTACTCAACTTCGTTCGACTTCAAAATACCGCATTTAGGACACAACGTCAGGGGAACCCGTGTATTTTTACCTTCATGCACTGTAACTTTGACTCAAGTCGCTTCTTAATAAGTAATTTTGAGCCCTCATTTTTGTGCGCTGGCTAGATTTTCTTGTGCGCTGAGAATGTGCGAGCAGAGCGCAATTGCGCACGCGCGCAGCTTAGAGTGAACACTGATCGTAGTTATTTATTTAAAAAAAAAAAACAATCAGATGATCAAATGATCAAAGTCCATCCAATCAACAAAAAATACATTTAATTTTAAAGTAGATTAAAATAATCAACGTAAATTCAAGTGCTTTAACAAACATTAAAATCAAAACAGTATAAAGCCTTCCAATCGAGGTATTTGAATACGCCATGTATACCAGGTTGTTCATTTGTAACTACTCACTTAAATAATTCTATCACATTAGTCAAAAATAATATTCTGATCTCAGTCAGACTATCCATGACATGCAAACCAACCCATTGTTCTTGTTATATTTGTGTTTCCCTGTTCTGACTCATCTTTGACCCTGATTACTATGGAAAGTGAAATGGAAAATACCGAGATGTATGTACAAGTATTATAAACGTTCTAACCCTTCACCTTTACTTCAAATACTTCAAAAGTTTCTTATATTGTCCAGTAGTTAGTGACTTTAGGTGGTTAAGGTTGAAAAAAAAACGTTTTCTCTGTGAGATACATGTAGTCTTTTGGATATCTGATTGCTGGGGACACTGTGTAAGTAAATCATATTCATCTAAGATATTATCATAAAGGCCTTAGGGGAAGCCGTTAGAAGGATAACAAGCACAATCACGGGCAATGCAATGTGACCATTAGCAAAAAGAAGACAGCTGTAATTTCTAGCTGAGCCATATCGCCCAACACACACACACACACAAAAAAAACCCAACAGAATTTCATTCTAGCATGATCTAAAACTGGTCCACTGCATGATTGTCTCATTACAAAAGGCAATATAATAGAGTATTTCATTGTGGAGTTTACGATTAAAGTCAAATCATATCCACAGGCCAATTAAATAATGTACATGCACACGGCTCAGCTTGAATTCTTTGACAGCATCTTCTAGCTCACAGCCTGTGGGCATACGTTCCTGTTCGATTATTGAATAAGGTGATAACGAATGCCCAACATAACGAAAAATATATAAATTGAGGTGCTGAATTATTCAAAAGAGGGTTTCCAGAGAAGACTGTGTTATTATACGAAAGTGTATTGTTTCTGTACCGTACACACAGGGTCGCACAACCATTCCTGTAAACACAACCCACCCATCTATCCATAAAAAGATAAAAAAACACTTTTGTAAATCCATCCATCCATCCATGTATCCACCACCAAAGAAAAAGGCTGCCAGTCGGGCCTGGGCTAAGAAGGCGACCACATAGACCAGCGCTCCCAAGCATGTTCCTAACCAACGCCAGATCCATCGTCCACAAAATGGGTGAATTTGAGCTGCGTATCGCCACCAACAGCGTCATCACGGAGTCTTGGCTTTCCCGACGCCGCAGTCCAACTAGCAGGACGCACGCTTCACTGGCACGAACGAGACGGAGACTCCGGTAAAAACAGGGGTTGGGGACTATGTGCTACAATGACAGCCGAATCATTGACACACACTGCTCACTCGATATAGAGTTTCTAGCAGTATCGTGTAGACCCTTCTATCTACCGAGAGAGCTAACTGTGGTCATTGTGCTTGCTGTTTACGTTCCACCGGATGCTAACGTTAGCCTAGCGCTAAATCTCCTGCCCGCTGCTATCAATAAACAGCAGCTTGCACCTTAGGCGCCTTGAGTGACTCAACGACGACGACGACAGCAGCTTGCACACCCCAACGGAGCTTTTATCGTCCCAGGCGACTTTAATTGGGGATGTTTAAGGACTGTACTTCCCAAATCCATTCAATACGTGGACTGAGCAATTAGGGAAAAATACACTGGACCGTGTGTACAGGAAGACCAAACATCTAGTTGGATCCGCCCATCTCTGTCTGTCCCTCACCCCCTCATACAACCCCCCTCCGGAGGAAAACAAAGCCTATACAAGGACGGTACAAACATCTTCTTTGTTCCTTTATCTCTTTGTTTTCCTTATATCCTCACTGTAAAATGTGGAACTGGAGGGCCACGTCCAATTTCGTTGTCACAATATATCCCATGTTGTAACAATGACAATAAAGAATTCAAGATGGCGGCGCCCCTGTTCGTCTGCAGCTACATCGGCTCGCTAGAGTTTTTTACACTTCGGCCATAAGACCCAGTCTTCGACTCAGTTTTGACGGCGCACAAAGTCGTCTCAAACTGCAGATTAATATACGATCACAGTTTTTTTTGCTGGATATGCGATCATCCAGACATCAAGCGCTCGGTGCTACGACCACTCGGGAGTGTTTATTAGCCACGGACTGCTATGTCAACAAGACCCAGCGGCCTACAAAGCAGCGAAGTAGAGTGGTAAGAGAGCGGCGTGACCGGACGAGGAAGCGAGGTTGTCGGGCCGGGCTAACCGCTAGGCTAAAGGCTAAACCCTTCAAAACGCCTCTCCTATCCATTTTCCTCTCCAACGTTCGCTCTCTTGACAATAAACTGGACCATTTAACAACTGGAAGTGGCATCGAACCGCGAGATGATGAACTGCTGCGCTAAAATTCTGACGAAGACATGGTTAATCTTATCTATCCACTCCTGACGCTCAAGGAAACTGTGCGGGTCAGATGTATCGACATTTCGTTTTGTATACACGTGTACACGAATGACAATAAAGTAAATCTGAATCTGAATCTGAATCTGAAAAGGTACATTATATTATATTCTATTCTATCAACCCATTTATCCTATTCAAATGTTTCGGGAATAGTCACCATGTCAGGATGTAGCATTGTGCCCCCAGAGGGCGCCAACTGGGTGTGCAGCAAGACACACCTATGCTTAATCCCTCCACACCTGTTGGTGATTACCCTGACCATATATAAGGACTGGTTGGACAGCCTATTGAGTTGGGCCATCATCAATATCACCACCACACTGTTTTCCAGTTCCATTCTGGTTTTTGAGGTTTGGTTTTTGTTTATAATTTGGAGTTTTGTTATCTTTTTGACCTTTTGTTTGTTTGTTACTTTGTCCCTGTGTTTTGATTTTAAACGTCATCCTTTTTTCGAGCAGCCCAGCCCTCCGTTTTTGCTTTCCTGCATTTGGGCCCTCCTGAAATTCTCACAGAATGACCCGACCACCAATGGACCCAGGTTGAAGCTTCTACGTCCGTTGTCCTTTCCCCGGCTGCAGGGAGAGACCCCAGCCGCATTTGTCTCCCTACCATGGCTGCAAGGAGAGCCCCCGGCCGCTTTTTGTTCCGCTTCCCCTGGCCGGCTGCAAGGAAAGTCAGGGCCGCTTCGGTCCCTTTGTCCTGGCTGCAAAAAGAAGCCAAGGCCGCTTTGGCCCCTCTGCCCTGGCTACTTGGAGAGCCCCTGGCTGCTTCGGCTCGCAGGGCATGTCAGAAGAAGCCAAACATAGAGGTGTCAGTGCTGCCCTTCGAACAAGGACTGTAAGAAAGTGTCCCTCAAAAGAAAAAAGTTTAAACTAACCTGGCTTATTCTACCACCCGCATCAAAACAAATAGCTCGTCTATTTACTTCCAAATTACCATTAGTTTAGTTTTACACTCACTTGATTGCCCACAAGTAGGCTACACACCTTCATGGTTCACGGATAACGACTGCATAGTGCTAGCTTAGCTCATTGTTAGCTTAGTGTCAGCCACAAAGTATTGTGTACATTAAACATACAAAACTAACACAAATAATATGGCAAAAAAGTTATCCATACCTACAGAGATGTTATGAAAGGACACATAAAAGGATACAGGATGGACAGATTTTTAGGTGTGTCCCCACCAGCTCCATAAAGGTCCTGCCTTTAATGACTTGTTAACCCCTTTATTGTTCCTGTAAAACTCGCCATAAAATCCCAATCCAAGACGTACCCAAAGTTTATTGAATGCTGTTCTTGGACTTTTTAGTAAATACGGACGGTTTTGGTCTTTCTTGAAATAATTACTCTAAGAGGTACTAACATTGAGTAATCTAAGTTGGAACACCCAGAAATAGAAGGTTTTTATTCTCACCTGAATTCTTTTTTGCGATGAAATTCCTGCAGATGCGTGTATCATTGGCATATTAGCTTGAAAAGAGGTGAGACTATCTCATGAAGTCTTACCTGATACCTTGTCCACATTTGTTAGAGAGTAGGTTTAGGCGTTTCCAAAAGTGGCCATTTGGAGACGACCAGTTTCCACTGATACTTTCGCAAATTTGTATTGCAAAGAAGTCTGAGGCAGACTAGATCGAGGCCGGACAGAACAGATTGGTTTGATACAGGACACACGGGTAGATACCGGACAGGAAGATACCGGATACTGGAGACTGGAGCAAGGTACCGGACAGGACGAAACAGGCGGGATCGATATCGGATACTGGAGACTGGAGCAAGGTACCGGACAGGACGAAACAGGCGGGATCGATATCGGATACTGGAGACTGGAGCAAGATACTGGACAGGAGGAGACAGACGGGATCGCTACTGGATACTGGAGGCTGGAGCAAGATATCGGACAGGACAGGGTCGATACGGATACTGGAGACTGGCGCAAGATACCGGACGAGACAGGTGGGATCAATACTGGATGCTGGATATGCGAGCAGGAAACCGGACAGAGTCAAAACACAAGTCTTGCAAGTGCAGAGGTTTGTTAACGGACTGACAAGGAGTGAATGAGAGCACTGAGTTTAAATAAGAGGGAAGCCAATCAGGCGACGAGCCGCAGCTGGCTGGCGCCAAACGGGCGGGCCAAGTGAGGGCAATGGCCAACCGTGACACACCACCATTCCCCGTAGGGCGCCAACCAGGTTTGGAACCAGGCACAGGTGTGTTTGGTTACTCGCAAGCCATTCGCTCCCAACCCTTGCTTTATAATAACATTTTGAACATCACACGTCATTGGATCACATTTCATTTCCACCGTCATTGCTACATCAGATTTGTTTTTTGTTTCCTGTTTCTAATTTTGACATTTTGTTAGTTGTGTGCGCCCACTTGTTTTTGTTTGTTACTGTGATACATACATTCCCAAGGCCATGCCAGGTTTGTTTTCTTTTGTTTCTGTTTTTTATTGGACATTTTGCTAGTAGTTTTGTGCCCACGTGTGAGTTTGTTACTTGGTTCCTTGCATTTTCGGTCTTTGTTTCTGGTTTTGACTTTATCAGGTTTCATTTTGTTTGGACATGTCATTTGTTTTATTCCCCTTGCTTGTTACTTGGTTCCTGGTTTTGTCAATAAAAACCATCCTTGTTTTGACGACCCTGTCATGATTCATGATGTGACTCAGCTGTGCCCGCTCCTTTGGTGTCAACTGCCTTGGACGCTGATTGGCTCCCGATCAGTGCTTGTACCCAGTCCTGTCCTTCTCCTTTTGTCAGTCCCTCTACGAACCTCAGTTAACACTAGGCAAGCCTTTTTGACCCTGACTCCCACCTGTCCCGTTTTTATGCTCCCGTCCGTCCCCCAGCTTCAACCCGTTTTTGAACCTGACCACGTCTACTCTCCCGTCCCAGCTTTCGACCTCTTTTTGTCCTAGACCACGTCTTCTCTCCTTTTCTGGCTTACGACTCGCTTCCAACCCCGACCACTTTTTTGCTCTCCTGTCCCGGCTACTGACCTTTTTTCCGTCCTTTTTTCGTCCCTGACAACGCCATCGCTCGCCAAGGAAGACCCCTTCCGCATTCGGAGCACAATCCGAGTAACCGAGCGACCTGCTTCCCGCGTCCGGCAGTCACCGGATCGTGGGTGCAACCCTTTCTCTTTCTTCCAATAAAACTTGTGAGAAACGCAACGCAAGTGGGTCCTGTCTCCGTTCTGTTCTTGACAGACCCTGCCTCAGTTCTTGCTTCCCCTTGGCTCCACCCTCAAATACTTGTTTTTAATTGCACTACATGATATAGCGACTTCTAGTGGTCAAATATTACACAGTGTCTCTTTAAAAACATCGACATGATTTCCAGGATGAATACTGGATTGTAAATCTGTTTAACGCATGAAAATCTTATCAGACTTTTGATTCCTTCCTGGCATTCAAGGAGGATTTCTTTCAACCATAATTTCGTTGAGATTGGGCCAATGCGACAGCTTGGCAGTGATAGCAGTTCGCCGGTGGGCTCAAAATGTCAGTGGCTTTTAATTAATATGTAAAGCTATTAAGTGTAACCATTGTTACTTGGCGAAAAATTAAACAACATAGTAATTTCCTTGCATATTTCACAGGCAAATGTTCTTCTTCTGGCTCATTTGCTCAATGTGCTCAAGAATGGACTGTACACCGCACAGTCCATATATGTACATTCTCAGCAAAAGCATTTACGAGGGTGATGGCGGGAGAAAAGAATGCATTGTTTGTCTGAACAGCAAATGAATCCCACAATGCCAGATAATAAAGTTGTGAGTCGGCTGCCCACTTCGCCCTCCTTCTCGGTTCGACTTCATCCGGAGAGCCTGCCTTATCATCCCAGCAGGAGCACTCCGCGTGGAGACACTGGGCTTATAAATCGGAGCCTATAAACATGGGCTTCAAAATGAATACGCAGTGTGGAATTTGCCGTGGTAGGCGCTTTGAGTTAGCGCCATTTAAATATGTTTAAAGAGACCAACTGTGGAGCCTCTGAATTTTCTATTGCTTTATGAGTAAATATTTACACACTTTTGGAAAAGCCAGATGATATATTCAAATGCGAAACTTCCTGCTGTTATTGTGATGAAGCTGGGAAGTGTTATGACTTGTTCCAACCCCAATCAGTTTTTCATTCCTATTTTGACAACCTCTTGTGCTGGCCTCCTCTCCAGATGGGCCTGATTTGTTTTCTTTTCATGGCGCTATGAAAGGGCGGCTTTCTATCGCTCATAATGAGCATCTTTCAGATGAGTTGAAGTCGCTTATAGGGGTTGTCTCGGCAACACGTGAAGCTTTCCAAAGACGTGCAACCGCGGGCTGCCTTCCCTCTGGCTCACCTCCTGCCTTTCCCCTTCAGCCTCAGCTCTTGTGGTTAAGGGCCTTTTTTCTGCCAGAGGAGGTTGACTGTTGTTTCTGGAATTGCCGTGGCCACTTACGCCAGCGCTATCAATCAACATGGACTGCAAATCCTTAAAAAGTGTCAGAAGACCTGCAGTAAATAGAAAATTTGAAGTAGCACCTAATCTTCCGTGCATTCTTTTTTTGGAAGGGGGTTGTTGTTTTTACGAGGCTGAAAGGAAGCCTTGTATTTGACCTGACACAAATGTGGAGGGTCTCACAAGTGGTCTGTGGCCAGTTTTTATCGCATATTTTCCTTTAGGCCGAGCACCCTAAACCCCCCTCCCATTTTCCAGTTAAGTGTGAATTTGTGGCCACGGGGTTGCTGTGTAATGGTTTGTTGAAGATGAATGATCATAGGAGGTGACCGGTGGTCTGGGCACATTGAAGTGTATGTTGTCGTGTAGTCCGACAATAAAATGGAAAATGCCGTTTTGCTATAATGGGAAATGGCGATGCCATGTGACAGAGAAGGACGGTGAGTACAGGGCCTTCCAACAGGGAAGCAAAATACTGCAATCTCTCTGGTAGAACAGATTGAGACGATTACTGTGGAAAGAACGTTTGGTTTTGGGATATTTTTCTCCTCTTAGCCTCTGATTCAAACTCGAGGTGGATTTTCTCAACCAAGAGAGAATGTAGAGGGTTAAGGCAGTTACTAAGGGTAGGCAATACTGGAAATTTTATTATCGATCCGATTCAAGTCAATACGATGTCACAGTTGCCATGGCGCCCAATTGGCCCCGCTCATGTGGCGCCAGCTGTGGCTCGTTGATGGATAGGATTCCCTTCTATTTAAGCTCAGTGCTCTCACTCACCCATTGTCAGTCTGTCAACGAACCTCGGCACCCGCAAGACGTGGGTTTTGACTCTGTCCGGCTTCCTGCTTGTGTTTCCTGTCCGGTATTGTTCCCGTCTATTTTGTCCTGTTTAATATCGATCTCCAGTTTCGTTCCAGTCTAGTTTGTCCTGTTTGAAGAGAGAATGTCAACACAAAAACGCCAAAGTAAATATTTTTATCATGCTCAAAATTGATTTCTATGCAAGGTGCAAACCAAGTGTACTGAAGTCAGGCAGACTGGAAGATCTGTTTACATGTGTAAATTTGTCAGGAAGAAGACTGTGCCTTGGTAGCTAGCATGTTAATGCTATCCTCACTTTCTCTATATAGCGCCCTTTCTGACAAGGTGACTCATTTCAAGTTAATCTAATGTAATAACTACCACGTAGTTCTGTCACGACCAGAACGGAATCAGGTCCCAATTGCGTAGCGTTAACCTGAAGTTTTATTGAAAGAAAGAGGAAGGGCTGGGCCCACGATCCGGTGCTTGCTGGACGCGGGAAGCAAGTCGCTCTCGCAATCGGATTGTGATCCGAATATGGAAGTGGATCTTCCGTAGCGGGCGATGGCATTGTCAAGGACGGAAAAACAGGTCAATAGCCAGGAGGGCAGAAACGTGGTCGGGGTCAAAAATGGGTCGTAAGCCGGGACGGGAGAGCAGACGTGGTCGGGATCAAAAAACGGGTCGTAAGTCAGGACGGAAGAGCAGACGTGGTCAGGATCGAAAACAGGTCGTAGGCGGAGACAAACGGGGAGATCAGGAATGGCCGGGTTGAAAAACGGGTGCAAAAACGAGACAGGCGGGAGTCAGGGTCAAAATGCTTGCCTCGTATCAACCGAGGTTCGCGGATGGACTGACAACCGGCGAGGGACAGGACTGGGTTTAAAAAGGGACAGGGGGCCAATCAGACCACTGGCGCCAAATGAGCGGGCACTAGTGATTCAAGTCAGTAATCATGACAAGTTCAACAAGAACAAGGCTTTTATGATATCCTCCACAACACATATCCAAGCACATGAAAAATACGTCTCACCATTTTAAACTTTTTGAAGGTATCAAAAGAAAAAAGATGTTGCAACTGTGGTTTTAGGTTCATTCTTGACAAGGTAAAACCTCACAAAACTCCAACAGCATCTGACAACATCTCCTGTCTCCACAAGAACAAATCTCCTCTCCCAGCATAGTATGCCATTCACTCCCATAAAGTTTGAACTCACTCCATAAAATTCAACATGTGAAAAAAAAGATGACTGTTTACAAATAAACTGTAACTACGAGAAACAAACACACACACAGACACACACCACATACACACCACCCCCTCCTCTCCCATCCATGGAAACTGACATGGGACTTTTTTAACATGTGCCCAGAATTTTTCCCAGAAATATCTATAAAAAGCTGAGACAGGTTTATTTGAGTTTCATTGTGCAGGAGCATCAAGATTTGGACGGCTTGCAATAGCAGGAACAGTTGTGCTTGGAAAATGCAGGTCTACACAGCAAAATCTGCAAGTGGAGAGGCCAAAAGGAACCAGAGAATGCTCGGTGCTGGACCTTACAGAGGGGCCAAGAGTAGCTGAAGAGAAAACTAATCATTGTGGAAAACGGTCGGAAAAAAAGAGGTCCTCTTTCTTCAAACATTTGTTAACCACAATGGTGTCCTACACAACGGTGTCCTACATGCCAGAGAAGAGGATCTCAACCCTCAACAAAGATGCTTTCTTTGAGCAGTAGGGAGAACAAGAAGCCGGCACTACTATTAAATGTAAAGCGCTTTACAACGTGCTTCACACTTTTTACCTTTTACACAGAGCCAATGCCGCCCCAACTATTGGACCACAACCATTGCATAAGGGGAGTTGACAGCCTTGATATAGTCACCAGCACATATCTGCCAACAAAAAAAGATTACAGTAGCCAATAGTGGGTTTCTTTAACTTGAATGTGTATATATAGTAGATATAGTATTAACTTTATTGAGCGATATTCCTTTCTTTTTGGTGGTCTGCACTTACTCAGACCCCAGGTCAAAATTGACCCGCTAACACTATGGAGTGGCTCCAATTGAAAAAAAAACCATGATGGTCAAGGGTGTACTGGCAGGGCTGGGGATCAAATACGTTACCCTATTTATGTAAGTCTAGAAAGAACAGTTGAGGTAAAGCTGGTGAGTTCAGATATCCAGTTCCAGGATTAAACCCCAGCCCTCTGAATCCTAGTTCCAACAAAAAGCTTAACACTATCTCCAATCAAACTCTAACCCTTGCTACCCTAACTCCAGCCAAAACCCTACCCCTTGATCCGAACAAGCCCTAGCTTTAACCAAAACCCTAACCCTAGCTTAAACCAAACCCTTATTTCAACCAATACTCTAACTGCATAACTCTATGTGTGTCAAGGATCTTAGCAGTTGAGTTAAACCCTAACGCCAGCCAAAACCCTAAACCTAACAAAAATTTTACCTGCATAAGTTAAGCTACCAATGAATTCACGCACCTAGTTTCATGACTGAATCCTAAGCCCCCTAAACCTAGCTCCAACCAAAACCCTATATCTAACTCAAACCAGAACCTTGACCCTAACTCCAGCCAAAAACTTAACCCGAACCCTATCTCCAACCAAATCCCTAAACATAACTCAATTCAAAACCCCTAACCCAAGCCCTAATCAAAACCTTAACCCTAACTTCAGCCAAAAGCTTAACTCCAACCAACCTTAGCTCCAGCCAAATCCTAACCCTAACTAGAGCCAAAACCCTGGCCCTGACTACACCCTAACACTATCTTCAACCAGAACCCTAACTGTATCTTAACTCCACAAGTTTTTACTGGTGTTGCTGGGGATTGAACCCATAACTGTGTGGACAAGTATTTTATCATTTTATCTACAACTTTCAGCTTATTTTCACTGAAAAAAATGTAAGCATCTTATCAGCGTGATTGGGTTTTTATGTCTTTATGTGACAGCTTCATTTTTTGGGCTAAATAATGTCCACTACCACCAGTCTTGGCTTGTCTCCCTATGTGTGCTATGTACGCTTTGTGAAACTTCCTCGTCCCACCTTTCGGGAAAAGACTTTTCTCTTTACCACGCTTTTCTGCTTGTCTCTACATCCGTTTTAAATACAGTGGAACCTCGGTTTTCGAACGCCTCTCAGTTTGAACAAATCGGTGTCCGACCCAAAATTTCGAGATATTCTTGCTTCGCTGTTCGGTCAATAAATGGGAGTTCGAACGCCGGTAATGCGTGAGTGCGTACGCTAGGGTGCGATGCTGAGCGACGTACGGGTGTTTTAGCCCCTTATTATGCCTCCGAAGAAAGTCAGTGCAAGCAGAAAAGTTGCTACAGGTGAAAAAAGAAAAGTAGTGCGTACAACTATTGCATTTAAGAAAGAAATAATAGCCAAATATGAAGGAAGTGTGCGAGCGCCTTCTGCTGACCACCACAAAGGTAAGAAATCCTATTCATATAACGCGAACGTACGATTAGCCTGGGTTAGCTTTAATTTTACGTTAAACATTCAGGGTGTTGGAACGGAGCCCAACATTAAGGGTGTTGGAACGGAGCCCCCTTTCCAATGAACCGCTCACCACTTGTTGTGGAGACCCGGGTGCTAAATGACTTGTAAACGACCTGATTTTTTTATTTTTACACGTTCATGTTAGGGAAATCTTTCGTACGGAAGATTACGATAACGCGATCGTACAATTAGCCTGGGTTAGCTTTATGTTTACGTTAAATATTCAAGGTAAACATTCAGGGTGTTGGAACGGATTAAAACGATTTACATTATTTTTTAATGGGAAAAATGATTTCGGTGCTCGAACAAGTCGGTTTTCGAACAGGGTTCTGGAACGGATTAGGGTCGAGAACCGAGGTTCCACTGTATTTTTTTCATGGGGAGACTTGAAAGTGTGCTACATTTCGTCCCTGCACTTTATACTCAATGCTTATACTCTGTCCTTAATGCACGGTGTGAAGGCTAAATGTAAACAAAACACTATGCAAATGAGAATATCACTGCGCCCCAGTGTAGTGGAGGTGCAATTGCACTTTATCCTGGGGAAGTTAAAAATATAGTACCCCGATGTCAAACTCACCTGCGCACCCCTTGATGGAATCTCATCGTAACAAAGAACCCCTTTTGGCCCTGTTGCCATAGTGACATTGGATTTACAGCTTTTGTTAAGGAACAGTAACATGTTTACACATTTGGACCAATTCTTCAACAGTATGATAAATACAAAAACACAGAAAGACATAAGGAGACCTAAGCTTTTGAATCAGTCTTTTCTCCGGGTCAAACACAAATCAAATCTCGTTTTCCTGCAGGTTACGTTTATTCGATTGTCTGCCGAAGCACATAGTGTACTGCAGCTGATTAGCCCGGCTTATGTCTTTGACCTTAGCCACCAAGGTCAATGGTGTTAACATACCATTTTTTTCCATAGCATCATTCTGGAAACTTTTTAATGAATGGACAGCTTTGACATTCTGCAAATCCTAAGAATGATGTTTAATGCTGTATAAAGAAAAACTCGGTTTGTTCCAACCTACCAACGCCAGCCAGAAGGCGCCAGGGAACTGATGGACTAATTCTAACTCACCTGGGACTCTAGTATACGTATAAGTGCAACATTGACAGACGCTTATTGTCAAAATCATTGAATATCATGCTCACTTGAACTGCGCTCAAGAAAGCCTTCAATGCCTTGCCACTTTTGAGTAGGACCTATAATCATAATTATTCCAAACTTGCCATTTTATGGACTGTGTTTTTGTTACCAGGTATTTCATTTCTCTCCCTTATGAACTGTCCTTTTTTGCTTCCTTCTCCCCGTTAAAGACAGTAAATTCTGACATGTTTTTCTGCATTTGGATTCTCTCCGCGCTACATAACATTGAAGCTTTCTGACTGCCCTATATTTCATTAGAATAAGTGCAACCTTTCCCTGAGCAGCAATGGAAGTCACTTAATTCATTCAAATCTTATTTTTTCACCTTTTAAGTACAAATGCTTCCAAACATAAATCATGAATAAAAGTCACAAAAGAAAATACAGATGCACGTGGCCCAAAAAAATATACAAGGAAAAATTGAGCATCACTTTGAAAACATTGCTCTCTGTAGCACAGATGTCCTTGGGTCTTTGGCTTTGTACGACTAAAGACTGTGGACAGGTAAGTAATGATACCAGCCTTTTTACACTGGGAATGGTATATTTTATTAGGAACTAGAAAATTGCAAAATTGTAAATTTCCTTTTTGTTATTGTCCCTTATTCGGACTCTGATTGGCTCTCTGTCCCTATTTAATCCCACTCCTATCAGTCCCCTGTTGTCAGTCTGTCTGCGAACCTCAGTTAACACGAGGCAAGCCTTTTTCGACCCTGACTCCCACCTGTTTTTGCTTCTGTCTGTCCCCCGGCTTCGACCCGTTTTTGATCCTGACCACGTCTACTCTCCCGTCCCAGCTTTCAACCTCTTTTGTCCCCGCCCACGTCTACTCTCCTTTCCTGGCTTACGACTCGCTTCCGACCCCGACCACGTTTTTGCTCTCCTGTCCCGTCTACTGACCTGTTTTTCCGATCCCGCCATCGCTCGACACGGGAGATCCACTTCCACGTTCAGAGCGACCTGCTTCCCGTGTCCAGCAACCACCGGATCGTGGGCGCAACCCTTTCTCTTTCTTCCAATAAAACTTGTCATAAACGCAACGCAAGTGGGTCCTGTCTCTGTTCTGGTCTTGACAAACATAATTGAAAAAAAAAAGATAAATAATGCAAGATTAAAATGATATGTATTTTATTTAATGGCATTTCTTATATAACAGTTATTTTATGCAGAGTGTTGAGAATTTTATGCATGTTAAATTTAAATGGTGTGCATTTATATAGCGCTTTTCAAGTCACTGAAGACTCCCCAAAGCACTTTACAATGTGATTCACCCTTACCCATTCACATACACTCACACACCGATAGCAGCGTCAACCATGCAAGGCAACTACCTGCTTATCAGGGGCGTTAGGGGTTCCGTGTCTTGCCCAAGGACATATAACACGGGAATCAAACTTGCAACCTCTTGATCCCAAGACAAGTGCTCTACCTCCTGAGCTACTGCTGCCCAGTGTGTGATATTTTTGCCTATTTATGATCAGTCTGAAAAAAATGATACATATTTGCTTAGCACTGGTACTCGAGCACTTTTGGGTCGATATTGGATGATGTGATTAATAAAAAATGATCCACATTATGTAAAGACCAAAGACCATGAAAAACAGAAAAAATACAATTTAATCCATTCTTGAGATTATAGGAAGCCACAGCAAGGCCTCTCAAACAAGTAGCTCCATAATGCAAGCATTTTTCATGATCCTTGCCCACAGGTAGGCTGCTGAATTCTGCGTAGTTCCAAGGTAATAAATATTGTCATATAAAACCAAAACTGCAGCACTCCGTACAAGAATCCATTCAATGTAGGGTGGCAAGCCGCTCACAGAATCAGAACGTGTTCCAAATTCGGAAGTGGATCGCCTGGAGCGAGAGATCGTGGTGTAGAAGACGGAAAAAAAAGGTCGATAGCCGGGACAGGAGAGCCAAAACGTGCTCGGGATCGAAAACGGGTCGTAAGCTGGGACGGGAGAGCAAAACGTGGTCGGGGTCAAAAAACAGGTCGCAGCCAGAGACAAACGGGGAAATCAGGAACGGACAGGTGGAAAATGGGTGGAAAACGCGGGACCGACAGAAGTCAGAGTAAAAGTAATTGCCTTGTAGAAACAGAGGTTTGCTGACGGACTGACAACCAGAGAGTAAAAGGAATGGGCTTAAAAAGGGACAGGGAAGCCCGCAGCGGCTGGCGCCAAATGATGGTGATGGCACTCAGTGATCATAATAATAATAATAATTTCCTTGTATTGTCATTCTGTGTAACAATGTACACAGAACGAAATGTCGATTGCATCTGACCCGATGCAGCCGCAGCCAAGAGAGGGCGCCGCCGACCACTTTTTAAGTCTTAGGAATGACTCGGCCGGGGCGCGAACCCGAACCTCCCAGTCTCAAAGCGGGCGCCTTACCATCTAGGCATGACAGTAACATTATGCAAAACACAAATTCTTCTTCTTAGGGTCCCTGTTTTGGTGGAAAACAAGAAACTGTTGAAGGGGTGGGCCATACTGGGAATTTTAGTACCGACCCGATTCAAGTAAATACATGGTCATATCACTACAGATCCAATACCGATAATTTTTTCTTAGAAGTGTCGTGATCATCGAATAATAACCCTACCCTTAAGTTAGTTTATATTTACGATAAACACAGCATGATGTTAGGCACTAAAATGTTTCATTTTGTCACAGTTGCCATGGCGGTCAATTGGCCCCGCGTGTATGGCACCAACGGCGGCTCGTTGACAGATTGGCTTCCCTTCTATTCAAGCTCCGTGTTCTCACTCACCCTTTGTCAGTCTGTCAACGAACCTTTGCACCCGCAAGACGTGGGTTTAGACTCTGTCTGGCTTCCTGCTTGTGTTTCCTGTCAGGTATTTTTCCCGTCTATTTTGTCCTCTTTAACATTGATCTCCAATTTCATTCCCGTCTAGTTTGTCCTGTTTAATTTTGATATCCAGTTTTGATATCTATCCTGTCTGTCCCGTCCTATCGGGTATCGACCCCATCGTCCCAATATCCGCTCGTGCAATTGGTGTCGATCTCATCAGCCTCTGGCTTCCTGTCATTCCACGCCAGACTGCTGTCTTACGTCTTCCGTCCAACGATCGCTGAATCAATGGCGTTTGGGTTAAAGTGCATGACTGCCCCATTTCCCGTGAAATAAAAGCTTGTGTGAGAAACGTCACGCATTTGGGTTCTCCTCCTGTTCCGGTTCTTGACAATTTTTTATTCAATGAGTACAAATAAAAGCGGTATGGCAGCTAATAGGTTAGCCCCATGATGCGGAGGTCCATGGTTCGATTCTAACTCCAGCAGCATCCCCGTATGGAGTTTGCATGTTCTCTCTGTGATTGCATTTGGCCTTCTTCCTGTCAGGCCTTAGCAGCAGCAGGCCATGTCAGGAGAGGTGCTAAAATTGTGCCTGTCAGTCCCACAAACAGACGGAAACTTTTGAGGGAGAGGACTGCACGATCAACATACAGAACCGGCGCTTTGAGGATATTGGTGGAAGGGTTAAGTATCGATCTCAAGATAATAGTACCGTTCAAACGCAAGTACTTCCTTAGTATCGATAATATCGATATTTGAATCGATCCGCCCACCCCTATAAAACGAAAACGAGCCGAAGCATCTTTGGGTAAACTCAACACATCCAGGGAAAAATAGGGTACTAACTTTGCATGACAATGCAGCATAATTTCTCCGACAGTTATTCATCCTTGCCATGTAATTAGGTCTGCCCGGAGATAAAAGTCGATTTGTTTACCCCTACGTTTCCAACTCATTATGCCTTTAAAGATCCACCCCAGAGAAGGATCCAGCAAGATTTCCAATGACCCTTTTCACGTGACGTCACACTGCATTCTCTGGATGAATGAGAGCCATGTCGGACGGCAAGAGGTAATTGAGCGCACGGCAGTTGAGTTGAAACAAATACTGATAACCAAGATGAAAAAATATAACCACCACTTTTTACTGTGGTGATTATTCCTGTAATGTGGGCAAGCTTCTAAGCTCAATTTGGTATTTTATCTCTTTTGATGATGACAGAAGACGGCAATGTTCATCTGCAGTCAAACTGAGGGACTGGGGTTGTGCCAAAGCACAACTCTGGCAGGCTGGCAGCTCTCAGGTATTCCAGAAATTTGCAGCAAACATTTTTTAAAAAGGCAAATAGGTAAACATACTTACAAGGTAATGTTGGAGACTGGCCTACGAAGTAATCATAATGCAAAGAAAACTAAGTGTAATAACATTTAGCAGCAACAAAATACCATATAAAAAGTAGATCAACAAAATATGAATACCGATCTATACTTGGAAAGATACTGTATGTTTTCTATTCTTTTTTTCAGATTCAGATTCAGATCTACTTTATTGTCATTCTAGTACACGTGTATACAGAACGAAATGTCGATACATCTGACCCGCACAGTTTCCTTGAATGTACAGATATAAATAAAATGTTGTATTGAGTTGGAGTATTGAGTACTAATAATATACTAAATAATTATGGCTATGTATAGTATTTTACAGTAGCGCAAATAGTGCAAGAGGAGCAGCTAACCAGATGTGCAAAATGGGCAGTCAGGTAACAAGTCAGGTAAACAGTAACAATAACACTGTAACAATAACTCTGTAAGTACAATAGTGCAGAGAAACAGATGTGCAAGGAGTGGCTAGCTATAAAGAACTGCCAGTAGTGCAAAAAGTCAAACAAAACCAACAGATGTACAGATTAGCAGCAGTTTAGATTTACTATGTGTTTGATTGACCATTTAACAGTCTAATGGCCAGGGGGACAAGACTATTGTGGAACCTGGTGGTCCTGCACCGCACACTGCAGTACCTCTTCCCAGAGGCTAGCAGAGTGAACAGTCCATGATGGGGGTGAGAGGGGTCCCTGATAATGTTCTTAGCTTGGGATAGGCAGCGCTTCTGGCCAATGTCCTGAATGGAGGGGACAGAAGTCCCGATGATTTTCTCTGCTGTCCTCGTCACCCTCCTCACACTACCCCAGTCGGAAGCGCTGCAGCCTCCACACCACACAGAGATACAGCTGGTCAGGATACTCTCTATGGTGCCCCTGTAGAATGTGATGAGGGAGGGTGGGGGCAGGTGGGCTCTCCTCATCCTCCGCAGGAAGTACAGGCGCTGCTATGCCCTCTTAACCAGTGATGCAGTGTTCACGGACCAGGTGAGTTTGTTTGTGATGTGCACCCCTAGGAACTTGATGCTGCTGACAACCTCCACAGTCTTGTTGTTGATGAAAAGTGGGGCATGGTTGGGCTGTTTTTTCCTGAAGTCGACAATGATCTCTTTAGTTTTGTCAACATTCAGGACCAGGCTGTTGTCCCTGCACCAGCCCACCAACTGCTCCACCTCCTCTCTGTAGGCCAGGTCGTTGTCGTCCCTGATGAGGCCCACCACTGTTGTGTCGTCCGCAAACTTCACGATGTGGTTTGTGGCGGACCTTGAGAGCTTGTTTAGGATGGTGATAGCCCTGGGGAGGAAACTGTTTCTGAGCCTGTTTGTCCTTGTTTTAAGGGGCCCGTTGCGCCTGCCAGAAGGCAGCATGTCATGATTACTGATGTGAATCACCTGTGCCCGCTCCGTTGGCGCCAACTGCCTCGGACTCTGATTGGCTCCCTGTCCCTATTTAAACCCACTCCTGTCTGTCGCCTGTTGTCAGTCCGTCTGCAAACCTCAGTGAATACTCGGGAAAGCTTTTTCAACCCTGACTCCCACCTGTCCCGTTTTTGCTCCCGTCTGTCTCTAGCTGTTTCTGTTCTGGTCCTGACACAGCAGGTCAAGAGGTGTGAAATATCCTTTATAATATTATTGGCTTTCTTGCTGTATGTCCTCCAGATTGGGCAGAGTGCAACCAATGATATTGTGGAAGGAAAGAAAGTAAGTAAGAAAGATAAAAGAACAGCTAAATGCTGGAGCGCTATTACCCACTGCCCCAGTGCGCACTGACATCTTAAATTAATAATTATTTGCATCAAAAGGGGTTACTTGATTGTAACGAGACACATTTACAACCACAAGTTGTGACCTTGGCCGATTAATACATAGAGAAGCAAATTTCCCAGCGGACTGCGTCTAAGAGCGGGGCCAGTGTTATGCCGAGAAATGCATCCCTGCCGAGATTTGCATCCCCAGGCTACTATAACCACTTTTACCTCGTTTTATCTCACTTTCATATCACTTTTCGGGAATGTAATGGCGAACATATAACCAAAACCACTTCGTCTTGCATTTGTTGGGAATGTAATACAATTTAAACCATTCTGTCTTTGTATTTTTTTGTGAATGTAATCGAACGGTAATGCACACCGTATATACAGTGGGACCTCGGTTATTGCGGTTAATGGGGAACAAAACCACCCGCAAAAAGTGAAAATCTGCGAAGTAGCGACGACCCTTCAAAAAAAAAATAAAAAGAAATTTTATTATTTTTTTTTTAATTATTATTTTTTTAGACCCGGTTAATGGGGAACAAAACCACCCACAAAAAGTGAAAATCTGCGAAGTAGCGATGACCCTTCAAAAAGAAAAAAAAAGAAAAAATATTTTTTTAATTATTATTTTTTTAGACCCGGTTAATGGGGACCAAAACCACCCGCAAAAAGTGAAAATCTGCGGAGTAGCGACGACCCTTCAAAAAAAAAAAAAAAAAAATGTTATTATTATTATTATTTTTTTAATTATTATTTGTTTAGACCCGGTTAACGGGGAACAAAACCACCCGCAAAAAGTGAAAATCTGCGAAGTAGCGATGACCCTTCAAAAAGAAAAAAAAAAAAAAAAAATGTAATTATTTTTTTAGACCCGGTTAATGGGGACCAAAATCACCCGCAAAAAGTGAAAATCTGCAAAGTAGCGACGCCCCTTCAAAAAAAATAAAATAAAATAAAAATCTCATCTCATCTCATTATCTGCACCGCTTATCCTTATTAGGGACGCAGGGGGGCTGGAGCCCATCCCAGCCATCTCCGGGCAGTGGGCAGGGGACACCCTGAACTGGTTGCCAGCCAATCGCAGCTGCAAATCACATTAGTTCTCGCAGCTAGCTGCGTTCTCCATCGACGCACGAGCCGAGTGATCCACCGCTAAGAGTCGTACAGATGGGCGATTTTGCGTCCGCCCGGGACGATCGGAGACAAATTCACGACAGGGTTTTTACTTGCGCCGCACCGCGGGTGCCGTTCGGTCGCTCCTGCAAGCGAGCCCCTAACCCGCGGCGCGGGTACTTTCGGGCGCGTTACGCACGACACCGACACAGTTACGGGGGTCCCGCGCACGTTTGCCGCCTTTTTTTTTTTTTTTTAACCATTACAAAATGCGAAGATCTGAAGCCGCGAACGTCGAACCGCGAAGTAGCGAGGTCCCACTGTAAATCACTTTTGAGCAGGTAACATGTTTATTTTGCCTTTTTCTACTCAGATCGCTCGTATTGAAACTGTTATGCACTCTACCATCAAGCTTATTTCAGCATAATAAGCTTTATGGTAGAGTGCATAACAGTTCTCAAAAGTGATTTATATACGGTGTGCATTACCGTTCGATTACATTCACAAAAAAATACAAAGACAGAATGGTTTAAGTTGTATTACATTCCCAACAAATGCAAGACGAAGTGGTTTTGGTTATATGTTCGCCATTACATTCCCGAAAAGTGATATAAAAGTGAGATAAAACGAGTTAAAAGTGGTTATAGTAGCTAGGGGATGCAAATCTTGGGGCGGCAGTAGCTCAGGAGGTAGAGCGCTCGTGTTGGGATCAAGGGATCCCAGTTCGAATCCCGGCTTCTCCGTGTTACATGTCGAAGTGTCCTTGGGTAAGACACTGAACCCTTAATACCCCCAATAAGCAGGTTAGCGTCTTACATGGCTGCAATACAAGGCCGCTATTGGGAAATGTGAAGCACACTGTAAAGCGCTTTGGCAAGTCATTGACTTGAAAAGCGCCATATAAATGCAGATCATTTCATTTCGGCAGGGATGCATTCCTCGGCATAACACTGGCTCCGGTAGCTGAAACCGACAACCCGGCAATGCAACCACAAGATGCGATCGAAGAGAGAACAAGATGAGAATGCTTACGGTCAGCCGTAAAGCGAACGTGCTTGTAACACGTTCAAGTGTTTGCGCGATGGGAGCATGCAAATCTGACCTGATTTGAGGCTTCCCGCTTCAAAGGATACATACCATCGGGCTCCACTTTAAGCGGATCGAATTCATCAAAGCAAAATGTTTTTCCTATTCGAGCAATTTCATGGTCAGGTTCATGTAAATTGAGGGAGTATAGAAAGAAGATGAGATCATTGATTCTGAGATAAAAACACATTTTTGTGTACTGGCTAGCGTACTTTACGACTAGATTAAAACTTGGATTGTATGAGCTAAAATCTCTTTTCAAACAGTCTCCTGTGTGCCTCTGATTCCGAGAGTGCATATCAGGGCTCTCCAGACTTGGGCCTCGGTCACCTTCTACCGGCCGACAACCATTTATTTTACACTATGTAGCTTACAGATATCCCCTAAATGTAAATTAGCTACTTGATATTTTGTATTTCTTTACATAAAATGTATATTTTTTTGTAAAATTGGATACATGAATAGATTGATATGAGATTCTGGTAAGTTTATAGTTAAGTGTCATGATTACTCATTGCACTCACCTGTGCCCGCTCGTTTGCAGGTTACCTGATTGGTTCCCTGTCCTATTTGAGCTCAGTCCTTTCACTCGCCTGTTGTCAGTCCGTCAGCGAACGTCTGTTTTCACAAGGCAAGCATATTTGACCCTGCCTCCCTTGGTCCCGTTTTGTCACCCGCTTTCCACTCGTCCGTTCCTGATCTCCCAGTTTGTCATCTGCTACGACCCGTTTTTTTGACCCCGACCACGTTCTGATCTCCTGTCCTGCTAACTACCTGTTTTTCCGTCAACTACGCTACAATCTCCCGCTCCGGAAGATCCACTTCCGCATTTAGAACACGCTCCGATCCCGTGAGCGGCTTACTTCCCGTGTCCAGCGAGCACCGGATAGCTGGCGCTGACTTTCCTCTATATTTCAATAAACTTGAGAGTAACGTTACGCATCTGGGTCCTCCTCCTGTTCTGGTCTTGACAGTTAAGTAGACAATCAAAGCAGATAATTGTCAAAATAATGAACAACAGTGTGGTATAATAGTCAAAAAACAAACTGGCATCCTGTGCAATGCAGGTGCCCAATATTAAAAACAGAATTTCCCTGTCTGCCCTAGTGGACTCTGGTGCAGAGGCCAACATCCTGCACAAGGCCTTAGCCCGGAGAATCGGGTAAAAGCCCGTTCCCTTTCCAACCCCAGTACCTGCCCAAGCTCTGGACGGTCACCTGCTGGGCACGGAGACACACGTTATGGAGCTAGTAAAGATGAGACTGTCCAGGAACCATCTCGAAAGGATCCGGTTCCACCTGCTCCCCTCCCCTGGTCAACCACTTGTCTTGGGTCATCCTTGGCTGGTTCAGCACAACGCTCACTTGGACTGGCGGACGGGGGCGGTTCTGGAGTGGGGGGCTGAATGCCACCAGACCTGTCTACACACAGCCTCTCATCCCGCCCGCTCCGAGCCTACTCCCTCAACGCCCGATCTTTCCGAGGTATACTTCGGCCTGCCTGCCACGCCCGTCTGCCTGCCTGCCCCGCCCGTCGACCAGCCTGCCATGCCCGTCTGCCTGCCTGATTCGTCCGTCCGCCTGCCCGCCATGCCCGTCTGCCTGCCTGGCATGCCCGTCTGCCTGCCTGCCATGCCCGTCTACCTGCTTGCTATGCCCGTCTGCTTGCCTGATTCGCCCGTCCACCTGCCTGACTCGTCCGTCCGCCTGCCCGACTCGTTCGTCTGCCTGCCCGCATCTTTCCTTCTGACATGGTGTGTTGGAAAAATAATCTTACGAATCAAAATTCTGCCCAATTTTAATGTATATTCTGCGTTTAACGTTTGCCCCCTTGATTGAGTTGGTTTGTTGTACCTGTATAAACCAAGCCCACCTCCTTATTGGAGACAGAAAACCAAATATGCTCATATAAACTAAATTCAGTATTTCTTTTTATAGTTTGGCTTGGATGTCAATGTATATGTTTGGGAGAGTATCTCCATCACAAAAAAATTGTTCTGTGCTGGAGACAGAAGCAGCGTAATAGGGTAATTTCATTGAGACACACAGCGAAATAAATCCCTGGCATGAAACATGAAACACCGAGGCAAATCATTAAACTTTTGATTACAAATGAACACTCTGGGCCTACTCGTAATTGAGAAAAGTAATCACGTTCGAAGAACGCGTTTCTTTGTACTGTGTTAGTCCCAAAACTGGTAATATAATACTTACATTCCACCACCGCAGCATTTAAGTGACTGTTCCTGGTAAATAGCGTAACCACACACTTAAAGCCTTCCACTTTTAATCACCGCCCTCTTTCTCAGCCAGGAAACGAAAGAGCCCAGCTTTGCATTTCAATGGAATCCACTCGGGTTGCGGATGCTTGCTGCTATTGTTGTTTTTCTGAACAGTCTGTTTGCTTGTTTGCTGTGAGCCGCATCTCACGAAATTCTGCTCGTCTGGTGGAGACAGCTCAAAGACCCCCTGCTGGCGTCTTAGTGGAGCGACTTCATCTGACCCGGCTGCCGCCGGCGCCATGATTGTGTTGTCTGCCCATGCTGCAAGTGCATTATGAAGTGCACCAAGAGGAAGGGATCCTTTCATTAGGGCTTCAACAGCAAATCCTGCGTCAGCCATGCAGACTTTGTCAACAGATAGGCAATTCGTGCGAGGAAGATATTTTTCTAGAACATTCAAGGTGTCACTCTAAAAACACTTAAGTCAAATGTAACCTTTCATAAAAAAAACGATATTGGGGTTTTCTAGACAGAAAGGCTCTGTCAAATTCCTGCAATCGGTTCCTGTGTCACTGTAGGTACCCTCTCTATCTCTCCCACTCTTTCGCCTCTCTATCTCTCTCAACCCTGCCTTATTTGGTCATGCACAATTAGATTACATTTTCCCCGCTCTTGTCCTGATTTCCCTCCAATCATGACTCTCCCTTGTAACCATTTAAATGTCTATTTGGCTCTGTGCTAGTTCATTGCCTTCTTTGTTAAGTCCCAAGCACTCTAATCCCAGCCTTTTTGTTATTCCAGTGTACTGAACCCTTGCCTACTCTTCCGGATCACAAGAACCGCTAGATAGAATAGAATAGAATAGAATATACCTTTATTGTCATTGTTACAAATGGGCTAACATATTGTGACAACGAAATTGGGCATGACACTCCAGTTTTACACATAGTGAGGGTATGAGCAAGAAGATAAAGGAACAGAGAAGATAATGTTATAAAACAAGGGGAATAAGGCTATAGTTATAATTTACATGGTATTTACACAAGAATGTCAGCATGTGGGATGTTACATACAGGGTTGTCGTGATAACGTTGTAGCGTAACGGTTGTGCAATATTGCATTTGGTGCAAAGTCATCATGGTGCAAAAATAGTCCGCATATACATTGGTGCAAGCATAGACATCATAGTGCAAAAAAAGGAAATGGTCAGACATTGTGCAATTTGAGCATTAAACGTAGTGCAGTCGACATGTGCAAGAACAAGACTTGAGTAACATTATTTTCGTATGAGGTAGTGTTGGCACGAGTTTTCAGTTTTTGTGCGGTGTCTGTTGAGCAGTGAACAAACATAGATGAACTCTTGGATTGTCGACTTCACTGATTGAGTTTACTGGAACACCGATCCCTTGCCTAAATCTTGGACCCCAATTGTTACCTCGCTACTTGACTTCCCATATACCAAACCCTGTCTGAATAAAGACCCATTACTACACCAACCTGTGTTTGTGCACTTCCAAGCCACCCCGTGTTTGTCCTTGACAAGCCCAGTTTTCTTATTTTTTATTTTTTTTTTTCACACGAAACGACACATTTTATCTGTGTCCTTTTACAGAAATATATATTAAATTGGGTTACATTGCAACCCACTGCTCTGTTATCAGTAAAAAAATACCTTTTCAGGGGAAGCTCCAATCTTAATAAAAGGATAGAGTTTTGGAGGTCATTCATACAATATGACCCAAAGATATCCTTGTTTAGAGATTTAAATAATGAGTGGGATTCTATTAAGCTGTGTCTTTTAACGGTCATATTTTTAGGTTGCTGACACAGATTCAGGGAAATTGAGCAATGAAAGCATGTGCTCAAAATTATGATAAAAACAAAAAGGGCAACAACAAGAAAATCCAAAAAGAGGAACACTTAGAAATTACTATAAAATGGCTACAGCACTGGCTTATATTAGACTTCTCATCTCATCAGCCATACCGCTTATCCTCATTAGGGTCGCGGGGGGGGGGGCTGGAGCCCATCCCAGCCATCTCCGGGCAGTGGGCAGGGGACACCCTGAACTGGTTGCCAGCCAATCGCAGGGCACACGGGGACAGACAACTCACTCGCTCATTCACACCTAGGGACAATTTGGACCGGCCAATTCACCTGAAATGCATGTTTTTGGAACGTGGGAGGAAACCGGAGTGCCCGGAGGAAACCCACGCAAGCACGGGGAGAACATACAAACTCCGCACAGGAAGTCTGGAGCTGGATTTGAACCCATGACAGGTTCCCATGACATGGACTGTGCCACACAAGCGCTAACCACTGCGCCGCCGTGCTGGCTTATATTAGGATAATACTGAAATAGACACTGGCATGGTCAATGGGTCATTAAGAAGTAAGGGTGGGCTGATCAATCCGAATATCGATATTATCAAAACAGAGCGAGCACTTGGATCAGATCGATACTATTGTCTTGGGATCAATACTATCTTCCCATTTTAACTATCATCAAAAATATCTTGTTTGTGGGTTGTATACATACATTAGAACTTTCGAATTCGATCCAAATGTGCTTACACTGTCAAGAACCCAGAACAGGAGGAGAACCCAGAAGCGCAACGTTTCTCACACAAGCTTTATTTAACGGGACTGGGGAAGTCATGCACATTAACCCAAACCCCAGAGATTCGGCAATCGTTGGGCGGAAGAAGAAATACCGCAGTCTGGCGTGGAGCAACAGGCAGCCAGAGACCAACGAGATCGGACAGATGGTGTCCATACCGGATGGAAATGGACTGACAGCATAGATATCAGATATAGAGATTGGAGACAGATAACAGACAGGACGAGAAAGACGGGAACGATACCAGACACTGGAGACCGGAGACCGATATCAAAACAGGATGAAACAGACGGAATCGATACCGGACAGAATCAAAACACACGTCTTGTGGGTGCAGAGGTTCATTGACAGACTGAGAAAGGGTGAGTGAGAGCACTGAGCTTAAATGGGGGGGAAGCCAATCATTCAACGAGCCGCAGCTGGCACCAAACAGGCGGGGCCAATTGGGCGCGGTGGGCAACCGTGACATACACTTTATTTGCACTAACGACTTTTTTTACTTTTTCTAGATGTCTTGTTGACATTGTAACAGTATTTGTATTTTTAATACTTAGCTGCTTTTTTCTGGTTCGACTTACTTTATTTTTTTCTGAATCGGTTCTTTAATAGAGCTATTTTATATTTAATAGTGTTCTGTCATGAACCGGAACAGGAGGAGAACCCAAATGCGTGACGTTTCTCTCACAAGCTTTTATTTTACAGGGAAATGGGGCAGTCATGCACGTTAACCCAAACGGCAGTGATTCGGCGATCGTTGGGTGTAAGGCAGCAGTCTGGTGCGTAATAACAGGAAGCCAGCGGCCGACGAGATCGATACCAATTGCACGAGCCGATATCAGACAGATTGGGTAGATACCGAACAGGACGGGACAGACAGGAGATTGATATCAAAACTGGATATCAAAATTAAACAGACAACAAACTAGACGGGAACGAAACTGAAGATCGATATTAGACAGGACAAAATAGACGGGAACAATAACGGACAGGAAACACAAGCAGGAAACCCGACAGAGTCAAAACCCACGTCTTGCGGGTGCAGAGGTTCGTTGACAGACTGACAAAGGGTGAGTGAGAGCACTGAGCTTGAATAGAAGGGGAAGCCAATCTGTCAACGAGCCTCAGATGGCGCCACACGGAAGGGGCCAATTGGGCGCTATGGCACTTGTGACAGTTTTTTGGGAATGTGGGAGGAAACTGGAGTGCCCGGTGGAAACCCACGCAAGCACAGGGAGAACATGCAAACTCCGCACAGGAAGGCGGGTAGCCGGATTTGATCCCATGACCTCAGAACTGTGCTGCCCCCCCCATGGTATGAATAAATAAATAAAAACTACACATACATGAAAACTCGTTGAAGAGAAGACAAGTTTGAACATTTAAAAAGGCATTAAAAATACATTTTGCGGTTTTTGGGACTGTTTACTAAATTTGGACCACAAACACAAGACATACATTACAATATCTGGACAAATGTGTTACACTTTGAATGGGTTGAACACTACCCTAACTCAAACGTCATATTTTAGGCTAAATCATAATCATAAAGCCATGTCAGGACCAGAACAGAGACAGGACCCACTTGCGTGTGTTTCTCTCTGTTTTATTGGAAAGAAGGGAAAGGATAGTACACACGATCTGTAGATCGCTGGTCGCGGGGAGCAGGTTGCTCGGACGCAGAAGCGGTATTTCTGTGGTGAGCGATGGCGGTGTCGAGATCAGAAAAGGGGTCTGAGCCGGGAAACAGACGGGATTCAGAACAGGAGTCAGGGTCAAAAAGTTTGCCTAGCGTAAGCTCAGGTTCGCAGACGAACTGACAACCGGTGACAGGAAGACGGGGTATAAAAAGTGACAGGTAGCCAATCAGCGTCTGAGGCAGTTGGCGCCAAAGGAGCAGGCTCAGGTGCCTCGCATCAGTAATCGTGACAGGCCAACTGCTTGGCATTAGCTTAGTCTGGGGCTGTTGAATACCACATTTTTTCAATTGTCAGATATACATTTATCACGTACCAATACTCAAAAATCAGATATTTATCAAAACTGACACAACTAAAACATATTTCCTTCCCTCTGCAAAAAAAGGGAAATTTAGAAAGATATAATGTTCCTCGGGGCGGCACAGCGGCGGACTGTTCAGCACATCCCCCTGATAGGTCTGAGATCGTGGATTCAATGCCAAGTACCGGCCTCCCTGTGTGGGGTTTGCATCATCCCCCTGTGCCTGCATTGGATTTCTCTGGGCTCTTGGTTTCTACCCACATTTCAAAAACACATGGTTGTCATGATTACTGATGTGAAGCACCTGTCCCCGCTCATTTGACGCCAATCGCCGCGGGTTCTGATTGGCTCCCTGCCACTATTTGAACCTCACTCCTGTCAGTCCATCTGCGAACCTCAGTGTATACCAGACTCCCACCTGTCCCGTTTTTGATCCCGTCTGTCTCCGGCTACGACCTGTTTCACCCCGACCGCGTCTGCTTTCCTGTTCCGGCTTACGACCTCTTTTTGTCCCCGGCTACGTTTTCTCTCCCGTTCTGGCTTCCGACTCGTTTCCCACCCCGACCACGCCTTGCTCTCCCCGCCCCGGCTTTCGACCAGTTTTTCCGTCCCTGACGCCGCCATCGCCCGCTACTGAAGATCCACTTCCGTGTTCGGATCACAATCCGAGTACGAGAGCAACTTGCTTCCCGCGTCCAGCGAACACCGAATCGTGGGCGCAGCCCTTCCTCTTTCCTTCCATAAAACTTGTGGTAAACGCTACGCAATTGGGTCCTGTTCTCGATCTGGTCTTGACAATGGTAGGTTAAAAGGTATTAGCAAGTATCCCGATACTTAGTATTAGTACCCAGCCATCAATAGCTCAGTACCGATTTGACAAAGAAGTTCCAAAAGTAAAATGCAAAAATAGCACATCCGTTTTTTGACGATAGTGGGCCGATTTCATGTGCCAAGAATGTACATTCTCCTCGTGCTTGCATGGGCTTTCTTGTGGCTAACCCAGTTCCTGCCCAATTTCTAAAACATGCTAACTTGAATTCGCCTGGCAACCTACAACGATGCAGTAATGTGCGGTGAGGTTCATGTCTGGTGAGGCACAGTCAGATCTCCCAAAAATGAACCTACTGTACAATTTTTACATTATTTGATTTGGAACATTTGAAGTGTTTTGTTTTAAAAACAGCATTTTAAGACAAAATAAAAAACATCAAAACTGTGGCATAGCAAAAAAAAAAGTTATAAAACCCATACAAAATAAAGTGTACATATTTTATTGTTTTGTACGGCACTATATCCAAACAAAACTTGTTCAAAATTCCCGATTTGAGTGCATGTGTGTGTGCTTATTTGTGTGTGCGTTCGTATAAGGCTTATGGGCTCTGAAATGGCTGAAGCGATTTTTGTGAAAATTAACATAGTGGCTCTTTAAGTCAAATCAAGTCATGTTTATTTGTGATGTCCTTAATCACAAGGACTCTCAAAGGGCTGCACAGACCACAGATGATTACAAACCACAGACTATTATTACACCATCTCCCGATCTAAAACCTACACGAGGGCAAGGAAAAACTCAAAACCATGTCAAATCAAGTCAAGTCATGTTTATTTTTGACGCCCCTAATCACAAAGCGTCTCAAAGGGCTGCACAGACCACAGATGATTGCAAACCACAGACTATTATTACACCATCTCCCGATCTAAAACCTACACGAGGGCAAGGAAAAACTCAAAAACATGTCAAATCAAGTCAAGTCATGTTTATTTTTGACGCCCTTTAATCACAAGGAGTGTCAAAGGGCTGCGAAGACCAAAGATTATTGCAAACCACAGACTATCATGACACCATCCCCTGATCTAAAACCTACAAGAGGGCAAAGAAAACTCAAAAACCCGAGTAAAATTAAAAAACCTTGAGAAAGGACCGCACATCTGGCATCGATCTCGTCGGCCTCTGGCTTCCTGTTTTTCCACGCCGGACTTCTGTCTTACTTCTTCCGCCCAGCGATCACCTAATCACTGATGTTTGTGTTTACGCGCATGACTGCCCCATTCCCGTAAAATAAAGCTTGTGTGAAAACGTTACTCATCTGGGTCCTCCTCAGGTTCTGGTTCTGACACCGTCACTGCTGTATTTAATTGGGTTCAATTACTGCCAAAATTCTGTCAATGTAGAACATGACATTCCAGTAGTGCTAAAAGGCTGTTAATATGTAGTTTTACTTTATTTATATTTATAAGTCCATGCACCGCTCTTTTGAATCAAATTATGGATAACTTGCTTCTAAGAGTCTTTGTTTTTCTAAGGTTGAACATGAGGCACGCAATTCTCTATTACACCCTTGGGGGCAATAGTATTTCTTGGCTGCTGCTCACTTTGTCACGGTTGCCATGGCGCCCAATTGGCCCCGCCCGTGTGGCGCTAGCTGCGTCTCGTTGACAGATTGGCTTCCCTTCTGTTTAAGTTTAGTGCTCTCACTCAGCCTTTGTCAGTCCGTCAGCGAACCTCCGTTTCCAAAAGGCAAGCATTTTTGACTCTGACTCCCGTCAGTCCTGCTTTTCACCCGTTTTCCACCCATCCGTTCCTGATTTCTCTGTTTGTCTCCGGCTACGATCCGTTTTTTGACCCCGACCACGTTTTGATCTCCCGTCCTGGCTAACGACCTGTTTTTCCGTCTATAACACTACAATTTCCAGCTGCAGAAGATCCACTTCCGCATTTGGAACATGCTCCGATCCCATGAGCGGCTTGCTTACCGCATCCAGCGAGCACCGGATCGCTGGCACTGCCTTTCCTCTATATCTCAATAAACTTGAGAGTAACGTTACGCATCTGGGTCCTCCTACTGTTTTGATCTTGACAGTTAAGTAGACAATCAAAGCAGATAATTGTCAAAATAACAAACAACAGTGTGGTATAATAAAATCGTCAGAAACGTTACACAATTGGGTCTATACTTTGTTCTGGTCGTGACACACTCTTAGTATTTCAATAGTCAATGTGAAAAATCTGTCATTTTTAAAAAGAAAATTGCAAAATTATAAGTTAAATAAAAAATAACTTTAACAGGGACCAATTAACTTATTTTTGATTTCATATTTCTATGATGTCAGTCTAGACTGTGCCTCACTTGCCTCCCCTGACTGCACGTCATTGCAACCGCATGTGTCTCCCAAAGTAATCATTTCCATGTCCCTTCAGTAAAATCAGCGTGCTCTATGAAATGACTGATAGTGAAACTCTCCTAAACGTAGTCCCAGCCTACAATGCCTGAACTGCGTCAAAGAGCAGCAAGGATCGATAATGCGGCCCAGCGCTTGATCACTGCTGTGACTGCTGAGACACTTCTCTTGCCTTAACCCTGAGTAGGTTGTGTTTTGCTGCAAAACAGCTCATGCATCTGCAGAAAGTGGTGTATTACAACCAGGGTTGGGTAGGGTTACTTTAACTTGATTACTTTTAATTACTTTTGGATTACTCCAATACCAAATATGCTAATAAAAGACAAAAGAAACTAAATATGAATAAAATGATGACTCACAACACGTGGTAAGCTTTCTCTCCTGGCTTTGATCTCAGTCAAAACTAACATAAAATGCGACAGAAACAAAATGAAAATAAATCCAAACAGCTTGCCAACATCAATTTTGCCGTTCCATGTGTTCCGTTACTTCGAAAGCCTGCACAAATTTTAGTAATTTTATTCATATTTAGTTTCTTTTGTCTTTTATTAGCATATTTGGTATTGGAGTAATCCAAAAGTAATTGAAAGTAATCAAGTTAAAGTAACCCTACCCAACCCTGATTACAACCAATGTTCCCTGTAATTTTCCACCGGTCTGAGCGTTCACACAAAGTCAGTGAGCAACGCTTGAAACAACAGTGAGCAACAGCAATCCCAAGTGTGGCAACTAAATCAATATCAAACATGTCCAAAAGTTGACATCACGTTACATTTAGCTGAGTTTCCGGCAATGCAAACATTTTTTTCACTTTTTTTCCTTTGTTTCTTTCTTTTCTTTTTTCTGTCTTTTTTCTGAAATTTTCCTATTTTTTTCTCTTCCTTTGTTTTTTTTTTCTCAGTATTTCACTACTTTTTCATTTTGGTATTTTTTTCTTTTTTGTTCTATTTCCCCTCCTTCCTTTAAGTCATTTTGTGCATAATTTTACATAATATTTGGTCATATAGGGATGAAAGAAGCAAAAACAACTTGAAGAGCCGTTTAGGACCCGAAAGAGCCAGTTCCTTTTAGTGAGCCGAGCCGAAGAAGCCGGTTCTCGAAAAACTCTATCGACTTTACTTAAATTCGTTGTACCTTGACTTCAAAATACCGCATTTAGAACACAACATCAGGGGAACCTGTGTATTTTTACCTTCATGCACTGCAACTTTGACTTAATTCGCTTCTCAATTAGCAAGTTCGAGCCCTGATTTTTGTGAGCTAGCTAAATTTTCTTGTGCGCCGAGCTCAGAGGGAACATTGATTACAACCATTTTTGTCTAATGGGCATTCATGCTTTCCTCGACAGTTTTTGTCCAAGTGTGTCTGCTGTATTGCGCGCTCGTTTTCACGTGTTTCTTTTTCTCAATGGACCGCATTGGCAAACACGATAGCTGCCGCACGCCGTCCACGCAAGGACTCTTCAAGGTCTCCTCCCTGCTGGGTTACCGTCCTACCACCGTCTCACTCTGCTTCCATTTAAGGCCTGTAATTGCTTTTCAAACTATAATTTGATCATGTGAGGTAAAGGCGACAGTCTGCCGCATGCGTGACGTCACCCATCCGAGCAGTTTCCGCACGGTGCTTCATCCGGCTGCTTTCAAGTGTCCGTCGGTCTTGGAACTGGCTGTTTTTCCTGACTGGAGATCAGGCCATGCAGGAGGGATCGTTTCCAACTGAGCCGTCTGATTACAGACTCTATATATCGGCTCTGCCAAACTCAGTGGTCACATAGGAAGCTGTGCTACTTGGCTTCAAAAGCATTTGGAAATCGAGTCTGCGGCACACTTTGATGTGCTATGCTTTCAAAATATCGAAGTAAGCCATGCATTTTGATGTGATATGGACGGATGAATGGATAGACAGGTAGAGGACATATTGTTTTGCCAAATAATTTCTTAGTTAAAAAATTCACTAAAGTGTTTCATAGCTCAGAGCTTACTTATTTGGATCACAAAATATTGCAGGAAGTATCCTGCATGCATGATTTTAGAGGGGAAAAAAAGCAGATTGTCATGATTACCTATGGGAATCACCTGTGCCCGCTCCTTTGGCGCCAACTGCCTCGGACTCTGATTGGCTCCCTATCCCTATTCAAACCCACTCTCATCCGTCCCCTTTGGTCAGTCCGTCTGCAAACCTCAGTTAACACTAGGCAAGCCTTTTTCGACCCTGACTCTCACCTGTTTTTTGGTCCGTCTGTCCCCCAGCTTCGACCCGTTTTTGATCCTGACCACGTCTACTCTCCCGTCCCGACTTTCGACCTCTTTTTGTCCCCGACCACGTCTACTCTCCTTTCCTGGCTTACGACTCGCTTCTGACCCCGACCACGTTTTTGCTCTCATGTCCCGGCTACTGACCGTTTTTTTCCGTTCCTGACACCACCATCGCTCACCACGGAAGACTCACTTCTGCGTTCAGATCGACCGGCTTCCCGCGTCCAGCAACCCTTTCTCTTTCTTCCAATAAAACTTGTGAGAAACGCAACGCAAGTGGGTCCTGTCTACGTTCTGATCCTGACACAGATTCCTAAATAACGCATTGTCTTCCAAGCATGTAAAAACATATATTTGGCATCAATAGCTGTCATTGGCACTGAATAATTGACACATCCAGCTGGACATAGAATATTATTTTTCATGAGGTATTGGCATGCATTGACAGTTTCTGGTGGCATTTGCTTGGTTAGGATGGGGAAGGGAGGTGGTTGTCGGGGGGAAGGTGTGTTAAGTAGGGTTTTCATCAACAAATTGAATTGTCTCCAGCATGCACATGGGGCATTGGATAAACTAAAGGGGTTTACATGAATGAATGAAATAATTAACTCATCTATCGTAATCAGTTTGTTAAAAAAACTAAATTTGAGTATAAATGGTTGAGGCACACTGTCAGGACCAGAACGGAAACAGGACCCAATTGCGTTACGTTTCTCAGAAGTTTTATTGAAGGAAAGAGGAAGGGCTGCGCCAAATGTCTGTGGACGCTCGGGATCTTCCATGTCTGGGAAGCGAATTGCGATGGCTGCTAGTGACTCACATTGAGGAGAGTCATCTTTATGAATGCTGCAAGCAGTGGCAGCAAATGGAGTACCGGTTAACCGCTTTAGGTTGAGCGTGAGTGAATAATCGACAGGTGCTGCCTGGCCGGGTGGTTCTGTTTCCTCCGCAGGGATTGTGGCTCTGACGTCAGGGATAGCGACGGCAAAAAGGTTTGTCCGTTCTCCTCATAATAATAATAATAATAATTTCCTTGTATTGTCATTCTGTGTAACAATGTACACAGAACGAAATGTCGATTGCACCTGACCCGTTGTAGCGAGCCGATGCAGCCGCAGCCAACAGAGGGCGCCGCCGACCACTTTTTAAGTCTTAGGAATGACTCGGCCGGGGCGCGAACCCGAACCTCCCAGTCTCAAAGCGGGCGCCTTACCATCTAGGCTACTGAGCTGGTACACATGGCTCGCGCATGGAGTAAGTGGCTCTGGCTGCTCACATTAAAAGACTGAAAATATCTGTGGTAATCTCGGTGTTTATCTGTGGTGGGCTGTCAGCGCCTGCAAAGCCGTCTCTGCTCGGCTAAAAAAGATCTGAATGATGTGATGCTAATTATAATTTGTCCATGAAAAGTTGTTAAATAATTCCAAATTATATGTTAGCTTTCTCTCATTGCTTTTCCTTTGGTAGTGCTGCTTTCAAATGTGTGCTTTTTGAATGTTTAACCAATCACATTTCTCCATTACTTGTTACCAGGGTCAGATGTCCATCTTCGAGAGCGTTCGGGCCCCGGTGCCGTGGAATGCTCTTTCACCTGAGATTCGATCTGCAACCTCAGTGGAACTGTTTAAATCTAGGCTTAAAACACACTACTATTCTATAGCATATGAATAACCTTTATTTTATGCCGCATTTCAGAATGCTCTCCACAGTGCATCATCACCAAAACCGCCATCACATCAACCTGTCCTTCTGCTGTCCTGGCTCTCGATCAACCATAGAATCAACTACAAAATCCTCCTCTACACCTACATGGTCATTCACAACCATGTCCCTCTCTACCTCTCCGACCTCTTTCACATTGCCACGCCATCCCGCACCCTCAGAGCATCCTCCCTCCATCTCACTATACCCGCTGCCCGTCTCAGCTCCACGGGGAGCAGAGCTTTCAGCCGCTCTGCCCCTAATCTCTGGAACTTACTACCACCTGACCTCAGGAATTCGAAAGCCAGGAGAGTAGACGTGGTCAAGATCAAAAACGGGTCGTTATTCGGGATGGGAGAACAGACGTGGTCGAGATCAAAACAGGTCGTAACGGGAGACAAACAGGAGCAAAAAACAGGACAGGCGAAAAAAGGGCTTGCCGTGTAAAAACAGAGATTCGCAGACGGACCGACAAAAGGGGACTGACAGGACAGAGTTTAAATACTGACAGGGAGCCAATCTGTCAACAAGCTGCAGCTGGCACTACATGGGCACGGCCAATTGGGCGCCATGGCAACCATGAAATCTATTGTGTTTGTATTTACAATTAATTACTTGCTTGTTTTATTCTTGTTTTATTCTAGCTTTATTTTTGTCTGGTACTCTATGTACAGCGACCTTGGGTGTCCTGAAAGGCGCTTTGAAGTAGAATTTATTATTATTATTAGTGGCTATATTCCTGAAAAATATTGCAATTTTTGAGGTTATTATGTTATTTTTTTATACAGTATGTGTCTCAGTTGTATCTGCATTATGTTTTACAGGCATAAAATAGTTATTGAGGGTCGGATTGAATCAGGGGTAACATTACTGAAGGCCTACGAGTGAAATACACAGCCTGCGACTGATGTTTATTTTCACTATTATGCAGACACACAATTGGGCATAGACAATGGGATATGTCATGTCAGTCAAACGGGTCATGGATCAGCCTCGACCTGGGTTAATTGCCTCCAGAGAAGCAGTTTTCTTGTTTGATGGCTTGCCAGTGCGGCGGCACAAATAAGGCCTTTTAAACACCAGCGGCAAATAAAAGCCTACACCTCTGATAGGAGTGTCTGACTATCAAGCGCCGCATTATGCATCCTCGCCGGATCGATCCGTCACCAAAGACGATCCTCAAATTAGCTTTCTTGTTTCCGTTGCATGATGAGCGTCCTCCATTTGTTCATTGGCTCAGTGTTTCCGCAGCCAGGATTGAAATCGATGAACACAATTACGAACAGCTCGTTTCAAAGAATTCTTTTCACTCTTCTAATTGTTTTCTGCTCCAGTCTAAAAATGATAATGTTCTCGAAATAAATCATTCAGCCGTGCACTTAATTCCTTCCGTCTCGGCTTGCTCCTGAATCGTTCGGTTGTGACTGAGCTGAGTGTCACCCCGCGCAACCAGAATGGATATGTGCTGTGGTGGTCTAGCTCTAAGTTTCAGAGAGCTTATGAGCTTTGGCTAGTAAGTCTAATATACTGGATTATTTTTCATTAGCTATGCTGCTAATGAGACACAATGCACGAGCTAAATCCAAAACGGGCTATTGTAAACTTAAATACAAATCGAGTGTTATAGTGTTAAAGTTAAAACTTATATAAACTATGTTGGCAGAATTACTCAAATAAAAACAAGCATTAAGGTAAATAAAATTCTCAAGCGGGAGAGCACTGTCCAGTGGCCCATCCGGGCCACGACTTTGGCAGCACTGCCCCCTCCCGTGTGTGTAGTTAACTTTATTCACACAGGAAACAGAAAAATAGACCGGAAATGCGACTTCAAAATAAAAGAGTACAAGACTGATAAACGTACAAGAGATGCAATTAGACTGATTATTGAAACGTTACTTCATGTGTGTGTGTGTGTGTGAAAGATTGTTTTTATATTTAGCAATATAAAAACAAGTTATATTCACACAGTAAATTCTGAGAAATATTACAACCAAAACGACCAACCTATCATATAGATTTTTAAACTATAGACCAGGGGTCAGGAACCTACCGCTTACGATCCATATATGGGTCTTTTTAGGAGTACATCTGGGTCGGAGATGAAACGGATTTATTATGTTATTGCACGCAAAGCCGATTTTGACAGGCGTGATGCCCAGATAACACTTGGACATGCTAGGGCAGGGGTGGCGAACAAGTTTGACACAAAGAGCCGGAATTTTTAACTGTGAGAGTCAAAGAGCCTCCCCACGCACTGACCTGCCATGACAGGCAGACACATACAAACACACACAATTAAAAACATATTATATCCCATAACACACTCCCCTCCTTACAATACCGTATTGCACAATCCTTTCATTCAATACATTTGAGAAGGGAATGTCATGATTACTGATGTGACTCGGATGTGCCCGCTCCTTTGGCGCCAACTGCCGTGGGTTCTGATTGGCTCCCGATCAGTATTTGTACCCAGTCCTGTCTGTCCCCTTATTTCATTCTGTCTGCGAACCTCAGTTAACACTAGGCAAGCCTTCTTCGACCCTGACTCCCACCTGTCCCGTTTTTTGTTCCCGTCTGCTCCCCGGCTTCGACCCATTTTTGATCCTGACCACGTCTACTCTCCCGTCCTGGCTTTTGACCTCTTTTTGTCCCCGATCACGTCTTCTCTCCTATTCTGTCTTACGACTCGGTTCCGACCCCGACCACGTTTTTGCTCTCCTTTCCCGTTTTCAGTCCCCGACACTGCCATCGCTCGCCACGGAAGATCCCCTTCCGCGTTCGGCGCACAATCCGAGTATCAAAGCGGCCTACTTACCGCGTCCAGCAATCACCGGATCGTGGGCGCAACCCTTTCTCTTTCTGCCAGTAAAGAAACGCAACGCGAGTGGGTTCTGTCTCCGTTCTGGTCCTGACAGGAGATTCTTTTTTTATTCGGGTCCTAGCTTGTCATCAAGGTGCAACAGTGTGTCCTGAAGTCAGACAACTTGAGAATGCGAATGCGATATCAATTTTAACAGATTTAAATAGGCTTAACATGGTCAAACTAGTCTGACCACAAATATCGAGTCAATTCAAGTAGTGTCTTACTTAGTGACTAATTAATAAACCGAGAGCCTGTACTTCACAATTCCAATAATAGGACTGTGTAAATGACTCCAAGAGGGAAATTGATGAGTGAACTGAAGAGAATAATAAACAGGACAAAAACAGACGGGAACGAAACTGGAAACCGATATTAAAGGGCGGCAGTAGCTCAGGAGGTAGAGCGATCGTTTTAGGATTAGGGGATCCCAGTTCGAATCCCGGCTTGTCCGTGTTACATGCCGAAGTGTCCTTGGGTAAGACACTGAACCCCCAATACCCCCAATAAGCAGGTTAGCGCCTTACATGGCTGCACAGATCACGGCCGCTATTGGGAAATGTGAAGCACACTGTAAAGCGCTTTGGGAAGTCATTGACTTGAAAAGCGCTATATAAATGCAGATCATTTCATTTCACATTTCATTTCATTAAACAGGACAAAAAAAACGGGAACAATACCGGACAGGGAATGCCAACAGGAAATAGGACCGAGTCAAAACCCACTTCTTCGTGACTTCTTTGATTAAAATAATTTGCAGAAATATTTAGAGTGAAATCATGCAATACTGCAAAACACCAAATATATATCAAAACATTACTGTTCTAGCTTTTACGTTGTTTGCTCCTACACACTTGTTTGACTCGTGTGCTACTTGTAAAGCTGCTCCGAACCAATCTTTGGTGCAGCTAAGTAATTTCTCCTGGGAGGACTTACAATGCACACAATTGGTGTATTGATGAAGTTCTTATTGATTCCTATGTATGACCGAAAAAAGCTTTTCAGATTAAGAACAAGGTTAACTCATCGAAAATCACCCCCGAAAACAGGTTAGGGCCAAATATGGGCCGCAGGCCACATGCGGGGTCACACAGACATGAACCCCGGACGCACTAAATTAAATTATATGATCGCCTTGATCAAATTATTTAAAGTGATTGAATTATCCGGTTGCAACTGGGCGCGAAGATTCAAGGTTCGTCCGTTGTTATCTCTCATTTGTGAAACAAAGGACATCCAGGGGTTGCCTTGGTAACCCCCCAGGAGTCCGGAAAAAAAGGCGTGAACTGGGCTGCTCCTAGAGGTAAGATTTATGGCCCGAGCCCGAACCCGAACCCGAACCCGAGGCAATTTCGGGCCGGGTCGGGCCCTGAAATGTCAGTCATACGGTCGGGTCGGGTCGGGTTCGGTCCTGCTTTTTTTTTTTTTTTTTTTTTTTTTTTTTTTTTTTTTTAATTAATTAATAATGTGTTAAATGTTCATTAAAAATATATACTTAAACTATGTATGGATACTAGACCAAGGAATACTTGTTATAAAATAAATAATTTGGATAAAACGGAGAAGGAGCTGTAATCGCTATTTTTCCGACTCCTATGGAAATTCCTCCCCCCCTCCGATTTTAAATGAAAAAAACAACAATTTGTTTACACCGCGGGATCCAATGCAACCAGGGTTTCATTCACAATAAAAAAGACATTACGTACGGATATTATAGTAAATCAAATGAATATTATTTGTGTACAATTAGTTGTGGTTGCGGAAATCATAGCGTACAGTGACGTTGGTGACTTTTCCATCCGCGTTAAAAAAATGCATTTTGTAAAATACGATCGCGCTTTATTGTTTAAATAAACGCGATCTCCCAATGATTATAATTAGCTCGCTTTATTTTGTTTTAAAGCGTATTATATAGAATACGATCGCTTTTGTCGGAAGCGTACATTGACGTTGGTGAGATTTTCATCCGCGTTAAAAAACGCAATCTGTAGAATACGATCGCGCTTTATTGTTTAAATAAACGCGTTATATAGACTAGGATCTCCCAATGATTATAATTAGCTCGCTTTATTGTTTTAATAAGCGTTTTATATAGAATACGATCAGGGGGGGGGGGGGGGGGGGGATTTGCATAGGAGTCGGCACAACACGTCAACATCCCCTCTCAATGAAAGTGCTGCGCTAAAATCTTAAAGGCGTACTACTACTGCTGCTGTGGATTATGGCCCAATGATCAAGTCGTCAAAATGACGGACGCCTTTAAATGTTTTCGCTACCTCAAAAAAAAAACCGTCAATGACAGATTGTGGCTTAATGTAACATCTGCAGTGCAGACACAGAAATATAAAAGATGTAAATGTTTATACAGTTTTATTTAACTTAGGCCTAGATGTTGTAACAAAAGGCAGAGTTTAATTTGTTATCATAAATCACCCCTCCTTATAAATAAAATATGTAATTTCGGGCCCCCTCGGGCCGGGCCAGCAAATCCAGTTAATTAGTCGGGCCGGGTCCGGGTCGGGTTTAATACCCCCCGGGCCTGCGTCGGGTTCGGGTGCTTTTTTTGGGCCCGATCTTACCTCTAGCTGCTCCACACCTAAAAAATTCAGTTCTGAATGAGCAAGCTGTCCGGCAAGTTCTGTTCCAGCCAGGGAGCAAGAAGGTTTTGATCAAACAAGTGGTCGAGCAAGTCGGATTCAGCCAGCAAGCCTGAAAGTCTAACTTAGACACTCCTTCTGTGTTGGACTAAAAATTAGTGTAGGGGCGCTAGCTTATATTGGCAAAAACAACCCCTCGGGACAAAGAAAGGACCCGCCAGCTACCGGTAACCAATGTTCCCTGTAATTTTCCACGGGTCTGAGCGTTCACACAAAGTCGGTGAGCCACACTTGAAACAACAGTGAGCAACCATAATCCCAAGTGTGGCAAGATAATTAATTATCAAACATGTCCAGAACTTGACATCACGTTACATTTTGCTGAGTTTCCGGCAATGCAAAAAAGATTTGCACATTTGAATGAATTGACTAATGTATTATTGCAAAGGTTGTACGGCCTACAAACGTCATTTGTTTTTACAACAATTCTTTCACAAGATTTCCATTTCTTTTTTTTTCCTGGTATCTCTTGTCGCATATTAATAACATTTTGGGGGCTTATTTAGTCGGTTGCATCATACAGAACTGTATTTAATCACATTTTTGAGTGGAAGTACTATCTTGGTAAAATTGGAAATTATTTGAATGCAACACAAACTTTTTCTTCTTTTTCCCTGTTTTTTTCTATTTTTTTTTAATTCCTTTAAAAAAATATCATTGTATTTATTTTTTCCCAGCTGTTACTTTTTCTTTTTGTTCTCTATTTACTTTTTTCCTTTGTTTCTTTCTTTTCTTTTTTCTGGCTTTTTTCTGATTTTTTCCTTCTTTTTTCTCTTCCTTTTGTTTCTTTTTTTCTCAGCTTTTTGCTACTTTTTCATTTAGGTATTTTTTTTCTTTTTTGTTCTATTCCCCCTTCCTTTAAGTCATTTTGTGCATAATTGCACATAATATTTGATCATATGGGGATGAAAGAAGTAAAAACAACCTGAAGAGCCGTTTAGCAACCGAAAGAGCCGGTTCCTTTTAGTGAGCCGAGCCGAAGAAGCCGGCTCTCAAAAAACTCTACTGACTTTACTTTTCAACTTCGTTCGACATCGACTTCAAAATACCGCATTTAAAACACAACGTCAGGGGTACCCTTATATTTTTACCTTCATGCACTGTAACTTTGACTTAATTCGCTTCTTAATTAGCAATTTCGAGCCCTGATTTTTGTGAGCTGGCTAGATTTTCTTGTGGGCGGAAAAGCTTTGGGTAGTGCGCAATTGCGCACACACGCAGCTTAGAGGGAACATTGCGCTGGCTAGATTTTCTTGTGCGCTGAGAATGTGCGGGCAGTGTGCGATTGCGCACGCGCGCAGCTTAGAGGGAACATTGCCGGTGACCAACCACATTGTCAACGCACTGTGTGATTCTGGTTCCAACCCGGCCTCCCGACTGCAGACTCTATTCCAGACCCTCTGAATCAGCTTTGACCATTACCACATCAACACACTGAAACCAGTTTATCACAATGGTTCCTGGTATCGACTGGTGCAATAAAAGGAGAATTAAATCAAATTACAATAATGCCCAGCTGCCCAAGGTTCTATCGACTATAAAAATTAGGCCAAATATGTTGTTTTCTATCCTGTTGTTGTTTTTCCCAACTTGAAACACAATAAAACGACTAATAGCAAAAAAAAACCCATTGTTGCAAAGTATTAAGGATTGATAATCAGAATATATAACAGAACAACACTTTAAAATTAAGTTTATTATAAATCTACTTATATAACATTCATTGCATGTATTTGACATTGCTGTGTTCCATCTGCCATCAGTATGTATCTGTATTTACTCATCTTCATTCGTGCAATGTTTGCGTTGCGTCGTCTGCTACAAGCCACATAAATTCCTCTTTCCACGATGCTTTTAATGTACGTTTACGTTCTGTAGCGTCATAAATTTTGTTAGCTTCTTTTGAAACTTTGTTCTTAGGTTTTGGCTTGATTCCTAACCAATTATCCATTTTTCTTGTGTTTTCTGTGCGTCTACTTTGGAAAATGATATGCAAATACGCGACCTTATAATGCTTGGGAAAGTCCGGAAGCAACTTATTCGACGCGGGCTTCTGATGGGCTGCCGAGTATGCAAATTGCCTAACGAACCGAAATTTCCAAATCGAAGGAAAATTTTGAAATCGGAATAAAGCAAACGTTTGACTTGAAAAAAAAATTAAAATAATTAAAAAAAACATAGAGACAATTCCTTCATTCCGAGAGTGTGTGTGAGTCTTGGCTAAAGTATGCTAAACATTAAAAAACGATGGAGAAGAAACCACTTTAAATTGTTGTTCAGCTATCTGTTTTCCTGGTAAAATTATCTAAAAAAAAAAGACAATGTGGTGCTCCGCACAATTTGAACACAATACAGACACTCATCTCTTTGCGACCATTCAACCTACGAAAAACGGTAGATACGAACAATTTTTCTGGAATGTCGAAAAATATCTGAACATTGCTTTTTAGTATTTATATGATCCCGCTTGGTGACATTATCCGCAAGTATAATATTAGTTTCCATTGCTATGCAGATGACACTCAACTGTATGTGCCACTGGAAAAAACTGGACATTTAAGTTTTAGAAATCTGGAGGATTGCCTTACTGAGATTCAAAGATGGATGTCAAATAATTTTTTACGCCTTAACCCAGAAAAAACTGAAATGTTGATTATTGGTCCAGCTCACTGTCGTCATTTGTTTTCAAACATTACCCTGAACCTAGACAAATGTAATATCACCCATAGTGACTCGGTCAAAAATCTAGGTGTTATATTTGATCCTAACCTGTCGTTTCAGTTACATGTGAAAAATATTACTAGAATAGCTTTCTACCACCTCCGTAATATTGCGAAGATTCGTTCAATGCTGTCCCAATCAGATGCAGAGATTTTAATTCATGCGTTTATTACTTCTCGGCTTGATTACTGTAATGTATTGCTCTCTGGTCTCCCGATGTCTAGCATTAAAAGTTTGCAGCTGGTTCAGAATGCGGCAGCTAGACTTTTGACTAAGACTAAAAAGTTTGAGCATATTACACCTGTATTGGCCAACTTGCACTGGCTCCCAGTCCACTTAAGATGTGACTTTAAGGTTCTCTTATTAACATATAAATGTTTGCATGGGCTTGCACCCTCTTATCTCTCCGATTTGATTTCCCCCTATGTTCCTGCACGGAGTCTGCGCTCGGAAAATGCCGGTCTACTTGTGACTCCGAGAACCAAGAAGTCTGCGGGCTCGAGAGCGTTCTCCATCCGGGCCCCGGTGTTGTGGAACGCCCTGCCTCTGGAGATAAGATCTGCAACCTCAACGGAAGTTTTTAAATTGAGGCTTAAGACACACTTCTATTCCAAAGCATATGATTGATGCCCACCTTGTATTCTGTTTTGTCCTGTCTTTTTCTGAGGCCTGCCTGGCTGATACGAAGGAGAAGGATGATCTGGGATGGGTCAACGGACCGGGGTCTGACCTGCAGCATGTCAACCCCTGCATTTACCAGCTGGCGTCGTCGTTGATGTCATGCTCTTTCCGGACATTTTCAACATCTTACCTAGTGTTTACTATTCTGTGTACAGTAATGCTAATTGTAATTCACCCTGTTCAATCCTGGAAGGGGGATTACCACATGTGAGGTCCTTTCTCAAGGTTTCTCTTTTCTCCTCACACTGAGGTTTTTGAGTTTTTCCTTGCCCGCATGCTGGTTTGCTGGTTTAAGATCAGGTAATTGTGTAATTTTGTAACTGTAATCCTGTGCAGTACTTTGAGACATTTTTGTGATTAAGGGCTATATAAATAAATTTGACTTGACTTGACTTGACTGTAAGCTAGATTGTGTATTCTGTGCACCTTTTTCCAAGTACAGGACTGTAGTCCTTCTTTACGCCGCTACTGGCCTGTGGCGCTGTGAGAGGTCACCCAGCATCCACCCCGAAGAAGAAATCCGGCTTCCTCTTCCTAGTTCGTGTCTAAACATTCTACACGATGTCAATACTATCTCCAGCGCACCAAGAACTTTGACATTTTTATTGTTTAGCATCTCGTGCATCCATTCAATATGGTTGGTGTAAAGTGTAAAGAATAGGCGAGCCGTTTCTTTTGAAAAAAATAAAAATAAAAAGTGGAATAAGAAAGCTTGATGCGGTTGAGATAAAGTCCGGAACTATTTTTTTCTGCCACTTTTTACCATGGAGGAGGACCTCTTGAAGCGCATCTTCCAAAAGTAAGTTAAACTCAACTTATTTATCTTTATAGAGCATATTATTTTGTGAAATGTTTAAACATAGAAAATATAGCACTGAAGCAACTTACGAACAAATTCAAACAAATTCAAACAAATTCACGATCTCGTTCGTAAGTAGGGCAGCGTCTGTATGAGACTTTTATGTGCGCCTTATGGTCGGGAAAATACGGTAATTTGTTAATCCATTATTCATTCCAATTGTTTATTCGCTTCAGATGATATAAGAAAAAATATATATGCCCACATTTTCTTTTTCCCCTCATGTATTGCCAAGTATCAGATTGCGGACTGTTTTGGGAGGTCATTTTTTTTCATTCTGGATCCGGCCCTTCTGGGAAAATGTTGTTAACCTAATGCGGCCTGCAAATCAAAAAGTTAACCTGTCCCTGTCCTAGAAGTACATAACTCTCTCACAGTTTGGGTTTAAATCTCTTTCTTTCTTCTTCTTTTTGCTCGTGTGGATATCCCTTATTATAGTCCAGGTAAGCTACCGCCCACATTCGGCGTTAAGCTAAGCGACCCGGCTGACACTCTCAAGCTTGTGCGTCCCATCTCCCATTTTGTCCGAGACTAATTGGAAACCTTGAACCGCTCTGTGTATCTTGGTGCCATTATTCTTTCCTAGCGCCGTCTTTGTTCATGTCTTCCCTGAGTGTACGTCTTTTCTTTCTCTGTCAAATAAAACGAGCGCCGCTGAGAAATGAGCGGTCACCATTGAGGCCATGTTCACCCTTTAAATTCTTCTGAAAGCATGCAGATGAGACCAGAGACATTGAGGAAGCTTGATCAGAACCAGGGTTGGGCGGGTTTCTAAAAGATGGGCTTCAATAGTTAGGCTCTTTCTTCCTCCGTGGTAGAAAGTGGCCCAAAAAAAGCGATCCAACCATTTTCTCAACCGCATCAAGTTTTCTTATTTCACTTTCATTTCAAATGAAACGGCTCGCTTCTTCTTTACACTTTACACCAACCATATTGAATGGATGCACGAGATATTAAACAATAAAAAATTCAAAATACAGTACAATATGTTTACACACAAACTGGGGCTATGACGGGATGAGGAATCCGGTGGACGCTGGGTGACCTCTCACAGCGCCACATGCCGGTAGAGGCGGAAAGAAGCACTACAGTTATGTCCTGTACTCGAAAAAAGATGCACACAATACAAAATCTAACTCACAGCAATGTTCGTATATCTTTCGACATCCCGCCAACATTTTTTTCGTAACTACCGTTTTTCTTAAGCCGAATGGTCGTAAGTAGGGGAGTGTCTGTAACGTGCGCGACACTAATTATAGGCATAAATAAAGGAACAGACAATTGATTTGTGCGAAGGCTGACATGTTTTACCATAATTCTTATACAAAAAGGGCAGAGGTGGGTAGTAACAGAGCACATTTACTCCGTTACATTTACTTAAGTAAGTTTTGGGAAATGTACTTCTAGGAGTATTTTGAAATCCCTATACTTTTACTTCTACTTGACAAAATTTGTGAAAAAAACAAGGGTGCTTTTAACCCACTACATTAGGCGACATTGAAGTCGTTACTTCATAACTTAATCCAGTGTTTTTCAACCAGTGTGCCGGCATACTAGTGTGCCGTGAGACCTTGTCTAGTGTGCCGTTGGAATTTTTCCAATTTTATCCTTCCAAAAAATCAGGCCATTATTCAGTACTTTTGCTTTCTTCAGGTGAGGAACTGTAATAGTCATCCATATCAGTAGGTGGCAGTAGATCTTTATATACTTTTTATATACTAATTATTCCGCTGGTTCGAGAGCGTTCTCCATCCGGGCACCGGTGCTGTGAAATGCTCTCCCCCCTGAGATCCGATCTGCAACCTCAGTGGAAATGTTTAAATCTAAGCTTAAAACACACTTCTACTCTATAGCAAATGAATAACCTATACTTTTCGTGGACAATATCTCTGTATTATTTGCAATTGCAATATATTTTGCTGTCTGGTAATCCTGAACATGTGTGGTCCCTTCTCAACGTTTCTTCATTTTCCTCATGTTGAGGTTTTTGAGTTTTTCCTTGCCCTCATGTTGGTTCCAGATCAGGGGATGGTGTAATAATTGTCAGAAATAATAGTCTGTGCAATAACCTGTATATATACAAATAAAAATGACTTGACTTAACAAAGCGGTTTAAGATTGCACTGTAAAAAATAAAAACATAAATAAAGCACATCATTCTTTTTTATTTTAAGTATTATTATCTTCATTTTATAACCTAATTGTCTACTTAATTCATTTCACTTATGAGGTAGTACAGTGAAATATTTGACATAACTTCATTTTCAAACATTTTCGACGGACGACGTGCCTTGGAACTTCTTTTTATAAATAAAAGTGTACCTTGGTTCAATAAGGGTTAAGAAACACTGACTTAATCAATCCCCTCCACAAAGATACCCGTCTGTCTTTATTATGACAGAGACTTCCTGCAGACGCTAACATGTTTAACCAATCAAACGGAGCAATATACTCACGTGACCATAATCAACTACTACGGGGGAATTTTTGTTTACGGATGAAACAGATCCAAAATGTCGCTTAGCAATATCGACTATGAAAACACAGAAGAGGAGGAGCACCCCTAGCCCCACATTAAAAGCATGTTCCCCCTAAAAAGAATGCCAAAGACCGGCTACAATATGCAATGTCTTCTTTGTTTGGCCTAAACAAACAGAGATTTCTGCATTCAAGAATTCAACATCGAACTTGAGGAAACATCAGTAAGTTTCCTAAATTTTAATTTTAACCTTACTTTGCTATTCATTACTTGCTTGTTTTATTATTGTTTTATTGTTGGTTGATATTCGGTTTACAGCGAACTTGGGTGTTCTGAAAGCTAATTTGAAGTTAAAATTTACTAATATTATCCTAAACCATCTAGCGCACATGTGTCAAACAGGCGGCCCGCGGGCCAGATTAGGCCCGCTAAGGGATTGAATTCGGCCCGCGAGACAACACTCAGAGAAGCGCAAGAGAAAACCAAGCTGCAGGTTGAAATATGTCAACTTGATGTTGCCAAAGCCAGGTGCCTCTCACAAAGACACTGTACTTGTATTTCTCTCGCTCCCTCTCTCTTTCCCTCTTTCTCTTTCTCTCTCTCTCTCTCTCTCTTTCTCTCTCTCCCCCACCCCTTTTCTCCCACTCTGTCTCTTTCACTCTCTGTGTCTCTCTTTTTCTCTTCCTTTGTTGCTCTTTGTCTCTTTCTCTCTTCATACCCTTTGCGCTTTCTTTTCTCTTTTCTCTCATGACTTTTTATCTTTTTTGTTTCTCACGCTCTCTCCCTCTCTTTGTTTTTCTTTCTTTGTCCCGCCCTCTCTCCTTTTCCCTCCCTTTTACTCTTTTTTTCTTTCTCTTTTTCTTTCTCTTTAATCTACTAGTCCGGCCCCCGACAGAATGTTTGTTTTATCGTGTGGCCCCCCAGTTAAAATGAGTTTGACACCCCTGATATAGCGTCTTTGATTCAAGCTTACTGGTTTAAAAAAATACTTTTTTTTACATTTAATACGTATAAAGGAAGGCTTTTTTTACTGTGCTGTATACGCAGTACAAATCAATTTAGCCTCACATACACAGACACACACACATTATATATCCATACATCCATTATTTGCACCGCTTATCCTCAGTAGGGTCGCGGGGTTACTGGAGCCCATTCAAGCTATCTTCGGGCAGTGGGCAGGGGACACCCTGAACTGGTTGCAAGCCAGTCGCAGGGCACACAGAGACAGACAACTCACTCGCTCATTCACACCTAGTGACAATTTGGACCAGCCAATTAACCTGACATGCATGTCTTTGGAATGTGGGAGGAAACCAGAGTGCCTGGAGGAAACCCACGCAAGCACGGGGATAACATGCAAACTCCACGCAGGAAGGTTCAATCTCATGACATCAGAACAGTGCCACGGACGCGCTAACCACTCAGCCGCCGTGCTGCCCCTTTTATTTTGTAAGTACCGTAATTAAAGACACACCCACCCTTTTTAACTTTTCAGCGTTGTTGTTGGCGAATTGAGGATTGAATGTTGCTTGAGCGAAGGAATAAACACTAATCATTGGTGGGGTGGCACAGTTCTGAGGTCTTGGGAACCTCCCGCGTGGGTTCGAATCCAGCCACCGGACTTCCTGTGCGGAGTTTGTATGTTCTCCCCGTGCTTGCGTGGGTTTCCTCCGGGCACTCCGGTTTCCTCCCACATTCCAAAGACATGCATTTCAGGTGAATTGGCCGGTCCAAATTGTCCCAATGTGTAAATGAGCGAGCGAGTTGTCTGTCCCTGTGTGCCCCTGCAATTGGCTGGCAACCAGTTCAGGGTGTCCCCTGCCCACTGCCCGATGATTGCTGGGATGCCCCCGCGACCCTACTGAGGATAAGCGGTGCAGCTAATGAGATGAGATTGGTAGGGTGGGAGAATTGATCCAAATATTGATATTATCAATACTCAGCAAGTACTTTGATCGATACCAAACTTCCCTGCATCGCCAAACCCTCATGATTAGAGGACATTAGAATTCACGATCTGCTTTTAAGTAGGGGAATAACGCGTTGTAATGACAGGTGAGTTACAAAATTTTACTGATAACATTACAGTAGACATTCCGGAGCAAAGTGATTGTGTTCCAGGAAAGCCATCTTACACTTTGTAACACGTTACTCTGATTAGAACACATGACATCGACATTATTTTTCATATATTCTCACCAGGGCCTTCATGGGGCCCTAAGCAAAATTTGATTTGGGGCCTCTTATTAATTGATAATTTGCATACCCACTATAACCCATTCCATGTTGTAATCCAGGGAAGGGCAACTATTTGGAGTCAGGGGCGGCATTGGGTCCGAAATTTTGGGGCAATGGTCCAATCTTGGAAATTGATCCAATTTTTAAATTTGGGAATAAGTATACATGCAGACTTTTTCATGGTATAGTTCTTTTGAACTAGAATAGTCCCATGAAATTGGTTTTGAAACGATCACAATTAAAGCATTTGATATTTAGTTTTAGTATTCGCACTGTATTTTTTTTTAGTATTTCTGTAGTCGGATTTATATTGAAGTTCAGAAGTTTTTTGCAGTATTACTGTTGTTTTATTTTTGTAATATTTCTGCAGTAGTTTTTGTATTTTTTCCATAGTAGTAAATTCTTAGTATTTCTGTAGTATTTTTCCTTTATTACGGCAGCACATATTTTTGTTGTTGTTGTATGTCTGTAATATTTTTCTAGTATAATAGTACTTTAATGATTTTGGTGTTTTTGTAGAAAAACTCTTAAAAAAAATTATTTTTTACTTTTCTGTTGTATTTTGTAGTATTTCTATTGTAGATTTTTTGATGTACATCTGTAGTTTTTCTGTAGTAAAGTATTACTGTAGTTTTATTTTGTAGTATTTTTAGCGTATTAGTAGACATTTTGTAGTATCACTCTAGTTGTATTTTTTTCTGTATTTCTGTTGTAATACATCTGTAGTAGTATTTCTGTAGTAATATTTTTCTGGTAGTGTTTTTATTATAGTATTATGAGGTGGTGTTTCTGAAACATTTCTGTAGAAGTATTTTTGATGTATTTTTGATGTACTTCCAAAATAGTATTATAATCATATTTTTATAATTTATAGTATTCTTATTGTATTGTTTTTGTCATAATTCTTCAGTTTTTGTTATATTACTGTAGTTGTGGTTTTGTAGTAATTCTGAGGTAATTTTTATCATAGTATTTTTGCAGTATTTCTATACTATTTTTAGCTCGTCTTGTGATCAAGAGGTCGCAGGTTCGATTCCCGGCTCCTCCTTGTTATATGTCGAAGTGTCCTTGGGCAAGACACTGAATCCCTAATGTCCCCAATAAGCAGGTAGGCGCCTTGCATGGCTGAATCCCTATTGGTGTGTGAGTGTGTGTGTGAATGGGTAAGTGTGAAGCACATTGTAAAGCGCTTTGGGAGTTCTTCATTGACTTGAAAAGCGCTATATAAATACAGACCATTTACCATTCTTTTCCGAATGAAAGCAGAATAATATATGAGCTCCCAGTTTTCAAGCAGGATAGTTAATATTTAGTTTTGTAGTGCTTTTGTAGTATTTCTGTTTTTTCGTTGTAGACCTTCGAAAGTGACAACGGGGAAAAAGTTGGCTCCAAAAAAGTTAACCGCTCTTTGGGGCCCCCTAGTGGTCTTTCTTATGCCTCTGATTGTTACTTTGAAGCTGGTTTTTGAAATCGAGGGGTGGAAGCTCAGACGTCCGCATCGCCATCCCCATTTCTTACATGCAACATTCAACTCCATGCAATTACCTGATACGCTGGAGAGACGAAGCTCGATCCAGGAATAAAATCCATCAAAAGGCAGCACGTGCACTGACTTGGAATGAGGCAGCACTGCTCATTACGTCTCATGACCGTCCGTGGGCAGGAATTAGTCATGGGCCGTGAACAGGTTGCTATGCGCATTCGGCAGGAGCAAAGAGTTCATTCACATCTGCTTGAGGAGTTGTTGTTGACGATTAACTCAAGACATGAAATTGACCCAAGTACAAAAAAGTGCTATCCTATATTAAAAATATTGTTGATGTCAAAAGATGCTTTTGAACCCAAGGCTTGGATGAAAACAGCAAAAGTGATAGTTCAATGATAACTATCGTGACGTCCAATTGCGGCTGCTGGAACCAGTAGGGTGTGTGTTCTTCTTCTGGTACCTGGAGGCCACCCAATTAGGGTGTGAAGTAGCATTTTTTTATTTCAACTGTTAAAACAAAAATCCATGAGGTGAGTAGGGATGGAGCCTTCCCAATTAGGGACTTCCCTCAAGACCAACCCCCAATCTTTGTTCTAACAGAAGGATGTGAAGTAGCCAGTGAAGGGAGGAACGACACAATTACTTTTCTCTATAACAAGTAGGCAGCACGGCAGCGCAGTGGTTAGCGCGTGTGCGGCACCGTTCGGAGGTCATGGGTTTGAATATAGCTACCAACCATCCTGTGCGGAGTTTGCATGTTCTCCCCGTGCTTGCATGGGTTTCCTCCGGGCACTCCGGTTTACTCCCACATTCCGAAAACATGCATGTCAGGTTAATTGGCCGGTCCAAATTGTCCCTAGGTGTGAATGAGCGAGCGAATTGTCTGTCCCTGTGTGCCCTGCGACTGGCTGGCAACCAGCTTAGGGTGTCCCCTGCCCACTGCCCGAAGATGGCTGGGATGGGCTCCAGCACCTCCGCGACCCTACTGAGGATAAGCGGTGCAGATAATGGATGGATGGATGGATGTAACAAGTACTGTAACACGTTATCCATCAAAATTTGTAAATCAAACGTCGTTACAACATGTTGCGCTACTCCGCTACCAATTGAAAACAGTTAAAACATTTCAATTTTCCTACCATGAATACTCAAATCTTGGCTGCATTACAAATACAAATACAATACAGAAATCAGGGGGTCAGCTTAAATGCACAAGTTTGGTTGGGTGGCACGACAAATAGTAAATGGTAGGCAGCGCATGGGTAGGGGGCGTGGCTTGTACAGTCAAGTCAAGTCAAGTCATTTTTATTTGTATAGCCCTAAATCACGAAGAGTCTCAAAGGGCTTCACAGATTATTACACTATATTACACAGACTATTTTTTCAGCCGACAAGAAGAGTAGGTTATTCATATGCTATGGAGTAGAAGTGAGTTTTAAGTTTAGATTTAAACATTTCCACTGAGGTTGCAGATCGGATCTCAGGGGGAAGAGCATTCCACAGCACCGGTGCCCGGATGGAGAACGCTCTCGAACCAGCAGAACACTTCTTTGCTCTTGGGATCACCAGAAGACCGGCACTCTCTAATCGTAGGCTTCGGACCGGGACGTAGGGGCAAATCAGATCTGAAAGATAAGAGGGAGCAAGTCCATGGATGATTTTGTACAATACTAAGAGAACCTTGAAATCACATCTATGGCTAACTGGGAGCCAATGCAGGTTAGCCAAAATCGGTGTTATGTGATCGTACTTTTTTGTCCTAGTTAAAAGCCTCGCTGCGGCATTTTGTACCAGCTGAAGTGACTTGATTCTAGACTTCGGGAGACCAGAGAGTAGTGCATTACAGTAATCGAGACGGGAGGTGACAAACGCATGAATTATAATTTCCGCATCAGACTGAGACAGTATTGAACGGATTTTAGCAATGTTACGAAGATGGAAGAAAGCGGTTCTAGTAGTTTTCTTTACATGCATTTCAAAGGATAGATCAGGGTCAAATATGACACCTAAATTTTTAACTGAGTCACTCTGTGTGATGTGACATTTGTCAATGTTCACAGCAGTTTTTGAGAATATATCACGGCATTTAGAAGGACCAATGACTAACATTTCGGTGTTTTCAGAGTTAAGACGCAAGAAATTGAGTGACATCCACTCTTTTATCTCAATGAGGCAGGCCTCCAAATTTCCACAGTTTAGTGTGTGAGATTCCTCCAACGGAAGATATAGTTGAGTGTCGTCTGCGTAGCAGTGGAAGCTGATATTGTACTTGCGAATAATATCACCTAATGGAAGCATGTAAATACTGAAAAGAAGGGGGCCAAGCACTGAACCCTGCAGAACACCGCAGGTAACATTAAAGGGCTCAGATGTCATTTCACCATATTTAACACAGTGCGTCCTATCTGAGAGGTAGGATCTGAACCACGAGAGGACGGTTCCTGAGAGACCAATTCATTTTTCCAACCGTTCTAGTAGGAAATTGTGGCGCACTGTGTCAAAAGCAGCACTAAGATCCAGCAGCAACAAAAGTGATGAAGCGCCAGAATCCATTGCCAGTAGGAGATCATTTGTTACCTTGATCAGAGCTGTCTCAGTAGAGTGGTTAGCCCTGAATCCTGATTGCATGGATTCAAAAAGGTTATTCTCGGATATGAAAACATTTAGCTGCTGTGCCACTACTTTTTCAAGTACTTTAGAGAGGAAAGGTAGGTTTGACACAGGTCTATAATTACTTAAGATTTCTGGATCAAGGTTGGGTCTTTTCAGTGTGGGTTTAATAACGGCGGACTTAAAAGCTGCTGGAACTACACCTGAGGAGAGTGATATGTTTATAATATTTAGAACTGAAGGTCCAAGGAAGCCAAAAAGACTTTTAATAAGTGAACCTGGGAGCGGGTCGAACTGGCAAGTTGTCGGTTTGGCCGCATTCACCACCTGTTTGAGATCATCAAGTGACAGTTCACTAAAACGGGACAATTTCCCAGGACAGCCACCCTGTCGTGCATCTGTAGATTTCAGCCCTTTAGTATGTGTGGTATTGGAAAAACAAACCAAATAGAAATCAATGTGAGCACGGAATTCATGGTAAAAGAGTTTAGTAAATTTTGGTCATTTTATTTGTAGAATTGGAGAAAGAACAAAAATGTCAGAAATGGAGGAAATCTTCGAGTCATTTGAAGATAAAAGACAAAATATGGATATGGAGGGTCTCAGCTGTTTTAAGTTGTCAAGATTGCACAGGCTAAGAAATATGAATGGTGCTCCGCTTCCTATAGTCTGTTAAACATGCTTTCGATTTTACGATTTCTGGAAAAATGAGAGATGGCTTTGTGCATCTATGATGACATTTTCCAACTGGACACCATTGGATGCTCAGCATCTCTGAGGCATTGAGCCATACAACCTTTGTATTATTTTCATGTCAAATGTTTAACTTTGTAGTAGATTTAAAACCAGCTTATAGTTGTTAGGATACAGCTTACTCTGTTGGAGTGTTGCTCCCCATGCCGATGCCGTTCCTGACTCCTTGATTTCCGTACCCCGCCTAAGAAATACTTCTGTATGTTTCTATTGACTTTGTGTTGCCCGTTTTATCCCTTCCTCTACATGCGGAGCGCTTTTTGTTCATATTCTCTGCTGAACAAAACAACATTTTTTGTATAAGAATAATGGTAAACCACCTCATTCTTAGCATTTGTAAATTCCTACAGCCATTGGTTGTCGTCAATATTTGCCCAGAATATTCCGGAATAAAACCATCAAGGGAACCCCTTATCACGACAGCTCTCTGTCTAGTATATTTTGATATCCTCGGGTGTCAAAATGAACACACGGAGGAAGAAAAGCCTTTCCTCTTTACTTTCAACTTTGTACTGATTAATTTATCACAAATTCTTGAAGGCATTATTTCAAATGTTTTCAACTGTAATCACTGCATCACTTCATTTCAAAACATCCCTGCGGTGATAGACTTTGCAACATTAAGCAGTTCCAATAAAAATGGTGACAGACATTTTATCCCGGAGTTATGCAAGCCCCGGTGATAAAAGTGTCTTGTTTCATAACGACATGACATTTCCCATTTCTCATAAACCAACCTATGTGCAAATCTGTAGTTAATTTGAGATGCAGTGTTTTTAAATGTGTTCCTACCTCTCACGACATCCTACCAATGCCCAGTGCGCATCCGCACGCACAACACTGATAGCTGTTTGTGCCCTGAAAGTTACGATTTTCATTTTCTAGTCTTATTTATCTGCTTCCAAATACTGTTTTCTGGCATAGCTTTTAGGCCTGGAGGGTTTTTCTGTGGTAGCTTTCTAGCATGATGTTTGTTGACTGACTATGGTAATCACGCAGTGTATATATGCACGCCAACCCTCATTTTATATCATCAGTTAAAGTTATGTTTGCAAGTTTCAGTGTTGCTGGTTTGACTTGATTATAAAGAAAACAAAATTGCCGCTGTCGGGTCCGCCCACGGTAGGATGCCTCTAGAGTAGGGGTCGGGAACCTATGGCTTGCGAGCCATATATGGCTCTTTCTATGAGTACCTGTGGCTAAGAGACAAATTTGATTGCATGCAAATTTTCTCCATCTCGTTGAAAACTTGAATCGTCATTCCTGTTCAGATACATGCAAAGCCAAACCAAATCTGAATTCCTAAGCAGTACTTCGCAGAATATATAGGGCACGTTTTTCACTACAATTTACAGTCAAGGTGTCACACCAAAAAAAAAAAAAGAAAAACCCCAAAAAACTCGTTTTGGCTGTACAACGCTAAAGAATCCTTTATATAAAAGCTCACTATATAATCTGTGTTCAGTGTTCAGATACCTTATGATGAATCCACAGAACAAACTGTAAATACGCCAAAACACCGGAAAGAGAACTTAAAGTTATTTGATTGAGTGAGTGGGAGGGATGGGTGGCGCTATGCCAAAAGTGCAAGCACTCCCTCCCATCTCTCGCCCTACGCCGTCTGCGGCAATGGTAAGCACATCAGGCTCCCTGTTTGCAGAATGGTGTGACGTTTTTACAAAATGACTGCTTGCATCTGGTTTTGAAACCAATATGTATGAAAAAAAGGGTCAAAATGAGTTTAACCGATCTTGAGTAATTGCAAGAAAGAGACAAGTTTAAAGTGGTATGTTTGTTGATTTTGGGACACGGGCTCTGGCATTATTCTCTTTTCATAATTTTTATCAAATCATCAAAAATAAATGTGCTGAAGACTAAGCTTTTGTCTGGGGCGCGGGTTTAGCAATTTAGTAAATTTGTCTCATAATATATGGTGTGGCTCTTTCCCAAAATAAAGTTAATGTATTTTGCTTTTATGGCTCTTTGAGTCAAAAAGGTTCCCGACCCCTGCTCTAGTGGGTAGAACGTTTTGGTAAAACACCGGATCCAAAGATTGCTGCCTGTTTGGCTTTGGACAAAGGTACTTCTCCTCAACAAGTAGGTTAACAAGATTCCAAGGAAAATCATTTACATTTATTATCTCATCTCATCTCATTAGCTGCACCGCTTATCCTCAGTAGGGTCGCGGGGGTGCTGGAGCCCACCCCAGCAATCATCGGGCAGTGGGCAGGGGACACCCTGAACTGGTTGCCAGCCAATTGCAGGGCACACGGGGACAGACAACTCACTCGCTCATTCACACCTAGGGACAATTTGGACCGGCCAATTCACCTGAAATGTGTAATAGAAATACTTATCACAGACAATATTTTCAAAATTTTATGCAAATGAATCCAACTATCTAGAGCGGAATTTCAAATACAGAGGGCCTTAATATTGAGACAATTTCTTATACATTTGAAATGAATAAATAAATACCCCATTTGTTTGCTGTGTGCGCAGAATAAAACAATGAAGGGACTTAAATGCTACCAGAATCGTTAGTGTGTCCGTGCATGATACCCTACAAACAATGGGATGATAAGCACAAATACAAATTGTCCTGTTATAATTATCCATTCACACGCGCGCATCCATTTTTTTTCCCCGTACTTTGCCGTTTTCATTACTGTGGAGTCCACCCGGGGGAGTAAAAGCCCACATTAAACCCTAACCTTACATTTGCGTATTTTGCTTTATTATTATTACGGTGTCTATTTTTTTGAACATTATTTAAATACTTTTTATTCTACATGTTATACCGGGTATTTTTGTATTTTATATCTCCTATTTTATTTTTTAACATGAGGATACTGCTGGAAATGTGAATTTCCCTATGGGAATGAATAAAGTATCTAGCTATCTATCTAGACATCTATATCGACAACTATCTATCCAGACATCTATCTAACTAGACTTCTATCTATCCAGACATCTATCTTTCTAGACATCTATCTATCCAGACATCTATCTTTCTAGACATCTATCTATCTAGACATCTATCTATCTATCTATCTATCTAGACATCTATCTAAACATCTATCCATCTATCTATCTATCTATCTATCTAGACATCTATCTATCTATCTATCTATCTAGACATCTATCTAAACATCTATCCATCTATCTATCTATCTATCTATCTATCTATCTATCTATCTATCTATCTATCTATCTATCTATCTATCTATCTATCTATCTATCTATCTATCTATCTATCTATCTATCTATCTATCTATCTATCTATCTATCTATCTATCTATCTATCTATCTATCTAAACATCTATCTATCTAGACATCTATCTATATATCTATCTAGACATCTATCTATATATCTATCCGGACATCTATCTATCTAGACATCTATCTATATATCTATCTGGACATCTATCTATCTAGACATCTATCTATCCATCTAGACATCTATCTAGATAGATCTATCTAGACATCTATATATCTATTTATGTATCGCAGATTTTCAATTTGCAAACAGTTTTTCGCTTTAGTTAGGTTAAAGGGACATTGTGTATTATTTAATGCATCTCGGTGGTAAAAAATCAATTTATTAAAAAAAAATATATATATATATGTTGGAAAACCTTGTAAAGTGTTGGACATAAAAAGCCAAATGGTGCAGTTTGGTCACTTTGACATTTTTTCCCTTTATACTGAAAAAAAGCTTCTCTCTGGATATATATTGTCCCCCCACCCTGGGATGAAACATGAAAAAGTCAACCTCTGTTTCATTTGCCACGGGTTTTGGAACGAATTGCCCATGGAAAGTGAAGTAATGCTGGAGTGCAATTTAAACATCAATGTTTTAATTGGCAAGCTCAGAATTCGAAACACATGTCTGTCCATTCACCTACGCAGCGTTGCATTTCTTGATCCGTTTCCATTCACGTATAAACATGGGCCTATTCAGATACACACGAAATCAGTTTTTTTTTTATTAACACATGATGTCTGTATTTCCATTCACATATCCATTTCATACACTTTTGCAAACACAAGATGTGAATATCTGTTTGGATCAGGGGTGGGCATTGGGTTGAAAAATATTGGCGAAAGGGCCGAGCCAGGAGGGAGAAAAAAAGATGGATTTGATTTTTTTTCTACATGTAGATCTATCTAACTTACTAACTAACTACCCTGGTATTCGACGTCAAAAACATACTCAAAAACAGAGAAAAGAAAAAAGTAGCAAAAAACACAAAGAATTTGACCATGGACGACCCAAACGCCCAAACACCCAAACAAGTTAAGCACCTCGGCACCCAAGTTGGTCCAGATGAAACGACCATGTCACTCTGGTCAGGGTGACACAACACACTCTTCTGTTCAACCGTAGGGCCCGACAGCTTTCGCTGGTTTACCCCTGCCGCATCATACAGGTTCCCTGCCCATCCCTTAGAACACGTCCAAACATCCCACAATCCTTTCACAACACCTCTCCACTCATTCCTATCACCAAAAAGAGCTCTAGCTTCCACTACATCTACACCTCTTTCCCCCAGTGCACTCATAACACCATCCATCCACGTCAATCGCAGCCTTCCTCTTGGTCTCCTTCCATTGACTTCTGCTCTGTAGATCCTCTTCACATTCGCTCATCATCCAACCTCTCAATGTGTCCAAACCAACCAAGTGCTCTCTAATCCACAAGCTTGCTCAATTCCGCTACTACTCCAGTTCTGTCTCTCATAAGATACAGTCTTGAAATCAATACTCTGGCAATACGTGAGGAAAAACGATAATGGGACCTTTTTAAAAAATAGATATAAAATATATATCCCAGGTTTTTCTCGCAATGCTGCTTTTTTTATGTAAACATTCAATTCATGCGGATAACAACAAACAAAAGGTTGAGACAAGTCTTTTTAGAAGAGCTGTAACAATATGCATTTATGAATAAATAAACAGGCAAACATCGACATGTGCATATTATAGTTGAGTTGTATTTCAATGTTTATGTGTCTATAAATAAATAATTTCCTCTAGTTGGTTTTGAAACACAGTAAATTACAGCAAAGTAATTCATTATGTCAACTTTTTAAGCACTGATTTAATAATATAGAAGAATGCTAGCTCAGAAGTGTTTCTTGGATGAAATTTGATAAATAGCTTGATGAGTAATTTAAATGCAATACATGATAGAAAATACAGCAAGTACAGTAAAACGTTTTTGAATGTAGGCCTTGGCTTGAGCGCAATGCACATTGTCAGGACTGGCCCAAGCCTTCGTGGGGCCCTAAGCAAATTTAGATATGGGGCCCCCTATTTCTTGTTCATTTGCATCCATACTATAACTCATACCATGTTTTATTCCAGGGGTGGGCAACTATTTGGAGTCGGGGGCCGCATGTGACATGTTATATTTCTTTTTAAATGGATTGATTTCACCAAATTGGTTTTGAAATGACCACAATTAGAGCAAAATGGTATATTTGGTCCCTGTTTTAAGCACTTAATTTGTTATTTAGTTGTGAAGAATTACTGTATTTTTTTGGGGTGTTTGCTCTGCCCCCTGAGATTCGTTCTGCAACCTCAGTGGAACTGTTTAAATCTACGCTTAAAACACACTTTTATTCTATAGCTTGTAAATGACCTATATGTCATTTTGACAATATCTGTGTATTTTTTGTTATTACAACATTCATTGCAGTCTGGTCATCCTGGAAGGGGGATTACCTCATATGCGGTCCCTTCTCAAGGTTTCTTCATTTTCCTTATGTTGAGGTTTTTTTTCTTGCCCTCTTGTTGGTTTTAGATCAGGGGATGGTGTAATAATAGTCTGTGGTTTGCAATAATCTGTGGTCTCTGGAGCCCTTTGAGACTCTTTGCGATTACGGGCTATACTTATAAACATGACTTGACTTGGCTTTTTTTAAGCATCTCTGAAGTTGGATTTTTATTGAAGTTCTGTAGTTTTTCGTCGTGTTGTTGTAGTTTTATTTTTCTACTATTTTAGTAGTATTTCTGAAGTAATTTGTATGGAGTATATCCGTAGTAGTATTTTTTTTTGGTCTAATATTAATGTATTTCGAAAGTAGATTTTTGTTGTTGTATATTTGTAGTATTTTCGTATTATTGCAGTAGTTTTGTGATGATAGTATTTTCGTAGTATTTAAGTAGAATTTTTTTTAGTATTTTTGTACTACCTCTGTTTTATTTTGTAGTATTTCCATATTAGAATGTTTGTTGTATATCTGTAGTATTTCTGTAGTATTTTTGTTTTACAGTTTTACTGTAGTTTTATTTTTGTGATATTTCCAAAGGATAATTTTTGTAGTATCGCTATTGGTGTAATCTGCAGTATTTCTGTTCCAAACCTCTTGGAGTAGTATTTTTGTTGTAATATTTCTCTAGTAGTTTTTTTTTATATTACAGTGATATATATTAGTATTTTTTTAGGTCTTCAGTAGAAGTATAATTGATTTATTCCCAAAACAGTATTTCAGTAGTATTTTTGTAGATATTTTGTAGTATTTCCATCGTAATATTTTTTTCACATTTCTTTAGGATTTTTGTAACATTACTGCAGTTTTCTTTCTGTAGTATTTTTGTAGTAAATAATTCGGTTGTAGCATTTTGTCTCATAGTATTCCTGTAGTAGTATTTTTGCAGTAATTCTATACTAGTATTTTATTTTCAGAATGAAAGCTTAGCAGAATTGTAACTTCACAGCGGACATTTGCGTGTGCCGAATTTTATCTCCGAAACATATGTAGTCATGAAAAGAGCAATGCCTGGCTCCCGGGCCATAGGTTCCCGACCCCTGCCCTAGCCAAGTTTGCGTTACTGGTGAAGTTTCTTAAGGCCCTAGAAAGGGCTCTCAGACCCCAACTCAGCTAAACCAACAGCTAAACAAAGACTGATGATGAGGGTCACAGCCTTTAGGATTTGTCTAGTTACAACTAATGGCTGAAATGTGATTGGTTCAATGCTTAAATATATAAGCACACTTCTGGAAGCAGTGCAACCAGGGAGAAGCTATGAAAGGAAGCTGACCGACAAGCTGGAATTATTTAATAATAATAATAATAATAATAATAATTTCCTTGTTTTGTCATTCTGTGTAACAATGTACACAGAACGAAATGTCGATTGCACCTGACCCGTTGTAGCGAGCCGATGCAGCCGCAGCCAACAGAGGGCGCCGCCGACCACTTTTTAAGTCTTAGGAATGACTCGGCCGGGGCGCGAACCACCGACCTCCCAGTCTCAAAGCGGGCGCCTTACCATCTAGGCTACTGAGCTGGTAGTGTTGATGGATAAAATATAATGAACGTCAGGGTTGGGTTGGGTTACTTTAACTGGATTACTTTCAATTACTTTTGGATTACTCCAATACCAAATATGCTAATAAAAGACAAAAGAAACTAAATATGAATAAAATTATGACTCACAACACGTGGTAAGCTTTCTCTCCTGGCTTTGATCTCTTTGATCTCCGGCAAAACTAACATAAAATGCGACAGAAACGAAATGAAAATAAATCCAAACAGCTTGCCAACATCATTTTTGCCGTTCCATGTATTCCGTTACTCCCCAAACCTGCGCAAAATTTAGTAATTTTATTTATATTTAGTTTATTTTGTCTTTTTTTAGCATATTTGGTATTGGAGTAATCCAAAAGTAATTGAAACTAATCCAGTTAAAGTAACCCTACCCTACCCTGATTAACGTCACATGATTAGATACATTTTTAGGCCAGCAGAGAAGGCTTTGCAAGCCCTCACGACTCACCACTGCATTATAGTTTTGCCAATATTGTGTGATGTGTTGTTTAAGGCAGGTCACCTCTAAATGTGAGAGCATTGGAATTGTTTCCGCAGAATGTTGAGATCATTCATGTGTTCCCATTTGGGGATTACCTGCGGGAATTATGTTGCCAGAGACAAGTAACCTTTTACCAATCTGTCACAATGGTCTAACAGATTTCTTTGCACAATGTAATTGTATTGTTAAGCTGTCAGTCAAAATTTACTCTGACATCATAATGGCCCTAAGGTGAAAAAACAATAAAAAATATATTGCTGTCGCAAAACAGTGGCTGAAAATACAATTCTTTTATATCGTATACAGTAATCCCTCGGTTATCGCGGTTAACCTGACTGCCCATTTTGCACATCTGGTTAGCTACTCTTCTTGCACTATCGGCACTATGGTAAAATACTATACGTAGCCAAAATACAATACAACATTATTTATATCTGTACATTCAAGGAAACTGTGGGGGTCAGATGCATCGACATTTCGTTCTGTATACACGTGTACTAGAATGACAATAAAGTAGATCTGAATCTGAATCTGAATCTGTTAATGGGGACCAAAACCACCCGCGAAAAGTGAAAATCTGCAAAGTAGCGACGCCCCTTCTTAAATGCTAAAAAAAAAATAAAAAAAAAATAATAATTTTTATGCAACTGGCTGGCAACCAGTTCAGGGTGTCCCCTAGCCACTGGGATGAGCTCCAGCCCCCCTGCGACCCTAATGAGGATAAGCGGTACGGCTAATGAGATGAGATGAGATAATTTTTAATTTTTATTTATTTTATTTTTTTTATTTTTATTTTTTTATTTTTTTTATTTTTATTTTTTTATTTTTTTAAAATTATTAATTTTTAGACCCGGTTAATGGGGACCAAAACCAAAAAATCCACGAAGTAGCGACGCCCCTTCAAAAATGCTTAAAATGTTTTTATTTTTTATTTTTTTAAATTATTTTATTTTATTATTATTTTTTTTTTAGACCCGCGAAGCTCTGAACCCACGAACGTGGAACCACCAAGTAGCGAGGTCCCACTGTATTCAGGTTTTTTTAACAACTGTACTAGGGGTGGGCGGATCGATCCAAACATCGATCTTATCGATACTAAGCAAGTACTTGTATAGTATTAATACTGTTTTCCTCACATTGATACTTCAACCATCCACCAATTTCCTCACAACACCGCTTCTTTATGCAAATAGTGCAGTCCTTCTCTTCCTTGGCAACTGTTGAAGTTATGCCCAAGTCGTGACTGACAGGCACACTTCTAGCACTTCCAACCTGGCTTGCTCCTGCATATGGCCTGCCAAGCATAATAGAAGGCCAATTCTATACGCATAACCGTAACAGAAGCTAAAAATGACAGGCAAATAGTATTGCTGTGCATTCAATTACAGAAAAGGACAATGCCACTTGTATTTTGTGTGGTAATGTGGTGGTTAGCGCGTGTGCGGCACAGTTCTGAGGTCATGAGATTGAACCTTCCTGTGAGGAGTTTGCATGTTCTCCCCGTGCTTGCGTGGGTTTCCTCCGGGCACTCTGCATGTTAATTGGCCAGTCCAAATTGTCCTTAGGTGTGAATGAGTTGTCTATCTCTGTGTGCCCTGAGACTGGCTGGCAACCAGTTCAGGGTGTCCCCAGCCAGTTCCAGAGCACACAGCGACAAACAACTCACTTGCTCATTCACACCTAGGGACAATTTGGACGGGCCAATTAATCTGACATACATGTTTTTTGGAATGTGGGAGAAAACCGGAGTGCCTGGCGGAAAACAGCACAAGCACGGGAAGAACATGCAAACTCCACACAGGGAGGCAGCAGTTAGAATTGAACCCTGGACCTTCGCATTGTGAGGCTGCGCGCTAACCATCCATCCCAGTGCTGCCCACTGTTATACAGTATTTGTATTTTGCTTACATTGCTGCTGTTTTTTGTCAACTCGGCTTTTCCTCTGAAACAGTTGAACTAGAAATATTTATTTATTTATTTATTTTTATACTCTTAAAACTCACAATGTAGATAGTTAATAGTTTGAGTTCATTAAATATTTGTTCCTTGCTTCTCAAAATAATAAACTAGTGGGACCGGTTCATCTATTCAATGATCATGTCAGATATCGAAAGTGCTTGTATAAAGAGTTAACACTGTACTTGTAATTATTATTAAGCCAAACTCAACCGCAATGTATTGCCCCCCCCCCCAAAAAAAACCCTAATTCGACTCCAATATTTTGCCAAAATATAGAATCTTTTAATATGGATAAAAAAATAACAAGGACACCCTGCAGGTTGGCTATTAATTGAACAAACTTTATTCAACCTTTGTCCTCTGCAACACTTGCAGCAAGGCGACGGCCAACCGAGCCATCAGTCGCGCTCCAGCAACTACACGGACAAAAGCACATGTAGGCAGGATGCTGGCTGACCTGCGGGGTATTCATGCAGAACCGAGGCTCTGCGGCCATGACGCGGGCCTACTATGAAGAGGTGCTGACACTTGACTTCAACAAGCACAAACATGCACATTCAAAGAGTCGTGCGCTTAGCTTTTCCAGGCTTAGAGGGAAAGCAAGTGAGCAGAGACGGAGACGACAGGGAGGGGGTCCGCCTGGACAGCTGAGGACGTTTGCATCCAACACCACCTCACACCTGTTACTCATCATGTCCGCTACAGCGCACACAGTCTCATGGGTGAATGAAGCTCAGTGCACGGCGGCAAAATAAATTGTCTTTATTGTCATTGATATTATGCATTGTGTTCAGACAGGACATAGCAAATAGATAGATAGATAGATAGATATTTTATTCATCCCCGCAGGGAAATTCACACTCCCAGGAGCACCCCTGCGCTGGAGAACAAAACAATAATAAAGCAAAAAGAATACGATACACAAATACCCAATGTGACGTGGTAATACCCAATGTAGCGTGTTATATAGAGTATCTAGGTAGTGTTACACAAAATATACACTGCAATAAAAATACGGTAATATGCAATGTGGGCCTTTACTCTGCCGGGTGGAGTTAAAGAGCTTCATGGCATGAGGAAGAAAAGATCTCCTCAGTCTGTCCATGGTACAAGACTGTGACAGCAGTCTGTCGCTGAAGCTGCTCTTCTGTCTGGAGATAATGCTGTGTAGTAGATGTGATGAATTGTCCATGATTGACCACAGCTTTTCCAGTGCCCGTCTCTCAGCTACTGTTGTCAGGCTGTCCAGCTCTGTGCCCACAACAGAGCTCGCTTTCCTCACCAGTTCATTGAGACGAGAGGCATCCTTCTTCTTAGCGCTGCCTCCTCAACACACAGTTGCATAGAAGAGGACCCTTGCCACAACAGTCTCATAGAATATTTTCAGCAGCTTTTTGCAGATGCTGAAGGACGCCAGCCTTCTGAGGAAGTAGAGTCGGCTTTGACCTTTCCTACATAGAGCTTCTGTGTTGGCAGTCCAGTCCAGTTTATAATACTATCAAGAGGGGTGGGTTTAATGTGTGTTGGATGGCTGTTACTCTCTACTGTGATAGGCTAGTGCTGGGGTGGCTAACCTTGTCCTAGAGAGCCGCACGTCCTGCATGTTTTGGAGGTTTCTCTGCTCCAACATAGGTTACGTCAATTTCCGTAGTAGCATTCTTATAGTATTTCTGCTGTAGTGTTTTTGTAGTATTTCCATCGGAAAGAGCTAAGAAATATGCTGAAAGAACTGTTTGTGTTGTTTACCTTGGTAAAAGAAACCTGTTTACACCAATGATCTTTGCTTTTATTCTACATAGTATGTCTTACTGCCAGTATATAGGTGCCGCTTTAAGGGGTTAGGGTTAGGGTTAGATAATAAGGGGAGCAAGTGGCTGATGTTGATAGTTATGGTGCTGTGGTGCCCAACTATGGCAACCGGAAGAAAATTCAACATCCATACAGCAAGACCAGTAGTTGGCATTGAACCCGGAGCCTCTGAAGTGCGAGGCAGATTTGCGCATCAGTAAGCCTTTGTTTCTTAAAAATGAAATTATGTCCTTGAGAGCAAAACTTTTGCTGCTTATGGTTGAGAAGATACATATTTCATGTTGTGTGTAGGCAACAAAATGCCATATCGGTAGTTGAGGAGGTAAACATCATAATTTAGACCAGCCATTTCCTGTGACAGGATAAGTGAGATCTGTTTTTTTCTGTTCCTTGTCGTTTTCATGCAAGGAATCCATCTCCTGCTGTTGAAAAGTAGATTGGCTTCATTTTGCAAAGTTCATGGAAATAACAAGACGGTAAGTCATTTCCTCACCGGCATTTTAACTTCCAGTCCATGCAGATGATTTATTGTTTTAATGAAAACGCAGGGTGATGTCTTGTTTTCTGTGCCGTTCTTAAAGTGTTGATTTGAGGCGGGGTGAAGCAGAGCAACCTTGAGAAACGCTTTGCTTGGAAGGTTGACGAGATTCAAGCGAACATCACAAGTTTCAACTTCAATTTTATTGTCAAATATGATACATGCACAACATACGGCACAGATGAAATTACATACTCCTTTCCACGTGCAAGCGTGCAATGAATTGAGACACAAATATAAATAACAACATGGTAAAAAAACAACAACTATGCATATAAAATATAAAAATATATAAGGTTTAAGATAAAACAAATGTAGAAAGTATAAGCCTGAATTTAAAAAGAGCAGTTTTGCATTGATTTGGCAAAAGGGTTGTAGGGGGGGGTCAGGGAGAGAGTTTAAAGTCCTGAAGAAGCTGTCCTTGAGCCTGCTGGTTCTGGCTATGAGACTCTTTTTCCTGATAGCAGCAGGTTGGAGAGCTGGTGGAAGGACGCCTAACGAATCATCAACTGCGATGGCAGATTATGTTGCATGTAGTTCAACGTGCACGGAAACACACAATGGATATCCACATTTACCCAAAGTATACTCATGTTTTCAGACTCTCATGCAAAAATGATTCTTTTACACGTCTTCTAGATAAACTTTTAACGGTCATATACCTGTCAACCTAAGTCAAATGCTCAATTGCAGTTCCCTTATTAAACTAATAGGAAAAAAAAACATTACCAACACAGCTAGGCACTTATTTACTCACGGAAAGACTGTAGAATACCTGTGTCAATCTAATAGCCCACGGGCTAAATGTTGCCCGCCACATCATTTTATGAGGCCCTGCGAGACATGCTCAGAAATTGAGTATCAAACAATGACTTGAAGTTTCATATATCTCCACTAGATGTTGCCAAATCTCAGCACCAAGCTCAAAGCTGTATTTTCTGACCACCATCGATCAACCCAACATTGAAAACCCCTTCCGATGTTAATTGACTTAAAATTATGTTCATATATATAGTATGATAAGACATTAAGCACGAAGGCGCAGTGGTTAGCGCGTGTGTGGCACAGATCAAACCTCCTGTGTGGAGTTTGCATGTTCTCCCCGTGCTTGCGTGGATTTTCTCTGGGCACTCCGGATTCCTCCCACATTTCTAAAACATGCATGTCAGGTTAATTGGCCGAGTGAGTTGTCCATATCTGTGTGCCCTGTGACTGTCTGGCAACCAGTTCAGGGTGTCCCCTGCCCACTGCCCGAAGATAGCTGGTATGGGCTTCAGCACCCTCGCGACCCTACTGAGGATAAGCGGTGCAGATGGATGGATATGATATGACAGAACAGAACAGAACGGCAAGGCAGCTGAGTGGTTTTGCATGTCCACAGAATAGTTCTGAGGTCATGGGTTCAAATCCAGCTAGCAGCCTTCCTATGCAGAGTTTGCTTGTTTTACCTGTGCTTGTGTAGGTTTCTTCCGGGCAATTTGGTTTCCTCCCACATTCCAAAAATCATGCATGTCTTGTTAATTGGCCGGCCCAAATCAAGGTGTGACTGAGCAAGTGAGTTGTCTGTCTCTGTGTTCCCTGCAACTGGCCTGCAACCATTTCAGGATTTCCCTTGCCCACTGCCTGTAGATGGCAGAGATGGGCACCAGAACCCTAGCGACCCGACTGATGATAAGCAGTACAGATAATGGATGGATGAATATGATATAATTTAATGTAATATAATATCATGTAAGCACCGTGGCACAGTGGTTAGCGCGTGTGCGGCACAGTTCTGAGGTCATGAGATCAAACCTCCTGTGAGGAGTTTGCATGTTCTCCCCGTGCTTGCGTTGGTTTGCTCCGGGCACTCCGGTTTCCTCCCACATTCCAAAAACATGCATGTCAGGTTAGTTGCCCGGTCCAAATTGTCCCTTGGTGTGAATGAGCGAGCGAATTGTCTGTCCCTGTGTGCCCTGCAGTCGCTGGCAACCGGTTCAGGGTGTCCCCTGCCCACTGCGTGAAGATAGCTGAGACAGATAATGGATTGATGGATAATATAATACAGTGGAACCTCGGTTTTCAAATGCCTCTCAGTTCGAACAAATCGGTGTCCGACCAAAAATTTCGAGAAATTCTTGCTTCGCTGTTCGGTCAAAAAATCGGAGTTCGAACGCTGGTGGTAATGCGTGAGTGCGTACGCTAGTGTGCGATGTTGAGCAGCGTACGGGTGTTTTAGCCCCTTATTATGCCTCCGAAGAAAGTCAGTGCAAGCAGCAAAGTTGCTACAGGTGAAAAAAGAAAAGTAGTGCGTACAACTATTGCATTTAAGAAAAAATAATAACCAAATATGAAGGAGGTGTGCTGACCACCACAAAGGTAAGAAATCCTATTCATAAGATTACGATAACGCGAACGTACGATTAGCTTAGCTTTAAGTTTACGTTAACATTCAGGATGTTGGAACGGAGCCCAACATTGAGGGTGTTGGAACGTAGCCCCCTTTCCAACGAACCGCTCACCACTTGTGGAGACCCCGGTGCTAAATGACTTGTAGACGACCTGATTTTTTTTATTTTTTACACGTTCATGTTAGGGGAATCTTTCGTACGAAAGATTACGATAACGCGAACGTACGATTAGCCTGGGTTAGCTTTAAGTTTACGTTAAACATTCAAGGTAAACATTCAGTGTGTTGGAACGGATTAAAACGATTTACATTAATTTTAATGGGAAAAATGATTTCGGTGATCGAACAAATCGGTTTTCGAACAGGTTTCTGGAACGGATTATGGTCGAGAACCGAGGTTCCACTGTATAGAATATGCTTGGATAATTTTTTTTTTCAAAAACTAACACAGGTCTTTTTTTATCGGTAGCACTGTTCCAGTTGTTTTAAATAAAAACAATATTTGAGGAAATATCCCGACACAACACTCGCACATGTTAGTTACTCTATATAAAAGCTTTCAATTATAAAAGTCAGCTGTCCAAGCGTGCCGCTCTTTCTTCCCTTCAGTCACGACAGATTCAACAAAATGATTTCCCAAAAGGCCACCGCTCCGTGGGCTCCATAGCCAGCGGCCCCGAAGCTACTACCTCTGAGCGGCAAAGCACTTGAACAACATCAAACTGGGATTGCACCACTCAAGTTCACTAAATCTCCTCCCTCTCAACACGTATTAAAACCTGAGCTGCAAAGTGCCACGGGGGAGGCTGGATCACATCATATTCGTTTGTCTCTGCGTTTCCTTTTTTTCTTATAAATATGTCTTTGTGTTAGCCGAGGCGACCAGAGTATGTGAGTGATTATGAGCGACTACATTTATACGGCAGGCTAATGTACCAACCGCATATGGCTTCAATTAGGCAACAATTTGTTTCCAAATGTCTCACGGTTCATTACGAGACCTTGCAAACATCCTGTGCGCTTTCAAACAATTCTGCATTTGTCTGCCCACTCGCTCGTGTCCGAATGGCGTCGCCCTCCTGATTATGGGAACGCAATACATTTCTTGACAACTAATTTATATTCGCGTATGTATACATTGATTTGTTTGTTATGTATTTTGAACCCAAGGCAGAGATGAATAATGTAGCCAGGGCAGGAACACAAACAGTATTGAGCCTGTTTCTTTAGGAGTGGGCGACACTGGTCTTTCTAGTATCAATCTGATCCAAGTACTGTATTTTCTGCACTATAAGGCGCACCGGGTTATAGGGCGCACCCCGAAAAAAATAGTTTTTGGTCCTATTTTTGACATACATAAGACGCACCGGATTATAAGGCGCTACAATGGGAACGTCGACAAAACAGTCAGATAGTTCAGTCCAACTTATTACCTCCTTAACATTCCGAAAGCTTGCAAAGACGCAAATACGTGTCAAGAACACGTGCGGATGCGGTGTCCGTACGATGTCACTCAAATGCATCGTTCCATCATTCGGAAGGTTAAAGTCTTGGGATTCAAGAAATGCCAACCATTCCTTAATATCTATTTTCTTTTTCGCTCGCAACTTTACCGTGCATATGACAATAAACACTTGGAATTGAGTTTAATTTAAAAATAGACACTCCATTCCATCCATTATCTGCACCGCTTATCACAGAAACATCGAGTTCAGTCTGAAACAAGATAGAGGGACAATATAAAACCCGGAGTAGCTCACCGAAGTTGTTGTGTTCATAATAATGTGCAGCCAATGTCCTCTTATATCCGTGAGGGTAGTAAATCCAGGAGAATACAATATTTACAAATACAGAATAGAAAAAAATGCTTTCTCTATGCCGTCAGCCACATGCTATACACATTCATCTTTTTCGGCCAATTGCGGCTTTGTTTCGCCGTTTAAGCAAATGCCAGCCTGTAAATGATAAAAAGGATCCGCCCCTTGACCTCCGAATAACTTTAGCCAATAGTGATCGATTCAACTGATGATTGACACATCTTTTTCGGCCAATTGCAGGCTTTGTTTGCCGTTCAAGCCAATGCCAGCCTGTAAATGATAAAAAGGATCCGCCCCTTGACCTCCGAATAACTTTAGCCAATAGTGATCGATTCAAATGATGATTGACACATCTTTTTCGGCCAATTGCAGGCTTTGTTTGCCGTTCAAGCCAATGCCAGCCTGTAAATGATAAAAAGGATCCGCTCCTTGACCTCCGAATAACTTTATCCAATAGTGATCGATTCAAATGATGATTGACACATTGGTTAGCCAATGAAACGCCGGTAAATAAATCCCAGCATACACCGCGTACTACTTGGCGTTTGGGGGAAAATCTAGTCGGCGGCTGCAAGAAAGTTGGAAAACTTTGCAATTTTAAAATTGATCCATAAATAAGGCGCACTGTATTATAAGGCGCATGGTCAGCTTTTGAAAAAAATAAAGGCTTTTAGGTGCGCCTTATAGTGCGGAAAATACGGTAAATACAGGATAGTATCGATTAATACCGATCTGATACTCCTTTTTTCTTGGAAATCTCATGATCATCGAAGAATTAAAATCCCCCTTGAGTTACTTTAGAATTATGATTAAAAACATGATTATTAATTAACCACAATGCAAACTTTAAGAATATATATCTATATCAATTTTGTATTACCGTAAATTCCGAACTATAAGCCGCTACTTTTTTCCCAAACTTTCACCCCTGCGGCTTATTCAGTGATGCGGCCAATTTATGTAATTTTTCTAACAACCGCCAGCGGCGCTCGAGTTCAAGGCACATGACGCAGCTTACAAGCTAAACGCAATCGAGCGAGCGTGTTGCTACCGTGTTTATGAATAAGGGAGCGTGGGAGGTCGTCTATATGATAAAGTCTCTTTCCCATACTGGGAAAGACGACTTTGATGACGTCGGTTATAAGGAGAAAGATGAGGACGGTTTACCGTGGTTTCTGCCAGTATGGTGAGTTTGATTTAACAGACTGGTTCACTGTGCTGCGAGCGTGTTTCTAGTAGCGTTTTGCTACCCTTCACAGGCACGGTTTGGGATTAAAGTTATAATAATATTATTAAAGCTTTGAAAACTCTCTCGGTGTACCGTCTTTCTTTGTAAATATGTGTAACCATGTATAATATGTATTTGCAACGGTATATTTTTGTAATGTATTTATTTTGGACACTTCTTCTGATAAGTCTTGCACTGACCAATTAAAAAGAAGGGGCGTAACAGACGCGGGGGATGACGGGAAGTGGGGACCGGTAAAGGTGAGTGTTTGTGGACACGTTAGACAATAGTGGATATATATTTTTCCCACCCTTACCTTCGGAAATATACACTTTTTTTCCTTGGATTATTTTTAATGGGACCCGGACTCTGCAGGTCTGCACCTAATGTTAAGTACCGGTATCATTTTCCGTTATTTTGCCGGCTGTGGTTTTTGAACTGTGTACTCTATGTCCAGTTAAAATCACGGGACTCAAAGTAGATTTTGGATTAATTTTGAGATTATGTTACATGTTTTAATATGGGCGCATGCGGCTTATATGCAGGTGCGGCTTGTGTAGGTTCAGAAGCGGCTATCCTCCTAGAATGTGGTGGGTGCGGCTTATAATCAGGTGCGCTGTATAGTCCGGAATTTACGGTACAACTGTTTCAGAACAAAAGTTTAGAGTGTCACACCAAATACAAAAGGAGCAATTTTACAAAAATACAAATATCAACATGACGACTACAATACTTTGCATGTCACAATATTTTGAAAATGAATTTAAAGTGCAAATGGTGTAAAAAACACAAACCTATAACAGTATACAAAATAAAATACTTAATGACCACCTTTTAAGATCATAAGTCAAGAGACTCAAACAAAAAAAAGAGCAACATAACAAAATATGAATAGTGTTTTACAATGTTAACAGAATGTTAACAAGAAAACTAAAAAAACGTATTTTCTGGACTTAAAGTTTAGAAGTCCAGATTTTGAAAAGTGTTTGGTCATTGTAAAAAAAAACACAAATTATTGTCATTGATTCAGTTAAAATACAAATATCCATCAATATTCAGAATAATGATAGGGTTATCTACCCATAGATAACCCAATATACACATTAAAAGTAAAAATGCAGACATGGTACCATAAAAACTCAATAGCAGTATGATTAAATCAGTCAATGTTCAAGTCAAGGCGCACCCAAAAACCTCAAATTTTCCAGAGATTCAAAAGTGCGCATTATACTCTAGTGCGTCTTTATAGAGTCGAAAATATGCTAAATGCATTCCTAAATGCATAAATGAAACCAAATACATTAACCATTTATGAATTAATCGATTCGTTTTAGTTGTGGAACCAAATTTCTGAATACAGACGCTGCCCTACTCATGAAAGAGATTGTTTGTAAGTAAGATTTGTTTGTAAGTTGCTTCAGTGCAAGATTTTGTATGGGATGTATGTTTAAGGTTTATATAAGTATGTTTATAAGGTATAAGTAACCTGTATTGTTTTGTACTAAAAAATAAACATTTCATAAGATAATATGCTCTATAAAAATAAACTAAAGTTAAGTTTAACTTACTAGTGGAAGATGAGTTTCAAGTGTTAGGCGACTTCCTCCTCCATGGTAAAAAGTGGCCGAAAAAAAGCGATCCATCCACTTTCTCAACCGCATTATGCTTTCTTATTCCACTTTAATTTCAAATGAAACGGCTCGCCTCTTCTTTACACTTTGCACGAAAAATATTGAATGGATGCACGAGATGTTGAACAATAAAAATGTCAAAGTTCTTAGCGCGCTGGAGATACAGTATAGAATGTTTACACACGAACTAGGAAGAGGAAGCGGATTTCTTTTTCGGGGTGGATGCTGAGTGACCTCTTACAGCGCCACACGTGGGTAGCAGGAGGAAGAAGCACTACAGTACTGTCCTGTACTCGGAAAAGATGCACACAATACATACTCTATCTTACATCAATGTTCGGATATTTTTCGACATCCCGAAAAAAAATGTTCGTATCTACCGCTTTTCGTTAGTCGAATGGTAGGGGAGCATCTGTATATCACCTCCCCTTTAAGTCTTGCATCTCAAAAAGCATGTGCCTGGTCATCCATATCTAAAAGCATCACCTCGAAACAGGGGAAACAATGCTATATAGTATTATGACACCAAAGAGGAGGCCATATTGATACCCTCCCACAACCTCTTTTCCAATGTGTTCCTGTCATCTTACCACCAGGATGTGTTAGAAGAAATAATGACTGATGATGTGTTGTGGGGCATGTCAAAGCCACAAGGGGTCACGTTCTCTACGCATCTCTCCTTCCTATGCGAAAAAATTACACTCACCAGCACACACGGATACAGCCATGAACCTCACACTACAAACAACACTATGAAGGTCCATCCATGGAGCTGTCAGTTTGTTTGCCGGTGTGTCATCATTCCCAAGCACGTCCTCCACCTATCTGTTGCCCATACCACCCAACTGATCGTGACCTCCCTGGTGGAAGGTTCGGAGAACCAGCTCATTGTCTTTCCCAACGGGAAACCCAGAGAAAGGAAAAGGCGTTGTAATCTGAGCTCAGCGGTAGCTATGCACAAATTGTGGGTTGGAGCTAGCGGCCATGCTTACAGGTGTGCCTTATAGTAACTGTAGGGAAAATGAGGAAAGACGGTTTTACGGGGTTTTTGTACATGCTTGGATATACAGTGGTACCTCTTCATACCAGCTTGGTCCGTTCCAGGATCGTTCTCGTAACTCTAATTTCTAGGGCAATGAGAAAATTTTCTCCACAGGAGATAGTTAAGGGCGGCACGGTGGAAGGGTGGTTAGTGTTCTGCCTCCTAGGCAGTTACAGTGGAACCTCGGTTCTTGACCATAATCCGTTCCAGAACCCTGTTCGATCACCAAAATCATTTTTCCCATTAAAAATAATGTAAATCATTTTAATCCTTTTCAACACCCTGAATGTTTACCTTGAATGTTTAACGTAAAGCTAACCCAGGCTAATCGTACATTCGCGTTATCGTAATTTTCTGTACGAAAGATTACGCTATTATGAACATGTAAAAATTAAAAAAAGGATAAAGAAAAGAATTATGAATAGGATTTCTTACCTTTTTGGTGGTCAGCAGAAGGCGCAAGTGGACGGTGGAGAGTGAAAAATCATCAAAAGTTTTTCAACCTCTTCCAAAACTTGCGGCCTTATAGCACTCACTCCCTTAGCCACATCACTAGATTTCACAGCCTCCTTATTCTTTAGTATCGTACTGATCGTAAATTTAGCCATGCTGTATTCCCTAGCAAGATCCGAAACTCGCACACCTCCTTCATATTTTGCTATTATTTCTTTCTTAAATGCAATAGTTGTACGCACTACTTTTCCTTTTTCACCTGTAGCAACTTTACTGCTTGCACTGACTTTTTTCGGAGGCATAATAAGGGGCTAAAACACCCGTACACCGCTCAGCATCGCACCCTCATTAAACTTGGAGTTTGAGACGCTACATCCTGACTCTCAAGTGATCATTCAGGGAGTATGGCTGTCTAATTTTGGTTATGAACACCATTAGGAGGGCAGTACAGTTAGCGCGGAGCCCCACGATGCTGAGATTCAAGGTTCAAATCCAGCTACCGCAGCCTCCCCGTGTGGAGTTTGCATGTTCTCCCCATGGCTGCGTGGGTTTTCTCCCACATTCCCCAAAAAGCATGCATGTCAGGTTAATTGGCCCATCCAAGTTGTTCCCAGGTGTCAATGAACGAGTGAGTTGTCTTTCCCTGTACCAGTTCAGGGTGTCCCCTCCCCACTGCCCGAAGATGGCTGGGATGGGCTCCAGCACCCCCGCGACCCTACTGAGGATAAGCTGTACAGATAATGGATGGAGATATTTAAAAACTCATCTCATCTCATTAGCTGCACCGCTCATCCTCAGTAGGGTCGCGGGGGTGCTGTAGCCCATCCCAGCAATCATCGGGCAGTGGGCAGGGAACACCCTCAACTGGTTGCCAGCCAATCGCAGGGCACACAGGGACAGACAACTCGCTCGCTCATTCACACCTAGGGACAATTTGGACCGGCCAATCCACCTGAAATGCATGTCTTTGAAATGTGGGAGGAAACTGAGTGCCCGGAGGAAACCCACGCAAGCACGGGGAGAACATACAAACTCCGCACAGTAAGTCCGGTAGCTGGATTTGAAACCATATTTGAAGCCGTATTCAGGAGGACAAAATATGAGTCTAAGGGCCCGGTCACACAGCCATTTACGTCTGTATCGCGGCTGAATCACGACCAGAAATTTCTGCCCATGAAGCAGACGCTGTTGGACGCTTTGAGATCGCAATACAGACGAGATACAGCCATGCTTTACACGCGGCAAGAAATTCACACGTGGCTGGCCGCGCGAAAAAGTTTTGCGCTGCTCAAAACTTATATGACGCGGTACAGACGCGGAACGACGTGCTACGGCCGCGGCCGGGGCGCGGTTACACGCGGGTAGGACGCGGAATTTTAGCGGGTAATCGCGGGTGGAGCACGGTCATAGCACGTTTGTTCTGCGTCTGTATCGCGGCTGAATCACGTGAATTAGCGTGTGTAACGCGTGTGACGGTCAAACGCCTTTCTCCGCGTATATTCAGCGCGATTTGCCGAGCACACGTCAGTTGTGCTCGAGACGTCAAGGGGTGAACATGGATCCCCGTCACCGTAGTGACCTCGTCTTAATCCATTTTTATTTCTTGACATTTCTTTTCATTTCATAACAAGATAATAAAATAAAAATGAAAAACTATTACAATAATAACATATTGGCTTCTTCTTCGGTGCCATAGCTTGAAATCTTGATCTTCACGGGACTGTGTCTTGAGCGGTTATGATTTCTACAGCCCGGCTCGGCAACTTTTATACCCGTGGTCCACACGCGGAAACGACGTGGAACTGACGCGATGAGGAAGCGGAACAGCCGCCGTCGTCTGTTTCGCGGGCATACCACGGATGAACAGCGGGTTGGCCAATTTTGCGAATTTTAAACCGCGGGCAACAGCGTCTGCTTCACGGGCAGAAATTCCTGGCCAAGATTCAGCCGTGATACAGACGCAAACGGCTGTGTGACTGGGCCCTAATTCCTGTTGGGTATCTAAGAATCTATGAATTCCTGTTATATTCAAAATGGATCCTGCAAAAAATTTTCTTCTCAGATTTTTTTGTAGTATCAGTGTTGCCCGAATACAACTTGAAAAAATGATACAAAGCCAGAATATCACTCCAAAAATTGCACATATCAACAACAAAGGGCTCGCCAAACATGTTAAGATGCATCCATGTGAAGATAGTATCGATCTGATCCTAGTACTCGCTCAGGTTTTAATAAAATCGTTATTTGGATCTATCGCCCACCTTTAGCGTAAATATTTGGGTAAAGGAAGTGGGCTACTCTCTGGCCTGCACTAATCACCAGCTAAACACAGGGAATCTTTGTTTATTATCGCGAACATCATTTGCATTTCAATTTGGAATGAGTGTGTTCTTTATTTACGATGCACACAAATCTAGCCACAGGCTCCTCACTCTTGTGACCAGTTTGTAGACAATGAGAAACAAAGTGAAACGTTATTTATGATACTCCATAAAGATGACACGGAGAGCCCTGTATTTTATTTCACACGAGTGTTTCGGTATTAAATTACAAAGCTTCTCTTTCTATTCCTCTTCATGCAGCCGCCGAAGGTGTAGGGGTTCATTTTCACTTTCACAAAACAGGAATCGAGTTTCATCTTGCTGACCAGACGGTTACAATGGCTGTCTGACTTTCAGCGCCTTGCAATTGATTGGCGAGCAGCCAGAGGTGTAGTCACCTAAGATAGGGTCAGAAATATTTGAACCGATATATGGCAAGGTAGTAAAGGTAAGATCTTGGACCCGGGCCCGAACCAAACGAATTTCGGCCCGGGTTTGGGCATAAATGTCTAATTAAATCAGGCCGGGCCAGGCTGGGCTTTTCTCTTGCATTTTTTTCTGGAAAGTAATTATTTATATGACTGCTTTTTACTTCTACTTGAGTACCGTAAATTCCGGACTATAAGACGCTACTTTTTTCCCAAACGTTCAACCCTGCGGCTTATTCAGTGATGCGGCCGATTCATGTAATTTTTCTAACAGCCGCCAGCGGCGCTCGAGTACAAAAGGTAAGATTTAGACCGGTGGAATATATGCGCCGAGGAAGACTGCAACTTCTTAGCTTGTGCACAAATTAAATTAGCGTAGACATATCCTCATCATGCAAATTGCAAAAAGGAAGGCACATGACGCAACTTGCAAGCTAAACGCAATCGAGTTGCCCGATATTGAAGGAAAGCTACCGCACGTAAATATTAGTTTGCGAGCGTGATGCTAGCATGTTTTTGAATAAGGGAGCGTGGGACGGCGTCTAAATAGCAAAGACCCTTTCCCATACTGAGGGAAGACGGATTTGATGTCGTCATTGTCAAGGTGGAAGATGAGGACGGTTTACCGTGCTTACTACAAGTACGGTAAGGTATTTTAACAAAACTGTTTACTGTGTTGCGAGCATGTTGCTAGTAGCGTTTTGCTGCCCTTCACAGGCACGGTTTGGGATGAAAGTTATAATATTATTATTAAAGCTTTGAAAACTCTCTCGGTGTACCGTCTTTCTTTGTGAATATGTGTAACCATGTATAATATGTATTTGCAACTGTATATTTTGCAATGTATTTATTTTAGAAACTTATTCTGATATGTTTTCCACGGGCGAATCAAAAAGAAGGGGCGAATACAACGGGGGCTGATGGGAAGTGGAGTAAAGGTGAGACGTGTTTGTAGACGCAGCGGACAATAGTGAATATATATTTTTCCCACCCTTACCTTTGGAAATATATACTTTTTTTCCTTGGATTACTTTCAACGGGACCCAGACTCTGCAGGTCTGCGTCAAATCTTAAGTACCGGTATCATTTTCCGCTCATTTTGCCAGCTGTGGTTTTTGGTCTGAGTACTTTATATTTAGTTACAATTGCGGGACTTAAAGTCGGGTTAGGGTTACTCTTGTGATTGTGTTACATGTTTCAATGTGGGCGCATGCGGCTTATATACAGCTGCGGCTTGAGTAAGTACAAAAGCGGTTATCTTAAAATGTGGTGGGTGCGGCTTATAATCAGGTGCGCTCTATTGTCCGGAATTTACGGTACTTTTACTCAAGTAATTTATATGACTGCTTTTTACTTCTACTTGAGTAATATTTTATGAAGTAACAGTTCTTTTACTTGAATAACAGACTTGGGTGCTGCAGTTTGGCGCCGAAAAGCGCCAAAGTTATATTGTTCAGATAACTCGATCATAAAATAAATGCTTACAAAACTATCAGTTTAACTCCAAATCCCTAACTCTAAAGAAATGTTCATCCTCGGGGTCACGGTAGAAAATGCGCTGCTTCCTCTTTCCACCTCTAAGTCGCTTAAGTCAAACGTCATTTCAGCTTCTTGACAATAGCTTACAAACTCCACTAACTTTCTTTCTGCTTTTCGGCTGCATATGTCATTATTTGCATATTGTAATATGCAGAATAAGATTTTGTTCACTTCGGCGCCACACTTCGAAGTGCCTGAAGTAAACCTGAAGCTGCGTACAACAATTGAAGTGCGCACTTCGGTGCCGAAGTAAAAATCATCTCGTTTACTTCGGGCCAAGGCCCTTAAATCAAGTCAGATTTGAGCTGGTTCTGGCTTACATACAGTGCTGGCGGATTGGGTCGTGTCAGGCTGGATGATTTGAGCCCGATCTTACCTCTACAAGGTAGCTTTATTGACAATGGCGATTTAATGTGCTTACCTTTAAATTAAAGGTTGGCAGATCGATCCAATTTCTATATTATTGATAATGAGTGAGTACTTCTGTCAGGACCAGAACAGAGACAGGACCCACTTGCACTTTACGTTTCTCTCAGTTTCATTTGGAAGAAAGGAAAGGATTGCACCCACGATCCGGTGATCGCTGGTCACGGGAAGCAGGTTGCTCTGAATGCGGAAGTGGCACTTCCGTGGCGAGCGATGGCGGTGTCGGGAACGGAAAAAACGGGTCAGTAGCTGGGACAGGAGAGCAAAAAACGTGGTCGGGATCAGAAACGAGTCGAAAGCCGCGGAACAGACGGCAGCAAAAACAGGAGTGAGTCAGGGTCGAAAAAGCTTGCCTAGAGTAAACTGAGGTTCACAGACGTACTGACAACAGGTGACAGAAAGGAGTGGGTTTAAATAGGGACAGGGAGCCAATCAGAGTCTGAGGCAGTTGTCGCCGAAGGAGCGGGCACAGGTGCATCACATCAGTAATCATGACAACTTCGATCTGATCGATACTGTTATATTAAGATCAATACTGTCTTCACATTTTAACTATCACTATGTTAATGTTGTCCGTGTGTCGTAAGATTATGCATCCAGTGCCATGAAAAATGATTTGCTCTCTTCTTGAATTATGTTTATTTGCATATTTATCACTCACAAAGGTTTCAGATCCTCAAACCAACTAAATATCATCCAGAGATCACCCAAAAAATACAAAATGCAGTTTTGAAATGTTGATTCAATTTTTTAAGGCAAAAAAATCTCGGCTTATCCTGTCCCATGTGAAAAAGTATTGGGACTAACTACAGTTTGGGGAAAACTGAGTCAAATTCCATTGACCACATCCAAAATAGATGACCACCAAGTGTGTTTAATCAAGAAATCAATTAAATCTGTTGGACAAAGTGACATAGGCTACAAAATCTAAAGAACACATGAACCAAAGAAATTCCAGAAGAAATAATAATTTAAAAAATGTTTTAAATCATATCAGTCCAGAAAAGGTCATAAAGCTTTAGGGCTCCAGCGAACTACTGTCAGAGCCATTGTCTACTAATAGAGAAAACTGGGCAAATCTTCCCAGGATTACTCTAAAAGCGCCACAGCGTCTTATCCAGTAGGTTACAAAAGAACCTTGTAAAAAACATCCAAGGAACTGCAGGTCTTGCTGGCCTCAGTTTGGGTCTGTGTTAATGACTCCACTATAAGAAAATCACTGGTCGAAAAAGGCATTCATGGTAGAGTTTCCAGGTGAAACCCACTGCTCTCATAAAAGAACACAGAGTCATCTCACATTTGGTGAAAAGCATCTTGATTATCCTCAAGATTTTTGAAGAAACATTCCGTGGACTGAAAAATTGAACTTCTTGAAAGGTTTGCAGCCTGTTAGTCTGGTGTAGAAATGGCACAACATTTGACAAAAATAACATGATGCCAACAGTAAATGATGGTCTGGGGCTTCTCTGCTGCCTCAGGACCAGGACAATCTGCCGTGGTAGACAGAACATTGAATCCTGTTGTTTATCAGAAGATCCTGAATGAGAACGTCAGGCCATCAGTTTGTGTCCTCAAACTCAAGGGCTCCTGGTTCACGCAGCAGGAAAACAATCCAAAACACACCAGCAAGTCCACCTCTGAATGGCTCAAAAGACAAACAAAATTGAGGTTCTGGAGTAGCCAAGTCAAAGTCCAGATTTCAATCCAATTAAGAAGCAGTTCATGCTAGAAAACCCTCCAATATGGCAGATTTGAAACCATTTTGTAAAGAAGAGTGGACCAAAATTCCTCCACAGCGTTGTGAAAGACTCATTAGTAGTTATCGTAAATGTTTGATTTCTGATATCACTGGCGAAGATGGCCCAACTCGCTATTAGGTTCAGGGGGTAATTGCTTTTTCACACAGGGCCAGACAGGTTTAGATTTTTTTCTGCCTTAACAAATTGAATCAACATTTCATACTGCATTTTGTATATCCTTGGGTTGTCTCTGTGTGATATTAAAATTGCTTTGATGATCTGAATCTTTGTGAGTGATAAATATGCAAAACACACAGAAATGGGGCAGGTGGCAAATATTTTTTTCACGGCACTGCACATTACATTTTTTGTGGTTGTTCTTTATTTTCACTACTAATTTTACCTTCAAAATATTGGGCCAAGTCAAAACACATTTAGTTGGATAGCCCTTAATCACAAAATAGCTCAAAGTACTGCAAAGGCCACAATGACACCGTCCCCTGGTCTGGAACCTGTCACGATTGCCATGGCGCCCAATTGGCCCCGCCCATGTGGCGCCAGCTGCGGCTCGTTGACAGATTGGCTTCCCTGCTATATAAACCCAGTCCTGTCACTCTCCTTTTGTCAGCCCGTCAACGAACTTCTGCCCCGCAAGACGTGGGTTTCGACTCGGTCCTGTTCCCGTTGGTATTTCCTGTCCGGAATTGTTCCCGTTTATTTGATCCTATTTAATTTTGATTTCCAGTTTTTTTTTCTGTCTATTTTTGTCCTGTTTATATTTTTTTTTCCAGTTTTCGTTACTGTCTAGTTTGTCCTGTTGATTTTCAATATCCTGATTCATTATCTGTTCCGTCCTGTCCGGTATCGCCCCCATCTGTCCGATATCAACTCGGGCAATTGGAATCAATCTCGTCGGTCTCTGGGTTCCTGTCTTTTCAGGCCAGACCCCTGCCTAACGTGGATGACTCCCCATTTCCCGTAAAATAAAAGGCTTGTGTGAGAACGTCACCTCCAGCCAGTGGGCTCAGGTGTGTCGAATCTCCACACAACTGTCTCTAATCATCCTGGCCCTTTATAAAGACAATTTGAACAGCACACGTCATAATTTTTAATTTCCCCTGCCACGTCAGGTTTGTTTTCTTTTGTTTCTGGTTTCTTGTTTGGTGGCAGAGAGGTGAAAGGCCCTCAGCCGCGCCTGGTTCCTGTCTCAGCAGCAAAGAGAAAGTCCCTTGGCTGTGCCTGGCTCCTGTCTCAGTGGTGAGGAGAAACCCCCTCGACCACGCCTGGTTCCTGTTTCGGCGCCAAGGAGAAAGCCCCACGGCTTTTATGGTTCCTAATTTGCTAGCGAGGGGCAATGACCCTCAGCCGTCCTGTTCCCATTGTTGCAGTGATTTTTTTTTTTCTTGTTTGTTTTGTTCCGCCCCATGAGGGGGAGGTTCTGGTTTCTTGTTTAGACACGTTGTTAGTACAGTGGAACCTCGGTTTTCGAACTCCTCTCAGTTCGGACAAATCGGTGTTTGACCAAAAATTTCGAGAAATTCTTGCTTCGCTGTTTGGTCAAAAAATCGGAGTTCGAACGCCGGTACGCTAGGGTGCGATGCTGAGCGGCGTACGGGTGTTTTAGCCCCTAATTATGCCTCCGAAGAAGGTCGGTGCAAGCAGGACAGGTGAAAAAAGACAAGTTGTTCGTCCAACTATTGCCTTTAAGAAAGACATAATAGCTAAATATGAAAGAGGTGTACGAATTTCCGTTCTTGCTAGTGAATACAGCATGCATATGATTGATGCCCACCTCATATTCTGTTTTGTCCTGTCTTTTTCCGACGCCTGCCTGGCTGATACAAAGGAGAAGGATGATTTGGGATGAATCAGCGGACCGGCGTCTGACCTGCAGCATGTCAACCCCTGCATTTACCAGCTGGCAGAGACGGGAGGCAGCGTCGTGGCCGTCATAGACTTTCTGGACTGGTTTGCAGGCTGAGGGCGTCGTTGATGTCATGCACTTTCCGGACATTTTCAACATCTTACCTTATGTTTACTATTATGTGTACAGTAATGCTAATTGTAATTCACCCTGGTCAATCCTGGAAGGGGGATTACCACATGTGAGGTCCTTTCTCAAGGTTTCTCTTTTCTCCTCACACTGAGGTTTTTGAGTTTTCCTTGCCCGCATGCTGGTTTAAGATCAGGTAATTGTGTAATTTTGTAACTGTAATCCTGTGCAGTCCTTTGAGACATTTTTGTGATTAAGGGCTATATAAATAAATTTGACTTGACTTGACATGGCTAAATCTACTATCAGTAAAATAGTAAAGAATAAGGAGGCTGTGAAATCGACTGATGCGGCTAAGGAAGTTAGCGCTATAAGCAAGCAACTGCCGCAAGTTTTAGAAGAGGTTAAAAAACTTTTGATGATTTTTCTCTCCCCACCGCCCACCCCAAAGGTAAGAAAACCTATTCATAATCCTTTTTTTTATTTTACACGTTAGCTTAATCTTTCATACGGAAGATTACGATAACGCGGACGTACGATTAGCCTGGGTTAGCTTTGTTTACGTAAAACATTCAGGGTGTTGGAACGGAGCTAGCTTTCCAATGAAGCGCTAGCCACTTTTTGTGGGGAGCCGGGTGCTAAATGATGTGTAAATGACCTGATTTTTTTATTTTTACACGTTCATGTTGGCGTAATCTTTCGTACGGAAGATTACGCTAACGCGAACGTACGATTAGCCTGGGTTAGCTCCATGTTTACGTTCATGGTAAACATTCAGGGTGTTGGAACGGATTAAAACGATTTTACATTACTTTTAATGGGAAAAATGACTTCGGTGATTGAACAAATCGGTTTTCAAACAGGGTTCTGGAACGGATTATGGTCGAGAACCAAGGTTCCACTGTACAGTAGTTTAGTACCGACTTGTTAGTTTGTTACTTTGTACCTCCTTCAGTTATTGTATACCATCCCACTTTTTGAACCCCCTTCCTCAGTTCCTGCTTCCCTCACATGGGTCCGTCACCATTAGAATGATTCAGATGAGTGCACAAACTCTGTGTGTAACATTATCAAATCCAGTTCCAGTCATTCAAAAAACTTTCAGAGTACTTGACTGTAGACATCTTTTGTCCTTGCCTTTTCTTGCTACTTGTGACTTGAAATGAAAGCTATTTTACCCACGACTGTGCTGTTTTATCTCCATGCTTGACGGGACTCAAAACCTCTGATGTCACACATCTTCACTTCCGTCAGCTGAATTGCGGCAAGAGTTTAAGAAAGAAGAACATTTCCAATTTTTTTCTTTGCTACGCTTAGAATTCCCATTCATCATCTTCTGTCTATCCTAGAAAAAAAATGTCCTCCAATGCCAGCGAGTAAGTCAGTGGGAACGTCTCAGCGTCCTGCGCCACTCCACGGGTTGCCGTCGTTAAGACAGCGGGGAGGCACGAGAGCCGAGAAATGTCTTTGCCGCACTGGAACGAGCAAAAACCTGTCAAGATTCAGGAATGTGAACTCATCCCTGTGTGTGATAGATGGTGTTTGCATATGGCTGCAGCGATCAGCCGAACAGGAGCCAACAAAATTTCTGGCAGTACGACACATAAACGTCTTAGCATTGCTTTTCAATGAGGAAAGAGACATTTGAAATAGGCTTGACCTTGACAGTCTTTTATCACTATGACCAGTGTTCCCTCTAAGCTGCGCGCGTGCGCAATTGCGCACTGCTCGCACATTCTCAGCGCACAGGAAAATCTAGCCAGCGCAAAAAAACGAGGGCTCGAAATTACTAATTAAGAAGCAACTTAAGTCAAAGTTACAGTGCATTAAGGTAAAAATACACGGGTTCCCCTGACGTTGTTTCCTAAATGCGGTATTTTGAAGTCGAGTCAAAGTAGAATTAAGTTGAGTAAAGTTAGTAGAGTTTGTCGAGAACCGGCTTCTTCGGCTCAGCTCACTAAAAGGAACCGGCTCTTTCGGGTCCTAAACGGCTCTTCAGGTTGTTTTTGCTTAAATATTAAAGCACACATCTGGAAGCAGCACAACCAGGGAGAAGCAACATAAGTAAGCTGACAGAATTTTTTTAAATGATATACTAAGTATTCATTTCATCTCATTAGCTGCACCGCTTATCCTCAGTAGGGTCGCGGGGGTGCTGGAGCCTATCCCAGCAATCATCGGGCAGTGGGCAGGGGACAACCTGAACTGGTTGCCAGCCAATTGCAGGGCACACAGGAACAGACAACTCATTCACACCTAGGGACAATTTAGACCGGCCAATCCACCTGACAGGCATGTCTTTGGGATGTGGGAGGAAACCGGAGTGCCCGGAGGAAACCTACGCAAGCACGGGGAGAACATACAAACTCTGCACAGTAAGGCCGGGAGCTGGATTTGAACCCACGCCAGAGGTTCCCACGACCTCAGAACTGTGCCGCCGTGCTGCCCTATACTAAGTATTGATGAACAAAATATATTTAACATCACATTATTCTGATAACCTCCTGTGTGGGTTCAAATCCAGCTACCGGACTTCCTGTGCGGAGTTTGTATGTTCTCCCCGCGCTTGCGTGGGTTTCCTCCGGGCACTCCGGTTTCCTCCCACATTCCAAAGACATGCATTTCAGGTGGATTGGCCGGTTCAAATTGTCCCTAGGTGTGAATGAGTGAATGAGTTGTCTGTCCCTGTGTGCCCTGCGATCGGCTGGCAACCAATTCAGGGTGTCCCCTGCCCACTGCCCGATGATTGCTGGGATGGGCTCCAGCACCTCCACGACCCTACTGAGGATAAGCGATGCAGCTAATAAAATGAGATTATTCTGATATTTTTAGGCTAGCAAAGAAGGCTTTGTAGACCCTCCACTGGATATTTCAGGCATCATGACGCATAAACGTCTTTGCATTGCTTTACACAGGGAAGCTAAAGGAAAGTTGCATTTGAAATACGCTCGACCTTGACAGGCTTTTATCACTTTGATGCAGACAAACTCTATTTTTTTCTGGTAAGAGTCATTCATAACATTGATTGAAAACGCATTTAATCCATATGATGGGAAAATCACTTGATCAGTGCGGTGAGCTTCTCGAGTTATATCATAAAGCGGTGCTTATCCCTGAAGCAAGAAACTGAAGCTGCAGCCTTTTCAAAAGGACTCTGGTAGGAAAGTAGAATAAGATGGAGTTTGACTGGCTTCCAGTCAGTCCTACAGGGTAATTTAAGACAGATTTAGGTGAGCTGTCTCCAAGGTCTTGCCAAAGAAAGGTTCATGAAAAAGTAAGGGCCAGCAGCATGGACCCAGGAAAGGAAGTCATTTTGACAAATTTCCCATAAATACTGCAGTAAGCCTAGAAATATAACAGGCCTCCCAGTGCCTCATTAAGTTTTTTTCCCGTTTAAGGTATTCATGGAAACCATTGATGAATTGTACACATTAGAAGAAGAAAAAACAGTAATGAGAGACATTAGAAGAGTGTTAATTTTGACACTTGTTTGAAAATAAATAAGAGTGCCTATTAGCGTTGCAGCAAAGTCAATCAGCAGTGCCTGGGTGCAATCTATCAGGTCACTTTGTTATTGTCATCTGCCATGTTTTACAACCACTGGGATGTATTATATGGAGTTGGATCATATACAATGGGCCTCTGTGTGGAATGTAGTATCAGCCACTCTCCCCCTCAGCCATAGTGAGACGGTGTGCAATGCCGACATCAAGGCAAGGCTTGTTCTAGCACTATAACATGTCACGTTGGCTCGATGTTATGTTTGAAGGAAAGTGAAGAGCCGAGCAGGGTCATGGCTTTACTGATGGGTTTTCAGTTTTTTGGGGGGGAGAACCGGCGCTTTAGGGTCACTAAGAAGAGCCAGCTCTCAAAGGTCTCTTCAATTTTTTTGTTACATTAATACAAGTCAGTTGTTGTTTGCAGATGACACAGCGCTTGTGGCTGATTCTGAGGAAACATTGCCAGAATCAAAGGTTTACTGTCTAAACAGACTTAGAGAAGCGTATCCATGCATTTATCTCTAGCAGGTTAGACTACTGTAACGGCCTTCTGACTGTACTTTCTAAACGAGCTGTAAAACAGCTGCAGAACATCCAGAGCGCTGCTGCTCGTGTCCTGACTAGAACCAGGAAGTATGACCATATTAGTCCTGTGCTCAGGTCTCTGCACTGGCTTCCTGTTGCTCAGAGAATAGACTTTAAAACAGATCTGCTGGTGTATAAGTCTCTTCATGGTCTAGCACCAAAGTACATCTGTGACATATTGGTACCATATGAACCATCCCGGACTCTGAGAACCTCAGAGACAGGCCTTCTGCTGGTGCTCAGAGCCAGGACTAAACAGGGTGAAGCTGCGTTTCAGTTCCATGCAGCTAAACTCTGGAATAGTCTTCCTGATGACGCAGATAGGCGTCTACTCTGACAATGTTTAAGTCCAGGCTGAAAACAGCTCTGTTCAAATGTGCATACAACTGAAAGGGTTCTATCTGCACTTCACTTTTACCTTATTTCAATTCATTGATTTTATTATGTTTTATCTGTGGTTTTGATGCATTTTTAAAACCTTATTTTAAATTTTCAATGTTTCAGTGCTTTTATTGTGTGTTTTTAATCTGTTTGCCATTTCTGTAAAGCACTTTGAATTGCCTTGTCTATGAATTGTGCTATACAAATAATCTTGCCTTGCCTTGCCTTGGTAATGGAGTTTGGAAGAGTGTGTGATAGGCGTAAGCTATGTGTGAATGTTGGGAAGGGTAAGGTGATGAAGTGTTCACGGGATGGAGTGGGCATGGCGTTAGAAATAAGGTTAAGTGAACAGGTGCTGGAAGAAGTTGAAAGCTTTAGGTACTTGGGTTGTGATGTGGCTGCAGTTGGTGGAATGGAGTGCGAGGTATTGCACAGAGTGAATCGAGGAAGTGAGATTTTGGGTGCTCTGAGGAGAGTGATGAGCAACAAGAGTATGAGTATGGATGTCAAAGGGGACTGTATGAGAGTGGGATTGTGCCGACTGTGTTGTATGGTGCAGAGACATGGAGCCTGAATGCAGATTTGAGAAGAAAATTAATTACCGTATTTTCTGCACTATAAGGCGCACCTAAAAGCCTTTATTTTTTTCAAAAGCTGACCATGCGCCTTATAACACAGTGCGCCTTATATATGGATCAATATTAAGTCGCAAAGTCTTGCAACTAAGGCAAGCAGCCGCAGACTAGATTTTCCCGCGAAGGTGAAGTAGTCCGCGGTGTATGCTGGGATTTATATACCGGCGTTTCATTTCCTAACCAATGTGTCAATCATCATTTGAATCAGTCACTATTGGCTAAAGTTATTCGGAGGTAAAGGGGGCGGATCCTTTTTATCATTTACAGGCTCGTATAGGCTAAAAGGGCGAAACAAAACCTGCAATTGGCCAAAAAAGATGAATGTGAATCATACGTTGGGTTGCACTACAACATAGAGAAAACGTTTTTTACTATTCTGTATTTGTAAATATTTTACTCTCCTGGATTTACAACACTCACGGTTGTAAGAAGACCATGGTTACGTATCATTATTGAACGTGATGGCTGCAAGAGAACTTAGGTGAGCTATGCGGCTTTATATTTTCCCGGTATCTTGTTTTAGAACGATATTGATGTTTCTGTGATGAGTCTATTTTTAAACTAAATTCAATTCAAAGTGTTTATTGTCATATGCACAGTAAAGAACCCTGTTTCCCTGCACAATAAAATTCTTACTTTGCTGTCCACACAGTTGCCAGCAAAAAAATAAAATGGAAACTAAGAAAAATTTGGCATTTCTTGAATCCCAAGACTTTAACCTTCCGAATGATATTTGGAACGATGCATTTGAGTGATTGGTGACATCGTACAGACACTGTTTCCGTACATGTCTGAGACACATATTTGCGTCTTTGCAAGCTTTGGGAATGTAAAGGGGGTAATAAGTTTGACTGAACTATCTGACTGTTTTGTCGACGTTCCCATTGTAGCGCCTTATAATCCGGTGCGCTTTATGTATGGAAAATATAGGACCAAAAACTATTTTTTGGGGGTGCGCCCTATAACCCGATGCGCCTTATAGTGCGGAAAATACGGTATATTCATGCCTATGCTTACTTTGCACAAGTTTCCTATTTTGCACTACCACATATTACACAAATACGACCCCAAAACTGTAAATAAACACCCAATGTAAATATCTTCTGCCTCTACATGCCCACACTTTCTTGTGTAAATATTGTGTAAATTATCTTTTAAACATTTTTCTAATAGTTTTTTTTATCCTTACGGTTAAATGTGAGACTGGAGTGCTACATCCAATTTCGTTGTTACAATATGTTCAACCCATTTTGTAACAATGATAATAAAGGTATATTCTATTCTAAATGTTTTTGAGATGAAGTGTTCAAGGAGTATGTTAAGAGTGACAAGATTGGATAGATTGAGAAATGAAATTGTGAGAGACAGAACTGGAGTAGTAGTGGAACTGAGCAAGCATGTGGATAAGAGAGTACTCAGTTGGTTATGACACATGGAGAGGATGGATGAGGAGCGAATGTTGAAGAGGATCTACAGAGCAGAAGTCAATGGAAGGAGACCAAGAGGAAGGCCGCGATTGACGTGCAAGGATGGTGTTATGTGTGCACTGCAGGAAAGAGCTCTAAATCTAGTGGACGCTAGAGCTCTTGTTGGTGATCGGAATGAGTGGAGAGGTGTTGTGAAAGGATAGTGGGATGCTTCGATGCGTTCTAAGGGATGGGCAGGGCACCCGTATGAAGCGGCAGGGGTAAACCAGTGAAATCTGTTGAACAGAAGAGTGTGTTGTGTCACCCTGACCCAAGTGACATGGCCGCTTTCTTGTGTCCTGTTTTATCCGGAGGGACAAAAGCATGACCAACTTGGGTGCCGAGGTGCTTAACTTGTTTGGGTGTTTGAGCATTTGGGTTGGCCATGGTCCAAAAATATTTGTTTGTGTGTCTTTTGCTACTTTTACCTTTTTTTCATTTTCTTTGTTTTTTGTATGTGTTTGTCTTGCTGTCGGTCACCCCTCTCGTGGGATATGACCAGGGTAGATACATAGATAGAATTAATACAAGAAAGTCAAACTCTGTTTGGATCAGAATTTCGACAGTCTGTTCTCAACGGGCCCGATCAGTAAAACAATGTCAACTCCCAATGTTTTTACTTGTTTTTCAGTATGATGCTTTAGTACTCTGCACACATTAGTAACCTCATCTCATCTCATCTCATTAGCCGTACCGCTTATCCTCATTAGGGTCGCGGGGGGGCTGGAGCCCATCCCAGCCATCTCCGGGCAGTGGGCAGGGGACACCCTGAACTGGTTGCCAGCCAATCGCAGGGCACACGGGGGACAGACAACTCACTCGCTCATTCACACCTAGGGACAATTTGGACCGGCCAATTCACCTGAAATGCATGTAACGTGGGAGGAAACCGGAGTGTCCGGAGGAAACCCACGCAAGCACGGGGAGAACATACAAACTCCGCACAGGAAGTCTGGAGCTGGATTTGAACCCACACAGGAGGTTCCCATGACATGAACTGTGCCACACAAGCGCTAACCACTGCGCCGCCGTGCTGCCCATTAGTAACCTACCTGACAAAATTATAATCACGGATGACAAGGGATCTTTTCTAAATTCATCACATTTACACAGAGGTGGGTAAGTTACATTACTCCATTACATTTAGTTGAGTACGTTTTGGGACATGTTGTATTTGTGTTTTAAAAAAACTGTAGCCTACTTTTTACTTGAGTAGATTTGTGAAGATAAAAATGTACTCTCACTGTGCTACATTAGGCTACATTGAAGCGCGTCTGTCTGTCTCTGCTAAGGCACATTATTTTGTCAGCGACCTTGTTTCTTTCGTTTAGATTTTACCAAGGAGTTTGTGAGCAGTGTTAGGAAGGCAGGGTTGGGTAGGGTTACTTTAACTTGATTACTTTCAATTACTTTTTGGATTACTCCAATACCAAATATGCCAATAAAAGACAAAAGAAACTAAATATGGATAAAATTACTAAATTTTGTGCAGGCTTGGGGAGTAATGGAATACATGGAACGGCAAAAATGATGATGGCAAGCTGTTTGGATTTATTTTCATTTTGTTTCTGTCGCATTTTATGTTAGTTTTGCCGGAGATCAAATAAATCAAAGCCAGGAGAGAAAGCTTACCACGTGTTGTGAGTCATCATTTTATTCATATTTAGTTTCTTTTGTCTTTTATTAGCATATTTGGTATTGGAGTAATCCAAAAGTAATTGAAAGTAATCAAGTTAAAGTAACCCTACCCAACCCTGTAGGAAAGTGTAACATCGCTGAATCATAATTTAATTGTGAGCCTCTGAAAAGACCCCCATCCCTTCAGCTAAGGCACAATTTTCATGCCATAAGTATACTAGTCTGGCCCACATAAGAATGTTTGTTTCTACCATATGGGCTCCTAATGCCTGCTATCAGTGAGTGAGTTTCTAAGGTTCATCCATTTTGTGAGCGGACTAGCGTCGTGATCTGGTTTACTTCATCAGTAGTGCGTGTGTGTGCTCCAGATGGCCTTGCATCTCACAAAGTGGTTTCACCTGCAAAGCAATCAGAAGTCAGTCCTTGGATACCAAGGCGAAGAAAACAAGCTGATTTGCAGCCGCTGTGAGTATTTTTCATGCTACTTTTGGTGTTTCTTGTTTTCCTGTTTTTTTTTTCTGTCACAATTGAGAAAATGTGAGGGGTCTGGATGCCAACAAGTGGAAATTTCCCAGTTTAAGGGTGCATAAATTGAAACAGCGGGAGTCGTCTCAGAGAATATGATTCCCCCCATGCGGAGAACTTCTTTTCCTTGTGCATTGGGGAGTGAGATATCTTTAAGACTTTTATTTGATGTGCTTTGATGCCATCTTACTTGGGATTGACATGGTTTAAAATAAGTAAGAAATTCAAAACTATTGCAAAATAAGATACTCACTGTCAGTGTTCCCTCTAAGCTGCGTGCGTGTGCAATTGAGCACTGCTCACACATTCTCAGCGCACAAAAAAATCTAGCCAGCGCACAAAAATGAGGGCTCAAAATTACTAATTAGGAAGCGACTTAAGTCAAAGTTACAGTGCATAAAGGTAAAAGTACACGGGTTCCCCTGACGTTGTGTCCTAAATGCGATATTTTGAAGTCAATGTCGAACGAAGTTGAAAAGTAAAGTTAGTAGAGTTTGTCGAGAACCGGCTTCTTCGGCTCGGCTCACTAAAAGGAACCGGCTCTTTCGGGTCCTAAACGGCTCTTCAGGTTGTTTTTGCTTCTTTAATCCCAACATGACCAAAAATTATGTAAAACTATGCACAAAATGACTTAAAAGAAGGGGGGAATAGAACAAAAAAGAAAAGAAATACCAAAATGAAAAAGTAGTGAAAAGCGGGGAAAAAAAGAAACAAAAAGAAGGGGAAAAAAGAAGGAAACATTTTGAAAACAGCCAGAAAAAAAGAAAAGAAAGAAACATAGGAAAAAAGTAAATGGAGAACAAAAAGAAAAAAGTAACAGCTCGGAAAAAATAAACACAATGAGACTTTTTTTAAAGGAATTTTTAAAAAAAGTAGAAAAAAATGCAGAAAAAAGAAGAAAATGTTTGTGTTGCATTGAAATAATTTCCAATTGTATCAAATGAATTTTGTTGCCAACATTGTACTTCCACTAAAAAATGTGACTAAGTACTGTATAGTTCTGTATCTTGCAACCGATTAATTAAGCCCCCAAAAATGTTAATATTATGCGACAAAATATATCAGAAAAAAAGAAGAAATGGATATCTTGTGAAAGAATTGTAAGAACAAACGTCGTTTGTAGGCCGTACAATCTTTGCAATAGTACATGAGTCAATTCATTCAAAAGAGAAAAATCATTTTGCATTGCCGGAAACTCAGGAAAATGTCAAGTTTTGGACATTTTTGATGATTAATTATCTTGCCACACTTGGGATTATGGTTGCTCACTGTTGTTTCAAGCGTTGCTCACCGACTTTGTGTGAACGCTCAGACCTGGGGAAAATTACAGGGAACATTGCTCACTGTAAGTTATTGGTATGAGCTAGTTGGATATACTGGACTTCATTGAAATAATTCATCTTTTTTGTAGAGAAATTTTGCTTAAAATCATATTTATTTAGAATCCAATTGGGTGGTTACCGAGGCGGCCAGTGGGTGTGGCTGATGACTCACCATCAGAATTAGTTCCCAAAATAGCCTCTTTTGTTTCTTCACAATAAGAAGGAAGAAATTCTCACAAAATATTGTCTTTTCGTTTTAAATGATCGATTTTGCAGTCCATTGATATTGCTAATGATTGATCAGTCCCAAAGGAAATTATATAGACACACATATAAATGTTGCAATGAGGTTTGATTCTAACAAAAAGGCCGCCAGAGGGCAATGGAGGTATGGAACATGGTCAACTTGGACTAAATGTCCTCCGCCTCTCATGGGACATGGACCAAGTTTTGCTTGAGATGGGAATTGGTACTCTTTCTGATTAGAGATTCTGCTAGAGGCTCCCAACAGACAATCACTACCCACTTGGTTGCCAGGTAGGACCAGCAACTTCCCCCACTATCAGAGCCATCGAAACGACTACAAAGTCTAGGGTGTTCTGGGTCCAGGTACACATATGGTCACCCCTGGTTTGAATATTGGGTCTGTTATTGACAAGCCGTGACTGGCACAGAAGTCCAATAACGAAACACCGTTTGGGTTTAAATTAGGGGGGCGTCCTCCCTATCTTGCCCCTCCAGGTCTCACTGTCATTGCCCACGTAAGTCACCAAGCAGTATCAAGGAGTGCCCAGGGGACACGCTCTCAAGCATACTTTCCAAGGACACCAAGAAGGGTGGGTACTGTAAACTGCTGCATGTATTCAGTATGTGCTTTAAATTCACAAACAAGAAACTGTACTGGGTCTCATATATTATTTAGTCAGTTGTGGGACTTGAACCCAAAGTATTGAGCCCCTTTTTACTATGCACTTCTGGCTTCTCCTGGCCTCTCGGCCTCTCCCAGGGACCTTTTCCATTATAGATTGGTGCTGCGTTTTGACGTCATTTCAGTGTCACATTTGGCGCGAATCTTCAGCTTAATACTTCGGCGTGAACCAGAAGCACACTCGCACTTACACTCAGACGAGCGACAATGAGTTAGCAGTGCCCTGACGTAGCGCACCAATCGGTGGTCGGCAGTGGAACACGTGATGTTCAAGTCCCTGGTCCGGGATATAGAACTTCAACAGAGCTCCCAGGGACTAAGAACCGGTAACTTTTTCATAATGGAAAACCAAAAAAGGGCAGGCGAGGCGAGAAAGGCCAGAACCGTGTAGTGGAAAAGGGGTATATACTATTAAAGCCATTCTTTCATACATTAAATAAATGCATACATTAAGTGAGCAACCAGATGATGAAGGTGCTGTATCTGAGTCCGATCAGGAGGCTTCTCCTGCTACTGGTAACCATGAAAACGTATCTGGGGCATACCCCAACTAAAATAAAACGCTTGGAGAGGAATAGGTGCCACCAGGCTGTACTTGGCAGACACACCTCGGGCAAGTCGTTTGTAGGTACCCCGACAACCATGGTGGTTAAGGGATCCGTGAACCCCGATTAATAAAATTATATATATGTAACCGCAGTGTGCCCGTCCCACCGATGATCCACATTCACGCTGGACTGGATGATGAGGTTTTTATTACAGTTGCTGCAAATGAATGAGTCACACACAACACGTGGTTAGCTCCTCTGCTGGCTTTCAACACGTTAGCAGCGCGCTGTAGACTGCCCTAAACATATCAAATAGCTTTCTTTTCAGTTTACATAAAGTACATTTTAGAATATCAACCATCACAATACATTTTTACATCCATTTTAACGAGATACTTTTAACAAGAGATCGTATAGTGGATTTTTAACGTTTCCAATGAATTCAACATATTTTTCTTTAAACTGAATTTTAACCAACATCATCTTTTTATATATATATATATATATATATATATATATATATATGAGAAAATAGAAATAATAACAATAACGAGTATAAAAACGGGTACAATTTACCTGCAAATGAATGAGTCACACACAATACGCGGTTAGCTCCTCTGCTGGCTTTCAACACTATAAGGGGAATTAGCATTTTAGCACAACATGCAACGTCCGGCAAAACGAACATAAATGGCGACAGAAACAAAGCGAAAATAAATCCAAACAGCTTGACAACATCAATCACATTACTGTGCATGTTGAGAGATTTGTCAGCTGTGGTTTTAATGTTTAAAATTAACTTTTTGCAGAGCACCGAAAGATCGTGCCTTACTGTTAGCAGGGTGATGTAGACTGCCAACGGTTACAAGATCAAAAGCCAAACCAAACCTCACCCCATACCAGCAGGTGGCACTGTTGGACTCATCATTGCAGGACACTTACACAAAAACTATTCAACATATTTCAGCAGGAATTTCAACAAAACAAAAGTTATTATTACACCCGTTACATATACATTCAAACTCATAAATGATTCCTATGAGGATTTGTGGAGAACATACTTCATTTTCAATCTTCCAACTGAGCATATCTATTGGGAGTGTCAGTTTCCTCCTTATCCAGCTCTCCGCTTGCTTTGATCATGAACTGTAGTGTAGTGCATACTGTACTGAAGTAAATCACAATTAGCAGTGATGGACAAAAACAGGACAAACCATTTTTTTCCCTTTTTGTGTATACACACATAAGGGATTAATGAGTAACATGGAAGGTTCTATTTTGAGTGCAGCCTCCATATGCCACAAAGTGAACAGGACTCTTTGAAAAATGTGGACACAAATCCTTACTGCTAACTTCAACACACATGCCAAACATTTCATGCTAATGATTGCACCGTGCGAACATTCAAAAGACGTCCTCACAAAAGCCTCAAAAGGCTCTGCAGTAATCCACATAATAATGACTCCACGGCAAGATAATCTGTATTTGCCTGAAAATTAATTTCATATTTGAATGGATATTTATGACATTTTGCGTCCGCTGTGCTAGAAGTGAAAGAATGATGTGCTCAAACAGTGAGTAATCCCTCTCTTTTTTTTGTAATGAAGATTTAATCAATTTTTTTGCAGTGTGAATCTCCAAAGTCTGAAACAACTACCGGTAGTACTGTACATACTGTTATTATCACTGGGGAGTAAAGCTAGGATGGCGAAAATGTTTTCGTTTGGCATCTCTGTATATTATCTATAGATGGGATCTATACATAAAATATATATAAAATTTTAACAACGTTTTATTTTTCCTTTGCAAATCAAGGTTAATGAATAACCTATATATCTCATCTCATCTCATTAACTGAACCGCTTATCCTCAGTAGGGTCGCGGGGGTGCTGGAGCCCCACCCAGCAATCATCGGGCAGTGGGCAGGGGACACCCTGTACTGGTTGCCAGCCAATCGCAGGGCACACAGGGACAGACAACTCGCTCGCTCATTCACACCTAGGGACAATTTTGGACCAGCCAATCCACCTGAAATATATATATATATATATATATATATATATATATATATATATATATATATATATATATATATATATATATATAGTGTATCTACCCTGACACAACACACTCTTCTGTTCAACAGCCGGGCCCGACAGCTTTCACTGGTTTACCCCTGCCGCATCATACAGGTGCCCTGCCCATCCCTTAGAACGCGTCTAACCATCCCACTATCCTTTCTCAACACCTCTCCACTCATTCCTATCACCAACAAGACCTCTAGCTTCCATTATATTTAGACCTCTTTCCTGCAGTGCACTCATAACCCCATCCATCCACGTCAATCGCGGCCTTCCTCTTGGTCTCCTCCCATTTACTTCTGCTCTGTAGATCCTCTTTAACATTCGCTCCTCATCCATCCTCTCCACGTGTCCAAACCAACCGAGTACTCTCTAATCCATACGCATGCTCAGTTCCCCTACTACTCCAGTTCTGTCTCTCCCCTATATATATATATATATATATATATATATATATATATATATATATAGATATATATATATATATATAGATATAGATATAGATATAGATAGATAGATAAAATATGTATGGATCCCATGTGTGTTTGTGTCTCCGTAAACATAAGAAAAGGGAGACCACCATTTTTCCGAGACAGTCAGGTAGGTTACCCTAGATGTGAAAAATAAAAAAACATACATTTCAATGTAGTGAAAATACAATGCCAACAAGTCAACTATACCTCCCATTGCACAATATTTTGAAAATAAAGTCAGAAACTGCAAATTGTGTAAACAATACAATCTATAAACCTTTAAATGTAAAAAAAAATAGTCCTCAAACAACAACAACCCCAAAATATCAGCAATTTAGGCGGGCCTTTAGGCTCTGTTACCATAATGACAACGGATTTACAGTTTTTTGTTCAGGAACAGTGTTAAGTTGTCGAGGGCCCTGTGTGAGAGAGAGAAGGACTGCTCCATCTACTATAACTTTGAGGAAATTGGTGAAGTATCGATCCCAGAACAAAAGAACTGATCTTATCCAAGTACTTGCTTTGTATTATTAATATCGATATTTGAATCGATCCGCCCAGCGCTAGGAATTGGCTACATACGTGTGTGCGTAGACATGGTGACACAAACACACACAGACCTATGTCCCACCTGGTTTAGAGGCCTGGCATAGTGCCTTGGCATGCAGCCTCCATCTCCCTGGTTCCAGTCTCTGCTTTTGGTTGGGAGTCAGCCAAGTGGGCCCCTGCTGATAATCGCCGGGGGACACCTGCCAGGGTCTCTGCATTACCACTTCAGTGGGAATTTGAAATGCACATTCAGTAATTTCCCTGATGTCCCTGAGGCTTGGGAGATTCAACATATTAAAAGAATATACAATGCTATTTTACATCTTCCATTTTCCTATGATATCCTTTTGTTTTTGCTGTCCCTTATCCTGTTTTGATATCAATCCTGTCTGTCCCGTCCTGTATCGACCGAATCCGTCCGATATCTACTTGGGAAATTGGTATCGATCTTGTCGGCCTCTGGCTTCCTATCATTCCACGCCAGACTGCTGCCTAACGTGCATGACTCCCCAATTCCCGTAAAATAAAAGGCTTGTGTGAGAAGCGTCACGCGTTTGGGTCCTGATCCTGTTCCGGTTCTTGACAAAAATATATTTTTTTATTGGAGACTTTAAATGATCCAATTAAAATGGAGCATAATACAGTAAAATTAAAAACAAAGTTGTTGAATAACTACCGTAAATTCCGGACTATAAGCCGCTACTTTTTTCCCAAATGTTCAACCCTGCGGCTTATTCAGTGATGCGGCCAATTTATGTATTTTTTCTAACAGCCGCCAGCGGCGCTCGAGTACAAAAGGTAAGATTTAGACCAGTGGAATATATGCGAGTGTGCTGCAAGCGTGTTTTGGAATGAAGGAGCGTAGGACGATGTCTATATGACAAAGTCTCTTTCCCATACCTAGGAAGACGACTTTAATGACGTCAGTCATAAGGAGGAAGATGAGCACGGTTTACCATGAATTTTACAAATACCGTATTTTTTTTAACAGACCTGTTTCCTTGTGTTGCGAGCGTGTTCCTAGTAGCGTTTTGCTACCCTTCACAGACAGGGTTTGGGATGAAAGTTATAATATTATTATTAAAGCTTTGAAAACTCTCTCGGTGTACCGTCTTTTTTTTGTAAATATGTGTAACCGATGTATAATATGTATTTGCAACTGGATATTTTTGTATTGTATTTATTTTAGAGACTTATTCTGATATGTTTTCCACGGGCAAATCAAAAAGAAGGGGCGAATACAACGGGGGCTGATGGGAAGTGGAGTAAAGGTGAGACGTGTTTGTGGACGCGGCGGACAATAGTGGATATATATTTTTCCCACCCTTACCTTTGGAAATATACTTTTTTTTTCCTTGGATTATTTTCAACGGGACCCGGACTCTGCAGGTCTGCGTCATATCTTAAGTACCGGTATCATTTTACATTCAATTTGCTGGCTGTTGTTTTTGGACTGTGTACTTCATATTCAGTTGCAATGATCGCAGCAAGGCTTTAGGGCTAGGACCTTAGCTTGGCCTTTTGGCTAAGAGTAAGTGTCCGTAGCGTATTATGAACTGACCGATAACGGATAATGAATAACGAAGATAGAACAATAACCCTTAAAAACCCCCCCCACAATTGCGGGACTCAAAGTCGGGTTTGGGTTAATTTCGTGATTGTGTTACATATTTCAATGTGGGCGCATGCGGCTTATATGCAGGTGCGGCTTGTGGAAGTACAAAAGCGGTTATCCTCTTAAAATGTGGTGGGTGCGGCTTATAATCAGGTACGCTCTATAGTCCGGAATTTACGGTAAATAGCAAATAAGCTGCTGACAGTACATTTGTTTTTCGTTTTTTCAGTGCTGTTTCTTACTTTGTAAATTGTTCTATGTTCCAAAAGGCATTTCACATATTGTGAAATTATTTATTCATTACTGATGATGAAATACAATGAGTTTAAAAAAAATGTTTTGTTTTTCCCCAAGTAGTCTTGTGTTTACTTTCTTCTTGCGCTGGTTATCAATTAAATGCTGTGTTTTCATCGTTGATCATTCAAATTTATGAGTTAAACATCGTAAATAATGAAATATTTGCAGGGCATGAATTACCCATAGTGATCTTAAATATGAATGTGCTCGTGACAGGGGAGCTTTGCAAGAGTGTCAAAGAAAAGATCCAGACCTTCGTGTGCTTTTATCCAACAATGTGACAAGAAGAAACCTCAATATGTCAGAAAAACGGTTAAACCGGGAATCTTCTTTTTTAAGTAGGCTGTCTTGCATTTACAGACGTCTTAATTGGCATTTTTGTCACAAGTGTCACAAAGTGGCAAGAGAGTATCTCAAATGGCTCCCCGTTGTCAGCTGGAACTTTTTGAAAACCCAATGTGAGTTTACACAACAATTGCAGTCAGCTGCACGCATATTTTTTGAATCCATTTTTAGCACTTTCTAGGGAAAACAGACTTTTTCGAAGTGAGTGGAGCGATATCATTCGCCTTGTTTGCGTTTGTGGTGTCCATTTCATATCTGGTAAGTTATTGTGGCAATCTGGTTTAGATTTTCTTGAATGCCAAATGCCGCAACATTGTAGCCAGCCAACGAGGGCCAACCGGGAGCAAACCAGAATAGGAAATCCATCGGCAGCCTCGACGCTAGCGGGGAGCTAGCCAGCCAACTGCGACACACGCGGCGAAAAACAGAAGTGAAAAGTCACAATCACCTACCCAAAGGTGAAGGCAAACAAGGAACAGCGGCAGGTAAATTTACTGTAGGGAACACCGCCACAAAAACATTTCCCCTAACCTTTTCCAACCACTGACTCTGCCAACACAAGGAAAGACTCACAATTCGTCACACGAGTCCCCATTCCTTTCCCTTTTTGTTAATTTGGTTTCCGCTGGGAGTATTGGATTACCGTATTTTCCGCACTATAAGGCGCACCGGGTTATAGGGCGCACCCCCAAAAAATAGTTTTTGGTCCTATGTTTTCCATACATAAGGCGCACCGGATTATAAGGCGCTACAATGGGAACGTCGACAAAACAGTCAGATAGTTCAGTCAAACTTATTACCCCCTTAACATTCCGAAAGCTTGCAAAGAAGCAAATACGTGTCTCAGACCTGTACGGAAACAGTGTCTGTACGATGTCACCAATCACTCAAATGCATCGTTCCAAATATCATTCGGAAGGTTAAAGTCTTGGGATTCAAGAAATGCCAAACATTTCTTAGTTTCCATTTTATTTTTTGCTGACAACTGTGTGGACAGCAAAGTAAGAATTTTATTGTGCAGGGAAACGGGGTTCTTTACTGTGCATATGACAATAAACACTTTGAATTTAATTTAGTTTAAAAATAGACTCATCACAGAAACATCAAGATTGTTCTAAAACAAGATACCGGGAAAATATAAAGCCGCATAGCTCACCTAAGTTCTCTTGCAGCCATCACGTTCAATAATGATACGTAACCATGGTCTTCTTACAACCGTGAGTGTAGTAAATCCAGGAGAGTAAAATATTCACAAATACAGAATAGTAAAAAATGTTTTCTCTATGCCGTAGTGCAACCCATTGTGTGATTCACATTCATCTTTTTCTGCCAATTGCAGGCTTTGTTTCGCCCCTTTAGCCTATGCGAGCCTGTAAATGATAAAAAGGATCCGCCCCCTTTACCTCTGAATAACTTTAGCCAATAGTGACTGATTCAAATGATGATTGACACATGGGTTAGGAAATGAAACGCCGGTATACAAATCCCAGCATACACCGCGGACTACTTCACCTTCGGGGGAAAATCTAGTCGGCGGCTGCTTGCCTTAGTTGCAAGACTTTGCGACTTAATATTGATCCATATATAGGGCGCACTGTATTATAAGGCGCATGGTCAGCTTTTGAAAAAAATAAAGGCTTTTAGGTGCGCCTTATAGTGCGGAAAATACGGTACATAAACCACCCTGAACTGCACAGCAGAGCTCACGGGCAATTCCATTAATTCCATTAATTCATAGATTCCATTAATCTACAGGATGTGACCAGACTCTCCAGCTCTATAATAAAGATTCGAACACCCAAGGTGTACATTTATAATTAAATGATTAAATAGGTGTCTATGTATGTCGTCATGCTTCATGCCAGAGATTTATTTCGTTATGTGTCCGAATAAAACTTGCCTATTATTCAATCAGTCAAATGGAGAACTTTAGTTTTAAAAGCGTCAACAGGAAACTTTGACAGGGCATGCCTCCAGTGTCCAATGACCTCATCAACATTTAAAAGGGCAGGCGCGGACTCCTGCTCTTCCTCTTTTTCTCCAGGACAGCAACCCTCTCTGGCCCATCTCATCTCATCTCATTAGCTGCACCGCTTAACCTCAGTAGGGTCGCGGGGGTGCTGGAGCCCATCCCAGCAATCATCAGGCAGTGGGCAGGGGACACCCTGAACTGGTTGCCAGCCAATCGCAGGGCACACAGGGACAGACAATTCGCTCGCTCATTCACACCTTGGGACAATTTGGACCGGCCAATCCACCTGAAATGCATGTCTTTGGAATGTGGGAGGAAACCGGAGTGCCCGGAGGAAACCCACGCAAGCACGGGGGGAACATACAAACTCCGCACAAGAAGTCCGGTAGCTGGATTTGAACCCACACAGGAGGTTCCCAAGACCTTAGAACTGTGCCTGCACACGCGCTAACCACTGCGCCGCCGTGCTGCACTCCTCTTTGGCCCTTTCCCTTGAAAAATGGGAACAAAAAGGCCGATGCCCACGACGTTTGGATGGTCCGTGGTTCTTTCCCTCCCTCTCAATCGGCTGAAAGCAGCAGCTGATCCAGTGCATATGGGAGAGAAACCTTGTTTTTATTCAGGGGGGGAGGGGTGGGCAAATAAGTTGATTATCTTAAAATCGGACTTAATCATCACTACTTTACAACTGCTACAGAATTTCTCCCCAATCTTCCCCCCCTCTTTACTAACGTGAGTTTTTGTGTCAACAATGTCCTTTGTTTATTGATTTTATTTTCCTTGCCATGTAAATAGATATCAATTTGGTTAGAATCAAACTTTGTTGCATTATTTGTGTGTCTATATTTTTCCTTTGGATTGATCAAGCATTATGAATATCATTGAACTGCATAGTCTATAATTAGATAGATAGATAGATAGATAGATACTTTGTTCATCCCCGAAGGGAAATTCACATTTCCAGCAGCATCCCTGAGCTGAGAACAATCGAGAACAATCAAAAATTGGAAGCTAAAATACAATATGTTTGGAGGATTGTTTCCTTCACGATAAATACTGGAGACAAAGAGGCTATTTTGGACTATTTCTGGTGGTGGATCTTCAGCCCCACCGAATGGATGATCCGGTCACAATTTTAAACTCAAATGAATAGGATTTCAAGCAATTACCGTAAATTCCGGACTATAAGCCGCTACTTTTTTCCCAAACGTTCAACCCTGCGGCTTATTCAGTGATGCGGCGAATTTATGTAATTTTTCTAACGGCCGCCAGCGGCGCTCGAGTACAAAAGGTAAGATTTAGACCGGTGGTGTCACAATCACCCGGATCGGGAACACCTGTGTTCAGGATTTGGCGCCAACAGCCAGGACAGCTGATTGGCGCACCCTGTACATTTAAATCCCCAGCTTCCGGTAAAACTTTGTCTGATTGTACTATGCGATCTGTTGCCTTCTGCTCAGAAAGCCCGTACCTCCGACTCTTTGCCTGCCTCCTGTTTTTCTGCTTGATCTCCGTTGCTGACCAGTTTCCGAATTTGCCTACGACCTGCCCTGCCCGTCTGACTCCTGATCACTCTTCCAAATACTACGACGCCCTTCTTCTCCAGCCCCGGCCAACAACACTACGATTACGCCTGTCCGCAACCATTCCCGCCAAGCCTTCACCCGCCTGTCAAGTTCCGTCAATCCGCCAACCAACGGATCGAAGAATTCCACCTTGTCATTTCCTTCCTTTCAATAAAACCAAGAAACGAGCGCAAGTGATTTCAGTCTTCCTTTCGTCCTGTCTGACAGGTGGAATATATGCGCCGAGGAAGATTGCAACCTCTTGGCTTGTGCATACAGTAAATTAAATTAGCGTAAACATACCCTCATCATGCAAAATGCAAAAAGAAAGGCACATGACGCAGCTTTCAAGCTAAAAGCATTCGAGCAGTCCGATGAAGAAGGAGCGAGCATGTTGCCAGCGTGTTTTGGAATAAGGGAGCGTGGGACGACGTCTATATGACGAAGTTTCTTTCCGACACTGAGGAAGACGACTTTGACGGCTTCAGTTCTAAGGAGGAAGGCGAGAACGGTTCACCGTGATTTTTACTAGTACGGTATGTTTTTTTTTACCAGACCCGTTTACTGTGTTGCTCGCGTGTTGCTACCTGTCACAGGCACCGTTTGGGATGAAAGTTATTATTATTAAAGCTTTGAAAACTCTCTCGGTGTACCGTCTTTCTTTGTAAATATATGTAACCATGTATAATATGTATTTGCAACTGTATATTTTTGTAATGTCTTTATTTCAGACACTTATTCTGATATGTTTCCCACGGGCGAATAAAAAAGAAGGGGCGAAAAAAACGCGGGCTGACGGGAAGTGAGCACCGGTAAAGGTGAGTGTTTGTGGACACGGCAGACAATCGTGGATATATATTCTTCCACCCTTACCTTTGGAAATATACACTTTTTTCCTTGCATTACTTTCAATGGGACCCGGACTCTGCAGGTCTGCATCAAACCTTAAGTACCGGTATTATTTTCCGTTCATTTTGCCGGCTCTGATTTATAGACTGTGTACTTTTATGAAGGACATTCAGTTTCAATCGCGGGACTTAGTCGGGTTTGGGTTAATTTTGTGTTTGTGTTACATTTTTTTAATGTGGGCGCATGCGGCTTATGTACAGGTGCGGCTTGTGTGGGTACAAAATCGGTTTTCCTCTTAAAGTGTGGTGGGTGCAGCTTATAATCAGGTGCGCTCTATAGTCCGGAATTTACGGTATGCCTACATTACCCCATGCAGCTTTCGGAGGTTGAAGCACGCAACTCGGACAAAATAGTCCCAATTCCCCCGTGGTAAGCAGAGTTCCAACTTCTCCAAGCAGAAATGAGCAGTATGCAATCGCTGTTCACTACCATCGATGCCCCTTTCGCAGCTGCCTCACATGTTGTGTTAACAGGATTTTCCTTCAATCACGTCAATGGCTTTTAAGGAAACAAGCAAGATGGGTTAACTTTCAAACAAAATTTCTCATGTAATATTTTTCCACATATTTGCATAATTGTGGGGAGGAACTGTAACATTATGTTTGGGAATACCTGTAAGGACATCATGCAGGTTGATCTCCCTTGCCTCCATTTGTATTGGAATCTCATCAATCAGAACAGCTATTTCTCTTCTTTTATCCACACGAATAAAACCATTTTAATTTTCTATCATCACCGTAGGTCAAAATTAGCATTTTTAACCTACTCTGACTTCTATGACCTTGACTCGCGCTCAGCAACTTTTTACGGTTCAATATTGCATTTCGGCGGCGTCGCATCGACCCACCGACTTAATATTCCTCGTGCACAACCGCGAGTGTGAAAATATTTCCCTCCTGTATTTCAAAGCCGGTAACTGCTTCGTCTACTGGGAGTGTTTGTCGCACGGCGCGTTTATACAGCAGCTGGTGCAGTAAATGTGCAATAATTGCACAGTCGCACATGGTTTTGGGTGTGTTCGCAGCATCGCGCCAAATGTGTTTATCAGTAGTGTATGTGACAACACCCTCATTTACTTATTCCCACCTAAATGTCTTCCTGCGCTTGGTGAACATTTGCATTCCATAGACAACGTTGTCTCAGACGGGTAAATTCCAATCTGAATGGCATCTCTTCACTAATGACAGTTAATAGGAGGTTTTAGCGGTGCATATATGCATATACTTGGGTTGTGATGTGGCTGCAGTTGGTGGAATGGAGTGCGAGGTATTGCACAGAGTGAATCAAAAAAGCAAGTTTTGGGGGCTCTGAGGAGAGTGATGAGCAACAAGAATGAGTATGGATGTCAAGAGGGGACTGTATGAGAGTGTGATTGTGCCGACTGTGTTGTATAGTGCAGAGACTTGGAGCCGGAACGCAGATTTGAGAAGGAAATTTAATGTTTTTGAGATGAAGTGTTTGAGGAGTATGTTAGGAGTAACAAGATGGGATAGATTGAGAAGTGAAATTGTGAGAGACAGAACTGGCATAGTAGTGGAACTGAGCAAGCATGAGGTTAAGAGAGTACTCGGTTGGTTTGGACACATGGAGAGGATGGATGAGGAGCGAATGTTGAAGAGGATCTACAGAGCACAAGTAAATGGAAGGAGACCAAGAGGAAGCATCGATTGACGTGGATGGATGGTGTTATGAATGCACTGCAGGAAAGAGGTCTAAATCGAGCTTCTGTTGGTAAGAGGAATGAGTGGAGAGGTGTTGTAAAAGCATAGTGGGATGTTAGGACGCGTTCTAAGGGATGGGCAGGGCAACTGTATGATGCGGCAGGGGTAAACCAGTGAAAGCTGTCGGGTCCTGCTGTTGAACAGGAGAGTGTGTTGTGTCATCCTGACCCGAGTGACATGGCCACTTTCGTTGTGTCCCGTTTCATCCGGAGGGTCGAAAGCATGACCAACTCGGGTGCCGAGGTGCTTAACTTGTTTGGGCATTTGGGTTGGCCATGGTCTAAAAATGTTTGTGTGGGTTTTTTGCTACTTTTTTCCATTTTTTAATTTTCTTTGTTTTTGTATGTTTTTGTCTTGCTGTTGGTCACCCCTCTCGAGGGATATGAACAGGGTAGGTGTATATGCAAGTGATGTCTTGGTTAGAAAGAGCCGATTGAGACAAGCTGTGCGTCACACTGCTTGCAGATGTGCAACTTCAAGCAAAGCTCACACTTGTAAGAATTTCATATTTCGTGTCTTATTGTCACTGAAGATGACGATAGAAACAATCTCAAAAGAGAAATTCATGACATGAAAAGGAAACGTAAGTTATTTTAGGTCTTTAGACTGCGGTCTCTGTGTATGTTCACTCCTGTTGAAGTTCTACACTGCAAAAGTATCAGGTCGGTTAAATGTTCAATTTAGAATTCAAGTGTAGGAGAAAAATACTTTTGTCATTAATATTGAGGCAAATCTTGTAACTTTATGGCTTAGTTTTCATGGCCGATATTTGTATACATCTACTCAAATAGTTGAATTTTGGAGAAGTGAAAACATGAACTCTACAATAGTCAAGTCATTCATCCATCCATCCATTATCTGCACCGCTTATCCTCAGTAGGGTCTCGGGGGCGCTAGAGCCCATACCAGCTATCTTCTGGCAGTGGGCAGGGGACACCCTGAACTGGTTGCCAGCCTGTCACAGGGCCCACAAAGAAAGACAACTCACCTGCTCATTCACACTGAGAGACAATTTGGACCGGCCAATTCAACTAACATGCATGTTTTTGGAATGTGGGAGGAAAACGGAGTGCCCGGAGGAAACCCACGCAAGCACGGGGAGAACATGCAAACTCCACACAGGAAGCTTCGATCTCATGACCTCAGAACTGTGCCACATATGTGCTAACCACTGCACCACCTTGCTGCCCATAGTCAAGTCATGTTTATTTGTATAGCCCTTAATCTCAAGGAGTCTCTAAAGGGATGCACAGATGATTGCAAATTATAGACTATTGCTACACCATCCCCTGATCTAAAACCTACATGAAGGCAAGGAAAACCTCAAAAACCTCAGTGAAGTTAAGTCATGTTTTTCTGTATAGCCCTTAATCACAAGTAGTCTCAAAGGGCTGCACAGATTATTGCAAACTACAGACTATTATTACACCATCCCCTGATCCAAAACCTACATGAGGGCAAGGAAAAACCTCAACATAAGGAAAATGAAAAAACATTGAGAAGGGACTGCACATGAGGTAATGTAGTAAAGCGATGTGACCAGAGTAGCAAACATATGGACAGTTAATGCTTCGAGCTTTTTACTATCTATGAAAAAGACAAAATCCCTTTGTCATTGTTGGGACAGTTAATGTATAAAAGAAGCGAGTCTTCAGGTATTTTCTATCGAAAGTTAGTATATTTTAAAATAAATGCAAAGCAAATTCTCCTTCTGGCCACGGGCCGCATCATGTCTGCCAACAGATTTAAGCCGTCCTGTGAGAGAAGCACAAGAGAAAAATGAACCACATCACGTCAAACCATGGGGTCTGTGTTCCGGTACAATAAAATTACTCCCCAAGCCTGCACAAAATTTAGTAAAAGAATACATGGAACGGCAAAAATGATGTTGACAAGCTGTTTGGATTTATTTTCATTTCGTTTCTGTCTCATTTTATGTTAGATTTGCCGGAGATCAAAGCCAGGAGAGAAGGCTTGCCACATGTTGTGAGTCATCATTTTATTCATATTTAGTTTCTTTTGTCTTTTATTAGCATATTTGGTATTGGAGTAATCCAAAAGTAATTGAAAGTAATCAAGTTAAAGTAACCCTACCCAACCCTGATACTTAGATACCAAAGGAAAACATTATGATCACCCTCGCCTTATTCGCAGGTGCTAACAAGGTCTTAGAATGACTTAATAGCTAATTTTTTGTTAATTAGCCTCCACAATTTACAAGCCATCAGTTTACGTTACACGCTTTTACCCAAGCTGAAGCTTCCTGGTGACATATCATGATTTAATAATAGAGTAACAAGAACATCTCCTCAGGAAGACAAGGCAGTATACAAACAATCTAACTGTCTTTTAAAATTCTGACAGTGTTTGGTCGAAGCATTTAAGCGGGCGAGATTAATCTTTCTCTCCACCGGTCTCAAAGATTCAACATGTTAAATCAGCCGGACAATCCTCTGACATGGGCGGATCCGTACCAGTGACGCAGGAGGCTTTGCTAAAACTGAGAACGCGGACACACACCGACAAAGCTCAGCGCACCACACCGGTTAAACCTTGAGCGCAAGTGCACACATGGTGGGTGGCCATCTGTTTCACTTCCTACAGCTTCACTTGAGCCCCAATGACTTTCTTTTTTTTAAATTAGGGCATATAATATTGCGACTATTTTTTAATCCATAAGTATCGCTGATCAAAATCACAGAACATTACAGCAGGATCTAAAAACCCAGAATACTTTACCATGACTAGACTTTTAATGGTAAAGATGAGATCTTACCTTATTATCACAATTTTTTTTACTCCAAGTGCTAGAAACACTGGTTTGCATAGTGCATTCTCATAGGTTAGGTTAGGTCTCTTCACTTCTTCATCCAAAAATGTTAGAAAATGGATAAAACAGAAAGTATTTCCACAAAATACTATACAAGCTATTCTACGTATTCATATATATTAAACCCAGAGGTTATTGATGCACAGGGGCGAGACTGTTTAACCTATGAGAATGCACTATGCAAATCAGTGTTGTGGCACATGAGTAAGAATAGTGTGATAATGAGATAAGGTCTAACTCCTTTTCATATGTCATCTGTACCACTGTATTTAGTGCTCATGTGTTGGAGCTCTCATCGCTTCTGCCCGGGTTTGATTCTCATTGCATACAATGTTATGTGATTTGAGTTAGTGACACAGAAACTCTTACTGTAGTGTCAATTTCCTTGTAGTTTGGTGTGCCTTATTTATGAAAAATATATGATAATACAGTGGAACCTCGGTTCTCGACCATAATCCGTTCCAGAACCCTGTTCGAAAACCGATTTGGTCGTTCACGGAAAATCGTTTTTCCCATTAAAAGTAATGTAAAATCATTTTAATCCGTTCCAACACCACCATGAACGTAAAAATGAAGCTAATCGTACGTTCGCGTTAGCGTAATCTTCTGAACGAAAGATTACGCTAACATGAACGTGTAAAAATAAAAAAAATCAGGTCGTTTACACGTCATTTAGCACCCGGGTCTCCACAAAAAGTGGTGAGCGGTTAAAGGATAAAGAAAAGAATTATGAATAGGATTTCTTACCTTTGTGGTGCTCAGCAGAAGCCATGCTGTATGTATAGCAAGATCGGAAACTCGCACACCTTCTTCATTTTGCTATTATTTCTTTCTTAAATGCAATAGTTGTGCGCACTACTCTTCTTTTTTCACCTGTAGCAACTTTGCTGCTTGCACCGAGGCATAATTAGGGGTTAAAACACTCCGTTCACTCATATTAAAAACGAAAGCAAAAAAGAGTGCGCGCTCACGTGACAACAGTTCTTCACGAGGGGCGGGGACAATCTACACCCGTACGCCGCTCAGCATCGCCCCTAGCGTACCGGCGTTCTAACTCCGATTTTTTGAGCGAAAAGCGAAGCAAGAATTTCTCTAAATTTTGGGTCGAAAACCGATTTGTTCTAACTGAGAGGCGTTCGAAAACCGAGGTTCCACTGTAGACCATTTTGAGGGGGGCGCCTTATGGTAATTGAGTCATCAGCAGCTAAAATGTGTATGCATTTTTTTGGGGTACAACATGCATATTGGAAATCTGAGACGCAAAGTCAAAAAGGCGACGTTCCAGAGTTGGAAAGGAAATACGCGGCCCATCAGGAAAGATGCTTAAAGAGACGAGCACAAACATTTGAGGCCCGCAGAAGCACTTCCCAATGACGGCTCGTCTCTGGGTGACCTACAGGGCAATTCCTGATTCAGCACTTCAATCCATTAAGATTCAAAGGAAAGAGTCCATCAGCTGGTAAGAACAGCAGCATTCGTTGAACTCTGGCAGAACTCTGACATACACCTTGCAGTGATGTGATGCGACACGACATCTCATCAACTGGAGCAGAGGTTCTTAACCTGGGTTAGATGGAACCCTAACGGTGGAGCCTCTGCCGTGGAGGTGAAGACACATCGACCCATCCACAGTTATGTACAGAATACGAGAAACTTATCAGCCTGCTAACTACCGTGCCGGCCCATTGGTCAGGTGATCCTGGACAACTTGTTCTGGAGGGATTAGGATGTCTTTCTAAGAAAACTGCTGAGTCAGCAAAACCAAAAGTGTGAAGTCAGCTTTTTGGGGCATTTTTCACATCTAGGGTAACCTACCTGACTGCCTGTGAAAGATGGTGATCATATCTAAACTCATTCCCCCTTTTTTGGTTGGACAAACACACACACACCAACTAACTGATTATACACACACACACACACACACATACATTACCGTATTTTCCGCACTATAAGGCGCACCTAAAAGCCTTTATGTTTTTCAAAAGCTGACCATTCGCCTTATAATCCAGTGCGCTTTATTTATGGATCAATATTAAGTCGCAACTAATGCAGCAGCCGCCGACTAGATTTTCCCCCAAACGCGAAGTAGTCCCAACGTATGCTGGGATTTATTTACCGGCGTTTCATTGGCTAACCAATGTGTCAATCATCATTTGAATCGATCACTATTGGCTAAAGTTATTCGGAGGTAAAGGGGGCGGATCCTTTTTATCATTTAAAGGCTCCCATAGGCTAAAGGGGCGAAACAAAGCCTGCAATTGGCCGAAAAAGATGAATTTGAATAGCATGTTGGGTTGATGGCATAGAGACAGTATTTTACTATTCTGTATTGTATTTGTAAATATTTAACTCTCCTGGATTTACTACACTCATGGATATAAGAGGACCATGGTTGCACATTATTATTGAACACACCGACTTCGGTGAGCTACTCCGGCTATATATTTTCCCTGTATCTTGTTTCAGACTAAACTCTATGTTTCTGTGATAAGCGGTGCAGATAATGGATGGATGTCTATTTTTAAATTAAACTCAATTCCAAGTGTTTACTGTCATATGCACAGTTAAATTGCGAGTGAAAAAGAAAATAGAAACTAAGGAATGGTTGGCATTTCTTGAATCCCAATACTTTAAACTTCCGAATGATATTTGGAACGATGCATTTGAGTGACATCGTACAGACACCGCATCCGCACGTGTCTACGACACGTATTTGCTTCTTTGCAAGCTTTGGGAATGTTAAGGGGGTAATAAGTTGGACTGAACTATCTGACTGTTTTGTTGACGTTCCCATTGTAGCGCCTTGTAATCCGGTGCGTCTTATGTATGTCAAATATAGGACCGAAAACAATTTTTTCGGGGTGCGCCCTATAACCCGGTGCGCCTTATAGTGCGGAAAATATGGTATATATATATATATATATATATAAATGTCTTCATTTTGAACAAAATCATACTTTATTTTACGCTAAAGTAGGGTTCAGTGAATCCGCATATGTGAATGGTGTGGTTAGGTAGCTCCAACAGGGTTACAAACCACTGAACCGGAGGGTGGGAGCAATCACTGTGAAGAAAGGTGACAGGCGGGTCAAAGAAGATGGCCGAGCCACCGGGATGAAAGCTGACACTTTGGATGATAAGACTTAAGAGGACATGTGGAACTTCTCACTCGGGAAATGGAATCGGACCAGGAGAGACCAAGAGCGCCATTAGGAGAAGAGATCATTACGACCCGTTTTAAAATGTCAAAAAAGATCAGCCAGAGATTACTAAAGGTTGCTTTTGCTTGTCCAAAGCACAAAAAATATATTTTTTTCACCATTCTAAGCTTCAGCATAACGATTGGCTGATGTCTCAGTAGTGTAATAATTTGAATGTTTCGGAGGTATAGTAATGTACCACACATAAGTCAACTATACTGATGAAATATGATGACATAAACCAGATGTTTTAACACTAAGTATGTTAGAAATCGGATAATTGTCGATATTCCTTTCATGGAAAGGCATATGAATGCTATTAGAATATTGTAAATCGTCACTGCATATGCAGCATTGGTGGACCATCAAGGCCTGCAAGGCTTTCTCTGCTTCGCTTGAAAACTATCTGGCATGAATCTGTGCAGTACATTTCAGCCATTACATGTAGCCAGGGTCAGTAATCTGCTTGGAGGCCTTTAATAGACTTATTTAGGTCTTAAAGAATAACATCAGTGTTCGATAAAGGTGATATAATTTTTCTAACGGCCGCCAGTGGCGCTTGAGTGTTGCAACCATTAACTGCCCTGTCAAAGCTATATTATTATTATTAAAGCTTTGAAAACTCTCTCGGTGTACCGTCTTTCTTTGTAAATATGTGTAACCCATGTATAATATGTATTTGAAACTGTATATTTTTGTAATGTATTTATTTGTATTTATTTTAGACACTTATTCTGATATGTTTTGCACGTGTAAACGAAAAATGAGGGGTGGAACAAACGCGGGGTGCCGAGTTTAAGTGGAGACCGCTAAAGGTGAGGGACAGACAAGGAAAGAAGAGGGGGTAAAAAGTTGGTTAAAGAAAAAGGAGTCAGTAAATGTGTTCATCTGATATATTTTTCCCACCCTTACCTTTGGAAATATACACTTTTTTCCTTGGATAACTTTCAACAGGACCCGGACTCTGCAGGTCTGCATCAAACCTTAAGTTCCGGTATCATTTTCCATTCATTTTGCCGGCTGTGATTTTTGGACTGTGGACTTTGATGAAGGACATTTAGTTTCAATCGCGGGACTTGAAGTCGGGTTTGGGTTAATTTTGTGTTTGTGTTAAATGTTTAAATGTGGGCGCATGCGGCTTATATACAGGTGCAACTTGTGTATGTACAAAGTCGGTTTACCTCTTAAAATGTGGTGGGTGTGGCTTATAATCAGGTGCGCTCTATAGTCCGGAATTTACGGTAGTCAGATTTTTAAGTTGACGAGGCCAGGAAACACCAGCGATTTACATACTATGTTTGGCTAGGGAGGTAGTAACGTAAGTAAGCATCGCAACGAAAATGCAAAGAAGGGGTCCAACTGCTTCCATCAAACTGATTTTTTCAGCCCTAAATCAAATAAAAACAAATGCGTTTTTTTCTGTCGTGCCTATCTGCTTTTATATGACTTTTATCTTACCTGTTCGCAGTGTTGGGAATAATGCCGTTACGTAACAGTGTCATTTTCTGTGGCTGGCTTAATGCACACTTGCATCTGGTATCCTAGGACTGACCCAGGTCTCCATGATTATTAAAGTACAATTGTCCCAAATGTAGTGGTTTCTCACGAGTTGTTGTTCCAGGTAATACATTTGATGGGTGATGGATCTGCGTTGCTGATATACAGGCTCCACACGGGTAGCATGCCGTTACGTAGCTAAGCCGTTGCAATAGGCCAGATCTGCTGTCTTGCTATTGTCTTCTCTCTCTACGCCAGGAAGGCAGCTGGCCCAGATGAAGTAGGAGGGAGGGTGCTAAGGGACTCGGCAGACCAGCTGGCTGGGGTGTTTTGTCAACATCCTTAACCGTTCCTGTCCCAAAGCACCATTCCACCTTGCCTAAAGACCTCCACCATCATTCCCATCCCAAAAAGCCATAAATGGTCGACCTGAATGACTACAGACCTATCATGAAGTGCTTGAATAGGTTAGTGTTCCAACACATCAAAGGTTCCTTACAACCCTCATTATTTTGCCGACAGGACGAACCACTCCACTGATGACGCGATAAACAACGCTCTTCATGCTATGCTACGCCATTTCGAAAAACGTGGGAGCTATATCAGAATGCTCTTCCTGGACTTCATCTCTGTGCTTAACACCATTGTCCCAGAGATACAGGTGGATAAAGTCTTCCAACAGGGGCTCTCCTCCATCTGCAGCTGGATTATGAACTTGCTCTCCAACCGCCTCCAGGGTGTGAAGCTCAGCTGCCACGTCCCTTCCACCTTGAAGCTGAGCACTGGAACAAACCCAGCCCCACTCATCATGAATGCAAGATGCGTGGAGAATCCACTCCTTCGGACTCCTGGGTGTGCACATCTCTGACGACGTCTCTTGGTCTGCCAACACCAGGTCTGTGGCCCAGCAGCAACTCCACTTCCTGATGTTCCTCAGGGTGACTAACCTGGAACAGAAGTTGCCGATTTCCTTCTACAAAGACACAGTTGAAAGCATTCTGGCATACAGCATCACTGTATGGTATGCTGGGAGCACGGCAGCGGACAGGAATAACATACAGAGACTAATCAACACAGCCCAAAAGATCACAGGTTGCTCTCTGCCCAGTCTAGAAGACATTGTTGGCTTGCAATACTGGAGTAGAGGAATTAATATTTTAAAATTACAAGATAAATTAACTCTCAATAATATATTGAAAACAGTGTGTGTTGTGTGTGTGTATGGAATTTGACTTCAAACCTTTATCCAAAACGTAAACTATAAACACAAAGAGTAACGAATTAATGCACGACTAAATAATTTAATCTGGAACAAATTACATACTTGTGGCATTTGGTGGGTAACAAATCACTATTTGCAATGAAAAAACTCTTTACCCAAGAACCCTATAAAATCAGCCTATCCTGTTGGAACTCTGATATTCATCCTAGCAGCATGAGTTCCCAGTCAATCTATAGCAGGAAATTCAATCACCTCGGATACGAAAGCGAATATTTTCCGTAAACAATCTTAAACAATCACTTGTATTGTGTCCAATTTGTCACCACCGAGTGTGTGCGGAAAGCAAACCTGACCATTGTCTATTCCGGCACTAAGTAAAACTGACTGAAGCGATCCCACAAGACATAAACCGCTAAATCGACATCGGCGGGAGGAAATTGAAGTGAGACAAAGTAGAAATTCCGCAATAGAAATTCACTCCCCCGCCTTTGATTTGCTCTTGGAAGTTTTGGGTCGGGAGTCCTCTGCTTGGGCGAGTTCTGGGGAACCCGGATGATCAAAAGGAGGGGTGGGAGCATTGTCCGCATCTGGGTCGGCGTCCACTGATGCCGTGGGGCCTTGTGAGGAAGACAGATACAGAAGAGTCATATACAGGTATGGTTCAGGTGTTAAAAAAGGTGAAAGGCTTTGGAGAAAATGTGTTCCGTAGACTGTGAAACCCAACAATATGATCTGCAAGAGGCACCGCACACACAGGCACACACACACATACAAATTGAGAATTTTGCACGAAACTAAAATAATGGATTAAGTCTGGATATGTTTGTCGGTCTGTCTGAATTTAGGCTTCAGTCGGTTGCATGAAAGCAGGCTAAATTTAGCTAAGCTCAGTTACTTAGAACAGCCTGCTCCAGACCAACCCAATATCCAGGCTAAGATTATCCCCAGAGATACATCTAGCACTACTACTGTCAATCATGTGAAGAATTAATGGGCATTATAGCATATCATGTACTTTCTCAATATGTTGTTTTATTGAAGTTATCCGGCATTAAAAATGTACATATACTGACATTTCATTGAACTATTTGACTGCATAAATGCAACAGTCATTTTATAGTCATTCATGTAGTAAATCTATTGCTGTCGGGCCATGTGTTTTATTGCTATGCCTATGGGTGTTTATTCTGTTGAATATGATTATTATCCCTGTTTCTAAGATTCCAAAAAGTGGTCAAAAACTTGCAAAGTTGAATAAATCTTACGTGTCTGAGACAGGTATTTGCTTTTTTAATAGTCTGACGGCCCCTCACTCGTGAACAAGACCCTTTCATGTGTATTATGTAAGAAAAATATTTGACAAAAGACTATATTTGGGGGGTGCGCCTTTGAGTGCAGAAAGAAAATACGTTACTTGTTGGTTGTGTGACGTTCTTGTTGTAGCTGGCAGCAGACGACATGGCCTGACCCAAGGCTTGATTGGTACCAAGAGGAGCACCGGGGCTTGGCGTGGTGCTTCCTGAGCTCACTTTGGACTTGGAGCTCTTGGGTGGCTTGGTCCAAATGATGCTCTCAGTCACTTGCAGGCCTGACCCCAACTTCTGAGCCACTTCCACAAGCTGCAGCAAGGAGGCGAAGCCTTCAAGATGATGTCAATGCTTTGAGGGTGGTTATCGCTGCATCAGTGATTTGCTTACCTCGAGGTCAAAGTCAAAGCTGCCGCTGCCATCTCTCAGCAAGTTGACTTTTCTCTCCATTTCCTGGTACTGATTTAGCGCTCCCGACTTGTCAGCATGATTGTAGAGGAAGATTGCAAAGTTCAGGTTGACCAGAGGGTTAGAACTGCAAAAAAAAAAAGTCAAAAGTGATTGTATCAGATGCCAGTTGACATCTCCTTAGACTCTTTATTTTTTACTATTATTCTTCAGTTGTTCGTTATCCTGATTGCAAAAACACCTCAGACTTTGCGCTACGGTTAGTGCTGGTTTACTGCTTCATGGATTTTTACGGTGTATTATGTTCTGCATTCTAATTGGATAAACAGAAGAGGCTTTCTTTCGCCAACAAAGTTGGACCTCTCCACACGGTGAACCTCCTCAGTACCACATGCAGGTCTTTGGCGGTCCCTAGTGGATGCCTGCTGCTTTTTTAAAAATGTTTCATTTCTGTGGGTCACACCCAGAAAATAAATGCAGTTTTCCCTAAAGCCCTCATGATGCCGGCAAAGTATCATGTAAAGTGGATCGAGTCCTTCATTTATAAGGTTGAGCAATAAAACAGCAGAATTATATTTCAAAATTAGAATTTGATGTACAGAAGTTATTTGCAAAAAAACTTTATTAAGTACAGTCATTTTATTTGTTAAACAAATACTTGAGCCTGTAATTTGGATTTTTTTCTTGAGTATTAAATAAATCAATCAATTTTTAAATAATGGTTTCCACTTCACTGGTTTTGGAAAGCAACGCTCAGCGAAAAACGAGGGACTACTTTACTCGACAAATTCAAAGTCAGCAAAAGTAAATCACTGAAAGAGTGCATATTGACCAATAATAAGCACCTTCAGGAGAAAAAATGCGCCTCAGAGGGCGCCACCTCTTGATAGGTGGCGAGCCGGCTCCCGTTGTTCACTTCAGAGAACCTGTTCTTAGAGCTGCCATGTTCAAGAACGACATCATTACTTACTGGTCCAGCTTGACAGCTTGCTCGTATGCTCTGGTGGCGTTCTCCGCATCATCCAAGTTGGTCAAAGCCACTGTCATCAAATGTAAACACTTCATCAAGCAAACCTAGAAAAAAGTGAGCTGGTGCAGAAAATGTTTCCTTAGTCATGGGTGTCAGTACCTGCCAGAAGCATGTAGAGCTCGCCAAGTGGCGGGCTCAGGTTGATGGCAGCGCTGAGGAAGTGGAAAGCAGAAGCATACTGCTGCATGGTCAGGTGCACCAGACCCAGGTTGTACAAGACTTTCCAGTCAAAAGGAGACAAGTAGTGAGCTCGCTTCAGGCAACTGATGGCCTGCCAAAAGGAAAGATGGGGGAAAAAAGAGACGTCAGAGGAAACCAAATAACCCCAATAAATAGTACATACGAAATAAACTGCTCACAATATTAAATCCAAGACTACAAATATATATGTTGTATTTTGTGCGCCTTATATACCGCAAAATATGATGGATAAGATTGGAAATGTATACAGTAAAATAAAGGTCTGCATCACTACAATAATTCATATGGTATACTACCATATACAGTATGTGCAATAGTTGATCAATTGATATATATATATATATACACATCATCAGTGACCAAAATCACAAAACATAGGATTCAAACCGGGGTCATGGTGGTAAGACCGGTAACATTTTTCCACTGGATCACAACTGGTACAGATGACATACAAAAAGGCAGCAGAGTTTGTCTCATTATCACACTATTTGCACGGTGCCTGAATCACTTATTTGCTTAGTGCATTTTGTTCTGCATTATGATAGGCAGTGTCTGAAACTTGTGACAAAAAGTTAACGGACACCAGGGCAGACAACTCTGAAAGGATGCCCGCCCAGCCATAAAGATGCCTGCCCCATTTTTCACAACTTGAAACACAATAAGACGACTAATCGCAAAAAAAAAAAAAAAAAGATTGTTGCAAAGTATTAAGGGATTGATAATCAGAATATATAACAGAACAATACTTTAAAATAAAAATGATTATATATCTACTTATCACATTCATTGCCTGTTTCTGACATCGCTGTTCTCCATCTGCCATCAGTATGTACCTGTATTGACTCATCTTCATTCATGCAATGTTTGCGTTGCGTCGTCTGCTACAAGCCACGTGAACTCCTCTTTCCACGATGCTTTTAATATACGTTTACGTTTTGTAGCATCATAAATTTTGTTAGCTTCTTTTGAATCTTTCTTCTGGAGCTGAGGTTTTGGCTTGATTCCTAACCACTTATCTATTTTTCTTGTGTTCTCTGTGCGTCAACTTTGGAAAATGATATGCAAACGCGCGACCTGATAACGCTCGGGAAAGTCCGGAAGCACAAAGTTATTCGATGCAGGCTTCTGATCGGCTGCAGAGTATTCAAATTGCGAAACAAACAGAAATTCCAAAATTTCCAAACCGAAAGAAGATTTCGAAATCGGAATAAAGCAAAGGTTTGATTTGAAAAAAACATCTGCTTTTTTTTTTCCTTGAAAAAGTTGTCGGCCACCCGGGCGGAGATGTTTTGTTGTACGGCCAATGTCAAAGATGCAGACGTTATTTAAGACACTGTTATAGGTTTAACAGTCTCTCCACTTATTCAACTAGTGGAGAGCATCCTGACCAACTGCATCACTGTTTGGTACGGCAGTATCCCAGCCATGGACTGACGCCTGCAGAGAGTGGTTAAGAACGTTCAGAGGATCGCCAGGATTCCACTGCCCTCTCTGCAGCGCATATACCACCGCAGAGTTCACAGGAGGGCTGCTTCTATCATTAAGGACCCCATCCAACCACAACACGGACTGTTTACACTCCTACCCTCAGGACAGGGGTACAGGAATGTGAAATGCGGGATAATCCTTCTAAAGAATTTATTTTACCCCTCTGCTATCCGACTCTCAAACGGCTGGTGATCGAAAAATGCACCACAGACACTTTATTACACTACAGACACTTTAAATTATACCATACTTGGACTATTCTTCTATTCTACAGTCAGTTTTTATCTTATTGCCTTCACTCATCTTGAGTTAAGCTTGTATTTTTATCTTTTTAATATTCGTAATATTCTTTTATATATACATGTGTAGAGTTACTTAGTTTTATTGCGCTGGCAACTGTGCGGACAGCAAAGTAAGAACAGGGAATTGTGATTCTTTACTGTGCATATGTCAATAACCACTTTGTATCTTGAATCTAATGTTTCAACAAAATAGCTCTTTTACGTACGTATATATTTTAAACTGCAATGTAATTGACACAAAGTGGAGAAACAAAATACACTATGTGTTTCTGGCACTGTGAGTAAAAATAGAGTTAATGAGGTGGGCAGGTAGGCAGCACGGCGGCGCTGTGGTTAGCGCGTGTGCGGCACAGTTCTCAGGTCATGAGATCGAACCTCCTGTGTGGAGTTTGCATTTTCTCCTCGTGCTTGCGTGGTTTTTCCTCCGGGCACTCCGGTTTCCTCCCACATTTCGAAAACATGCATGTCAGGTTAATTGGCCGGTCCAAATTGTCCTTAGGTGTGAATGAGCGAGTGAAATCTCTGTCCCTATGTGGACTGCGACTGGCTGGCAACCAGTTCAGGGTGTCCCCTGCCCACTGCCCGAAGATGACTGGGATGGGCTCCAGCACCCCTGCGACCAGTGTTCCCTCTAAGCTGCGCGCGTGCGCAATTGCGCACTGCTCGCACATTCTCAGCGCACAAGAAAATCTAGCCAGCGCACAAAAATGAGGGCTCAAAATTACTTATTAAGAAGCGACTTAAGTCAAAGTTACAGTGCATGAAGGTAAAAATACACGGGTTCCCCTGACGTTGTGTCCTAAATGCGATTTTTTGAAGTCGAACGAAGTTGAGTAAAGTTAGTATAGTATGTCGAGAACCGGCTTCTTCGGCTCGGCTCACTAAAAGGAACCGGCTCTTTTGGGTCCTAAACGGCACTTCAGGTTGTTTTTGCTTCTTTAATCCCAACATGACCAAATATTAAGTAAAATTATGCACAAAATGACTTAAAGGAAGGGGGGAATAAAACAAAAAAGAAAGAAATAACAAAATGAAAAAGTAGTGAAAAGCTGAGAAAAAAAAGAAACAAAAGGAAGAGAAAAAAGAAGGAAAAATTTAGAAAAAAGCCAGAAAAAAAGAAAAGAAAGAAATGTACGAAAAAAGTAAATAGAGAACAAAAAGAAAAAAGTAACTGCTCGGAAAAATAAACACAATGATATTTTTTTAAAAGGAATTTAAAAAAAAAGTAGAAAAAAAAAACACAGAAAAAAGAAGAAAAAGTTTGTTGCATTGAAATAATTTCCAGTTATATCAAGTGAATCTTGTCGCCAACATTGTACTTCCACTAAAAAGTGTGATTAAGTACAGTTCTGTATCTTACAACTGACTAAATAAGCCCCCGAAAATGTTAATATTATGCGACAAGATATATCAGGAAATAAAAAGAAATGGATATCTTGTGAAAGAATTGTAAGAACAAACGACGTTTGGAGGCCGTACAACCTTTGCAATAGTACATGAGTAAATTCATTCAAAAGAGAAAAATATATTTGCATTGCCGGAAACTCAGCAAAATGTAACTTGATGTCAAGTTTTGGACATGTTTGATAATGAATTATCTTGCCACACTTGGGATTATGGTGGCTCACTGTTGTTTCAAGCTTTGCTCACCGACTTTGTGTGAACGCTCAGACCCGTGGAAAATTACAGGGAACATTGCCCGCGACCCTACTGAGGATAAGCGGTGCAAATAATGGATGGATGGAGGTGGTCAAGTATTAAGTGTTGGTGCTCCCACCGCCGCGACACGGGTTTGAATCCCGTTTCATGCAATGTTTTGCAAATATGATTGACTGATCAATTATTGAACTAATATACAAAAGTGCCAGAATTTTGAATTTGGCTTTTGGTCTTCACAAAGAAAAAAGATCAAGTAGGGTGGCATTCTGTGATTTCCACCTTGGATTGTCTTATCTTAAAAGGAATCAAAGACAGCATGACACATAAACATATTGAATAAGACATAGCGAGCATAAAATCCCTGATCTATGTGTGACGCATTACATTGATTAAAAATGACCACAGATTGAAATGGACGGATAAGAATAGCCTGATTATTTACAGTTGATTTCTCTCTGAAAAAGCTTCTCGTCCCACTTTTCACAGACCACAACATTATGCAAATAAACCCTTTGTTGTGGTTTACGAGGCGAAGAGTGTCATCCAGGTAAAACACGACTTACAGCAACGTATTTCTTTTTGCCGAAGAAGCACATGCCAATGTTGTTCCAGAGTGGCGGACTTTCAGGCACAGCGCAGGCGGCAACCCGATACTTGTTCATGGCCACATCAAAGTCCCCGTGGGTCTGCATCATACTTCCCGCCGCCAGGATGGCCTGCGAACCGAAGCCGTCATTAGCGAGCGATTAGAGGAAGATTTTTTAAAAAGGATGAACGATGGAGGGCATCAGCTGACAAGCGATGACCTTTTTTCCTTTTGTTTCGGGATGATTCCATGGGATGCCTTCGCGGAGGCTGATGAAAGCGAAGGAAAACAAAGATGATCTTGCGAAAAGCATGCCTTCTCTGTCGGGCTCCGGTGAAACCGGAGAGAGGCATTCCGCAAACCAAGGTTGGGGAGTAACGGAATACATGTAATGGTGTGATTAGGAGAAAAAAATCGGAATTGCGGAGATTATACAGGGAGTGCAGAATTATTAGGCAAATGAGTATTTTGACCACATCATCCTCTTTATGCATGTTGTCTTACTCCAAGCTGTATAGGCTCGAAAGCCTACTACCAATTAAGCATATCAGGTGATGTGCATCTCTGTAATGAGAAGGGGTGTGGTCTAATGACATCAACACCTTATATCAGGTGTGCATAATTATTAGGCAACTTCCTTTCCTTTGGCAAAATGGGTCAGAAGAGGGACTTGACAGGCTCTGAAAAGTCAAAAATAGTGAGATATCTTGCAGAGGGATGCAGCACTCTTAAAATTGCCAAGCTTCTGAAGCGTGATCATCGAACAATCAAGCGTTACATTCAAAATAGTCAACAGGGTCGCAAGAAGCGTGTAGAAAAACCAAGGCGCAAAATAACTGCCCGTGAACTGAGAAAAGTCAAGCGTACAGCTGCCAAGATGCCACTTGCCACCAGTTTTGCCATATTTCAGAGCTGCAACATCACTGGAGTGCCCAAAAGCACAAGGTGTGCAATACTCAGAGACATGGCCAAGGTAAGAAAGGCTGAAAAACGACCACCACTGAACAAGACACACAAGCTGAAACGTCAAGACTGGGCCAAGAAAAATCTCAAGACGGATTTTTCTAAGGTTTTATGGACTGATGAAATGAGAGTGAGTCTTGATGGGCCAGATGGATGGGCCCGTGGCTAGATCGGTTAAGGGCAGAGAGCTCCAGTCCGCCTCAGACGCCAGCAAGGTGGAGGTGGGGTACTGGTATGGGCTGGTATCATCAAAGATGAGCTTGTGGGGCCTTTTCGGGTTGAGGATGGACTCAAGCTCAACTCCCAGTCCTACTGCCAGTTTCTGGAAGACACCTTCTTCAAGCAGTGGTACAGGAAGAAGTCCGCATCCTTCAAGAAAAACATGATTTTCATGCAGGACAACGCTCCATCACACGCATCCAAGTACTCCACAGCGTGGCTGGCAAGAAAGGGTCTAAAAGAAGAAAAACTAATGACATGGCCTCCTTGTTCACCTGATCTGAACCCCATAGAGAACCTGTGGTCCCTCATCAAATGTGAGATTTACAAGGAGGGAAAACAGTACACCTCTCTGAACAGTGTCTGGGAGGCTGTGGTTGCTGCTGCACGCAATGTTGATCGTGAACAGATAAAAGCACTGACAGAATTCATGGATGGCAGGCTTTTGAGTGTCCTTGCAAAGAAAGGTGGCTATATTGGTCACTGATTTGTTTTTGTTTTGTTTTTGAATGTCAGAAATGTATATTTGTGAATGTTGAGCTGTTATATTGGTTTCCCTGATGAAAATAAATAATTGAAATGAGTATACATTTGTTTTTTGTTAAGTTGCCTAATAATTATGCACAGTAATAGTCACCTGCACACACAGATATCCTCCTAAAATAGCTAAAACTAAAAAAGCCCCACTCCAACTTCCAAAATATTCAGCTTTGATATTAATGAGACTTTTGGGTTCATTAAGAACATGGTTGTTGTTCAATGATAAAATTAATCCTCAAAAATACAACTTGCCTAATAATTCTGCACTCCCTGTAGTTCATGCGTTTGTTACCTCCCGTCTCAATCACTGTAATGTACTACTCTACGGGTTTCCCGAAGTCCAAAATCAAGAGTCTTCAGCTGTTACAAAATGCTGCAGCGAGGCTTTTAACTAAGAAAAGACAGTTTGATCACATGACCCAGATTTTTGCTAACCTGCATTGGCTCCCGGTTAGCTTAAGATGTGATTTTAAGGTTATGTTGGTATACAAAATCATGCATGGACTTGCTCCTTCGTATCTTTCAGATTTAATTTCCCTCTATGTTCTGGTCCGAAGCCTTCGCTCTGAAAATGCTGGTCTACTAGTGATCCCAAGAGCCAAGAAGAGAACCGCAGGTTCAAGTTTGTTCTCCATTCGGGCACCGGTGTTGTGGTATGCCCTTCTCCCTTAAATTCGATCTGCAACCTCAGTGGAACCGATTAAATCTAGGCTAAAAACACGCTTCTATTCTATAACATATGAATAACCTATATTTCCTGTTGACAATATCTGTGTACTATTTGTTACTGCAACATCCATTGCAGCCTGGCTATCCTGGAAGGATTACATTATCTGTGGTCCCTTCGCAATGTTTTTTCATTTTCCTCATGTTAAGGTTTTTGAGTTTTTCCTTGCCCTCATGTCGGTTATAGATCAGGGGATGGTGTAATAATAGTCGATGGTTTGCAATAATCTGTGGTCTGTGCAGCCCTTTGAGACTCCTTGTGATTAAGAGCTATACAAATAAACATGATTTGACTCAACTATTCTGTTACGGTGACCAAAAAAATTCATCAAAGGACAGGTATATATAGTTATAAAAGGATTACTTTGCGGGATTAAAGTTTTAGTAAAAAGTATATTTACATATGAATAATGCACCAGTAGACAGATTGTGTCTATCAGAATTTCAGAGAGAGATGAGGTTGTAAATTTGGCCAACTTACACACTGTTTTACATGAAAAAGCACTTTATTTTTTGTCCGTATTTTATTTCTCCTTCAATGTAGCACTCAATTTTTGGAATTGGATCGAGCTTGCAGTCTCGTGAGGCTGCTTTCGCGACTTTGGGCATGGCTAGTAGACGGATGGCCAGGTATGGTAGGTTTGCAGATGGATGATGCTCTCTCCATTTTGATATTATCGCTTGCACAGTGCACTGCTTCCTGCTTAAAACTTTTATATAACTTGCCGGGCATGCCTGGTGTATTCTTTGGCCTTCATAATGCTAGTTTGTGCTTCCACAAATCTCAGAGCAGGACCATCTAAACTGAGACTTAATGACACATAGGTGCACTTTGTTTGTTATTGTTAGTCATTTAGGTCGACATTGGATCTTTCAGAAGTCTTTAAGGAGTCAGTTGGCTGAGCTTAAATGTGGCAATATGATAAAAATATCTTGGTGGGTGGGCAATACTTTGCTAGTCCTTGCAGTTTACTGTAATCAAAACTGCTCTATAACAACTTTGATGCTAAGAAAACCAATTAGCCGGAACCAAACAATACTAAAAAAAACAAAATACATTTTGGAACAATACGCACACATGGAATAAACTAGAGTGCCATAACGGCAAGACAATGAAGTGTAGTATTTCAAGTTGTATGTACCTTGTAATTATTTGGGTCCAAAGTGAGGGCATTTCCAAGGTGCTCAAAAGCCTTTTGGTATTTACCAAGCTGGAAAATAAGATAACCACAAAAATTGTATTGGTATTAAAATATGGGAGCCCGTTTGAGAAGTATATCATGCTTGCTCTCACATTTAATAAAATACTCTCACACGAGCATAACTATACTCTCATACATACACAGTCATTCCTATCCACAACAACTACTCTACTCTCACACGTACTTCTTAACTCTCATACACACAACTATACTCTCGCACACATACTACTATACACTCATTTTTAAATGTTATACCTTGGTACTTTTGATAACCATGGTGATGTACACTGATCTGTGTCTTTATCACAGCTCAACGTCAAACTGGAGTTGCTTCCAGTATAATAGTATGTGACAGAGTATGGTAGTACGTATGTGATAGCCTAGTAGGGGTATATGAGAGTATAATAATATGTGTGAGAGAGTATAGTAGTGTGTAAGAGAGCATAAAGGTATAATTAAAAGTAAAAGTATAGTAGTGTGTGCATGAGAGTATAGTGGTATGTGTGAGAGATTATAGTAGTGTGTAAGAGAGCATAAAGTTATATGTAAAAGTATAGTAGTGTTTGTATGAGAGTATAGTAATATGTGTGAAAGAGTATAGTAGTGTGTAAGAGAGCATAAAGTTATATGTAAAAGTAAAAGTATAGTAGTGTTTGTATGAGAGTATAGTAATATGTGTGAGAGAGTATAGTAGTGTGTAAGAGAGCATAAAAGTATATGTGAGAGTATAGTAGTGTGTGCATGAGAGTATAGTGGTATGTGTCAGAGAGTATAATAGTGTGTGTATAAGAGTATAGTAGTATGTGTGAGAACGTATCCTAATGTGTGAATATAATAGTAGTATGTGTGAGAGAGTATAGTAGTGAGTATGAGAGTAAAGTAGTAAGAATGAGAGAGTATAATTCGTGCATGAGTATGACTGTTTCTGTATGGGGCTACATTTGTGCATTTATGATAGTATGATGCTATTCGTGAGAGAAAGTATGATTTCCTTTTCAAACGGCCTCTCGTATTAAAATACAATGTGTTCCCATTGGAGATATGTTACGGATGAAATGGTTTGACCTACTGATAGAAATAGCAGACCAAGAGTTGTCAGTAGCTCAGTATTCTCTGGCGAGAATCTAAAAGAAAAAGCCCAAAGAAAAACAAAAGAAAATTAGGTTTCACCAACTCCTGTAATTTTTTTTTTTAAACACACGACTTTCTTTTTAGCAAGCTTAGTTAATATTCGGGGATCGGGCTGATTATCTAATCCGGAACCTTTCACTGGGATAATGACATGGTAACGTGGGGGACAATCGTTCTGGTGAGTCTCCTTTAAGACACAACAGTGTTGGAGTCTTGATTAAATAATTTACAGCCACCGGGGGGGCAAACGAAATGAGCACCATGATACAGATATAGTTACCTTATTTACAACCGAGGCTGATGTTTAAATATTCAAATTCAATCCAGAAGCAAGCAAACCCAATCAATAACGAAGTGAAAACGACCCCTGGGGTGAAAATGTCACGGTGGAAACTTGATGACACAAAAAATACAAGAAAACATTTACATTAATCCCTTGCTGTATTGTTTTCGCTACTTGCGGATTTTCATCATGTCATGTATTCTGCATTTTGATTCGCTAAACAGTCGCCCGCTCCTTTTCTGCTTGTTTCTGCCTGTGCGTCAATGACGTTGCGGTCTGAGTTGTACACAGACATAAAACAGATTGACGAACCTACATTTTGCATGCGCAAATAATTTGAAGTATGTGCAAATCTTTTTTCATGTCAAAGAAGCAAAAGGCAGAGGAAGATGGTTTCTATCGCCGCCAAATTTGGACTTCGACACGCTGTATTTGCTCTGGGGCCACATGTAGGTCTTTGCTGCTCCCTAGTGGCTGCCTGCCGCTTTTTCAAAAATGTTTGATAATGGAAAAATATATGGTCTCTGTAAAAGGGAAACAATACAGGTAGGAGAGGTAAGATCTAAAGCCCGAACCGAAATTCGAGTCGGCCAAAACAACCTCTCCTCGCAAATAAAATGTGAAAAATCAGGTTTGCTTCGGGCTCGGTCCGTTTAAATCAAGTTAATTAGTCGGGCTCAGGCTGTTCAGGCTTTAATACCTGTAGGCCCGGGTCGGGCTGGATTCTTTAGGCCGAATCTTACCTCTAGTTTAACCTTATAAGTTTTACACTCACAATATGTTAACCCATTTTGTAACAATGACAATAAAGGTATATTCTATTCTATTCTATTCTATATAAGGCTTTTAATTTTTTGTAACAACAGACATGTTTTTTGGGCCAATATGTCTTAACATTTTGGGTTGCGGGCAGCACGGCGGCGCAGTGGTTAGCGCGTGTGCGGCACAGTGCTGAGGTCATGAAATCGAACCTCCTGTGTGGAGTTTGCATGTTGTCCCCGTGCTTGCATGGGTTTCCTCCGGACACTCCCACATTCCAAAAACGTGCATGTTAGGTTAATCAGCCGGTCAAAATTGTCCCTGAGTGTGAATGAGCGAGTGAGTTGGTGTCCCCTGCCCCCTGCCCAAGGATGGCTGGGATGGGCCCCACCATCCCCGTGACCCTACTGAGGATAAGCGGTGCAGATAATGGATGGATGGATTTTGGGTTGCTGACCAGAAACTAAATGCAGTTTTCCATAACGCCCCCAAAAGTATCATGTGAGGTAAAGTATCGTGTCCTCTATCAATACAGTTGTGCAATAAAGCGAAGATATTCATCTCATCTGATTACCTGCACTGCTTCTCATCAGTAGGGTCGCAGGGGTGCTGGAGCCCATCCCACCTATCTTTGAGCAGTGGGCAGGGGACACCCTGAACTGGTTGCCAGCCAATCGCAGGGGACACAGAGACAGACAACTCACTCACTCAGTCACACCTAGGGACTGGAGAGATTATTTTTCAAATAATTTGAGCGTTTTGTAAAACAGAACATCCAAACAGTTTCGTACTTTTATTTATTTAACAAACACTGAGCCTGTAGGTTTGGTTTGTTCTTTGGTTTCAATGTATTATGGAGTATTCGATAAACAGACAAATACATGAATTAAGGTTTCTTCTTCGCAGGAGATTTTGGGAACGCAACCCCCGCGAAAAATGAGAGATTACTGCAAAAGAAACCAAACTCCTTCTTGAAAAGAGAGTAATTGTCATGATTACTGATGTGAATCACCTGTGCCCGCTCCTTTGGCGCCAACTGCCTCGGACTCTGATTGGCTCCCTGCCCCTATTTAAACCCACTCCTGTCTTTTGCCTTTTGTCAGTCCGTCTGCGAACCTCAGTTTACTCTAAGCAAGCCTTTTTCGACCCTGACTCCCACCAGTTTTTTTCCCCCGTCTGTTCCCCGACTTCGACACGTTTTTTGATCCTGACCACGTCTACTCTCCTCTCCTGGCTTTTGACTAGTTTCCGACCCCGACCACGTTTTTGCTCTCCTGTCCTGGCTATTGACGCGTTTTTTCCGTTCCCGACACCGCCATCGCTTGCCACGGAAGTCCGACTTCCGCGTTTAGAGCGACCTGCTTCCCGCACCCAGCGATCACCGGATCGTGGGTGCAACCCTTTCCTTTTTTCCAATAAAACTGAGGGAAACGTAACGCAAGTCGGTCCTGTCTCCGTTCTGGTCTTGACAGTAATCAAAATCTTTAAAGTCTTTATTACATGTCTACCCTGGAGAGCCATGTCTAATCTTGCTGCATACAATGTTTGATATAAAGACAATTCGATTCTTGGAAAAACACCTAATTCAAAGTCTTTTTTTTCTTGACAACTTACTCCACTGCCCTTTTGTACACATCGATGCCTTTGTCAGTTTCCCCGGCCAGCAAGTGAACCTTCCCGAGCATCATGAAAGTCGTGTCATGCTTGTTTAACTGTAAAGCCGCATTGAGTTCTTCCTCGGCCTGACACACAAAAAAAAAAAGAGTTTCAAGTTAGGGATATTTCAAAAAAAGCTTGGTCCAGTCAGAATACTCACATGTTTGAAGTCTTTGATGAAGAAATAGCAGACTCCAAGATTGTGACTGATCTCCTGAAGGAAGGAAGCATTACATATTCACAAGAAAGTTCAAATATGTGGGCCTTATATCCACGGTTTCTGATGTGCAGTCATCTTTCACAACGACTAAGCTCGATTTCCCTAAAGTTTGGCAAGCAGTGTAAAATGTTGGGCCCCGTAGCACAAAGCACATCACATGAAGTGAAATGATGCATATATTTGTGACAGTGCAGCTACTTGAGTGGCACAACTGTTTGCAAGCCTGGATGGAATTAGTATTTTTCGCTTTATTTAAATCAATATTGTTTTTTAGATGAATGAAGTTTTTCTTTTACAACTAGGAGACACTAAAGTTAAGTCGAGTCAAGTCATGTTTATTTGTAAAGCCATTAATCACAAGGAGTCTCGAAGGGCTGCACAGACCAGATTATTGCAAACTACAGACTATTATGTCACCATCCCCTGATCTAAAACCTACATGGGGGCAATGAAAAACTCAAAACCTCAACATGAGGTAAATGAAGAAACCTTGAGAAGAGACCGCACATGAGGTAATCCGCCTTCCAGGATAACCAGGCTACAACAATTGTTGCAATAACAAATAGTACAGATATTGTCAACATGAAATATAGGTCATTCATAAACTATAGAATAGAAGTTTGTTTTAAGCCTAGATTTAAACAGTTCCACTGAGGTTGCAAATCGAATCTCAGTGGGAAAAGCATTCCACAGCACTGAGGCCCGAATGGAGAACGCTCTCGAACCTGCGGATTTCTTCTTGGCTCTTGGGATCACTAGTAGACAATGCATTATGTCCCTTTAGGCTTTCAGACTCACAAGGTGGCAGTTACTAGTATTAGCTGATTTAAAATAATTAATAAGTTGATCTTCCTTTCATTCGACATGAAGCAAGCCCCATTGGAAATATTCTTGCCCACTGGAAATATTCTTTTTTTTTAATTTTTTTTATTTCTTAATATTTGTTTGTACTGTTCTTAGCTGGTGTCTTACTGCTGAAACAAAAGAAATTTCCCCATTGTGGGACAAATAAAGGATTATCTCATCTAATCTTATTTTATAAATACCACTTTAGAATTTAAAAGGTATTTCTTTAAAAAATAATATATACATTTTTGTGTTGTTAGGGAAGATAATTTTAGTTTATAGTTTAATTAAAAGAAAATAATGTATAACATGAGCAAGATTTTATGCTAAAGTGTAAACCTTTTATTGTTTTATTTGTGCAGTGTAAGTTACAGCAACAAAGTTATTGGCTTCAAAACATAACATAACATAACATAAACACAAATATCAAAGTCAAGGCCGGCGGGCTGGAAGTGGCCCGTATTTGGTTTTTCAACATCCCCTGAGAAGATCTTGATTCACTATTGTATTATGCACCAAGAACTGTTGTGTATTTCTTTTTACTCAACGCTACTTATCCTTGAAGAAAGTTTTTGGTTAATAGATTTCTGCCCTTAACTGAATTTCAATCCAATTATATCTAAACAAATATATCAATCGGTGAATTATATTAAATTGCCTTTTTTTTCTTTGAAGGAAATCTAGACCACCTTTGCTAAAATAGGAACTAAAGGCAACTTAGAGCGCCTGGATAACACTGGCTTCATTAATTTAGTTTTCATGTTATGGGGATTTTTTTTTCTCCAAAATAAATGTATCTTTTGTGCCTGTGCGCAGAAAAAAAGGTAAAGAAGACCCACCACACATGACAGAAAAGTGGTCTCCCAGCCCCCGCTCTCGGCAATATGCAATTGAGGATTATGGATCACCGCTGCACAAGTGCAGTTCACTTTTTGGTGGACAGCAGAATAGCCGTCAGGCCCAACAAATTTATCTTCTGACTTGTTTTTTACTTACCCAGTCTTTTTCATTGAGCCTTGCAGCTTCGCGGTAAAACTCAATGGCAGCTTTGTGCTTTCCCAGTAAAAACCTACAAGAAGACAGTCACAATGCATATGAGAAATGTACTGTCTTAACATGCTCAGCAGTGATTCTATTCGGCCTACAGCACGAACAGTAGCAGTCACGCTTGGTCGTCTAATCCTTCCTTCAAGTATTAGTAATACGGAGAGTATTAGCCCAATTCCTCATGATGTCGGGCCAGGCTCAAGCTAACTCACAGCGATCTGGCTACTTGCTTCAGATTGTCAGTACTGCTGGGATTAAGGATGGCGCAGCTCTGAAACAGCTCCAGGGATTGTTGGATCTTGCCCTCCAGGCGCAAGATTAGTGCTGTGGCAAGACAAAAATGTTAAAGAAATAACCATATAAGCTCGAAACGCACATTTCAAAAAGCAGTTAGTAAAACAGCCGCAGTTGAAAAAAAGGATAATTATTCGCAAAGAACACTCCGTAATTAAAATCAGTGCTGTTATCCCGTGATCAAAATAGTAACTGTGATGATATTTCGTGTTGATGGTACTGGATCACTGTCTGCTTTTTACTTTTAAAAGGGTACACCTTTTTTCATGGCCAAGTCCATGGCCAAAAATATATCTGAGATTTAGGCTGCGTGCCATTCTTCTCACTCTTCCTCTGTATTTGTCCTAGTCACTCGGTTTTGCACGTTCACGTGAAAATGGGATGTGTCCTTACATTTTAAACTTGTGTATGCATCAGACATATTTACAGAGAGGCATTAGCTCAGGAGATAGAGCGCTCGTCTTGGGAACAAGAAGTCGCAGGTTCGATTCCTTGGGCAAGACACTAATCCCTAATGCCCCCGATAGCAGGTAGTTGCCTTGCATGGCTGGCGCTACTATCGGTTAGTTAGTGTGTAAAAGGGAAAAATGTGAAGCACATTGTAAAGCACTTTGGGAGGTCTTCATTGACTTGAAAAGCGCTATATAAATGCAGACCATTTACATTTACATTCATGATATTTAGTTATTGCGTAAATTGTGGATATATTTCTGTATCTAAACAATAAAAGTGCACATTTATAGGGACAAATGAATTGGAATGTAATATATTTGTACTTTTTATTTAAAGTTTTTTTAATAAATGAGGGGTTTTTAACACTAGGAGGTGCCAAATAGGATACACCCTCCCTTTAAAGTGTTTTAATTTTCCCGTTGGAAAAGCACATGAACAATAACAAGACAAATACTTAAAAAGTTAAAAATTATCGAAAATATATGCCAGATTATATGCAAGGTTTTTCAGTGGAAACTCAGTCGTCATCTTCGAACAAAATTAGTTAAGATATTTATGAATTAGTATTTTTACTACTACCAGGTCTTGAGCCACAGCTGCCACAACTAATGATTTCAACAATTAAGGAGAACAACTTTATATTGTTAAATTGTATCTTGACATTACAATCATAAAACAAGAATGTATTTTATATTTTGAAAATGTCTTTTTAATGGTTGTGGGCCTGAAAGTCTTTTCATTAAAAGCAGTGCTTTGGGTCAAAAACAGGAATAGAAAAACTGAACTATAGAACAGTAAGTGGTCTTTTGTAAGCACATCTGAAAAACCTTGTCCAGATTTCCATGCTCACCTTGCACATATATGGCATATTCACACATCCCCTTTGTCTCCTGCAACTGCTCCTTAATGATGACCTGTATAGACAAGATGGAGGGGTGGACGTTAGGCCTTCAGCTTTGACTAGCACCGTGGTATGATTTAATGCTATAACACAGGGGTCGAGAACCTTTTTAACTCAAAGAGCCATAAAAGCAAAATATATTAATTTTATTTTGGGAAAGAGCCACACCATATATTATGAGACAAATTTACTAAATTGCTAAACCCGCGCCCCAGACAAAAGCTTAGTCTTCAGCACATTTATTTTTGATGATTTGATAAAAATTATGAAAAGAGAATAATGCCAGAGCCCGTGTCCCAAAATCAACAAACATACCACTTTAAACTTGTCTCTTTCTTGCAATTACTCAAGATCGGTTAAACTCATTTTGACCCTCTTTTTTTTCATACATATTGGTTTCAAAACCAGATGCAAGCAGTTATTTTGTAAAACGTCACAACATTCTGCAAACAGGGAGCCTGATGTGCTTACCTTTGGCGCAGACGGCGTAGGGCGAGAGATGGGAGAGAGTGCTTGCACTTTTTGCGTGGCTCCACCCATTCCTCCCACTCACCCAATCAAATAACTTTAAGGTTTCTTTCCGGTGTTTTGGCGTATTTACAGTTTGTTCTGTGGATTCATCATAAGGTATCTGAACACTGAACACAGATTATATAGTGAGCTTTTATATAAAGGATTCTTTAGCGTTGTACAGCCAAAATGAGTTTTTTTTTGGTGTGACACCTTGACTGTAAATTGTAGTGAAAAACGTGCCCTATATTTTCTGCGAAGTACTGCTTAGGAATTCAGCTTTGGTTTGGCTTTGCGTGTATCTGAACAGGAATAACAGCTCAAGTTTTGAACGAGATGGAGAAAATTTACATGCAATCAAATTTGTCTCTGAGCCACAGGTACTCATAGAAAGAGCCATAGGTTCCCGACCTCTGCTATAACATATACCATAAAATTTGGACAATAAGCCATGACCTTTTTCCCAACCTTCAACAATGAAGCTTATGCAACGATGCACACAATTAATGCATTTTTTCTAACGGCCAGCAGGGGCGCCCGAGCACTAAAGGTAAGAGTGAAACACGTGGAATACATGTGTCGAGGATGACGCAAGTTAAATGTCACTTTGTCCTATTTATCTGTCTGCATTATTGTGTGTTTTGGAGTCAGTATTTTACACGGATGGATTCTATGGATTGTCCTTGATGTAACAAAAACATTTTCGCAGACATTCAAAGAAGTTGAAGACGGCCCAGGGGAGTTACTGGTGAGTTATCCTGGCTATAGTCTTTGTTTCAGACTGATCGTGATGTTTCTCTGATGAGTATACATTTTTAAATGGTCATCATATCTTCAAGCTTTTCCAATGATATGTAAGCATGATGTATTTTAGCGACTGGTGACATCATACAGACACGTATTTGTTTAGCAAACGTTAAGAGGTTTAAGTACCTCATATTATTAACCTGTTTTTGTGTACCGGCTTTCTTTGTAAAAATCTCATGTTTTAATGTGGGCACATGCGGCTTTTAGTCCGGTGTGGCTTATGTATGTGCAAAAAATTTTTTTCCTTTAAAAATGTACTGGGTGCGGCTTATGATCAGGTGCGCCCTATATTCCGAATTTTACGGTAAATATGTTTTCAGAAGCATTGTCTCTGAGAGCAAAACGTAAACATATTTTTTTCTTGTTATATTTTAAGAAACTAAAATGAAAGGTTTAGCGCTGCTCATTAGTTAGTATCATGCCTCGGGGAATTATTTTAGTATGATAAAACACCATTAGATGGCAAGAGTGGATTTGATCAGATCTTTGTCCACACGTCAAGGAAGCCTGTATCCGGCAAATAAGTGTATGTAGGCTGCCTCATAAGAATAGTAGGCATACTAAAGCATGTGGCGAGAGTCACGAGATATGAACTAATATTAATAAGCAGTAAACTCTTCAACAGGGCTTTTAAAAAAGATGAAGTCTCTTCGTCATCGTCTGGCACATCCGAGGGAACACGGTCGCCCGTGGGTAATCGTGTGAAAGTTCTTGCAAAGGTCATGCATCAGTTCAGGGTTCTTGCAATAAAATGTTATTTTGCAAGCAAAGTGTCCTTGTATTTATGGAAAACATTAAGATGTTGGAGGTATATAAATATACATTAAAAAGCACCAACGTGAAAGTTCTGCTTGAAATACATCCTTTCACAAAAAGCTGTCTTTCTCAGAAATCTTCTTAGAAATGAGTATTTTCAAAAAAATAGCAATGTTCAACTATTGTTTCCTAAACAATGGTAGAGGGTAGAAACATATCTTTTTTGAATGATGAGGGTTTAAACTTTGTTTTGATGTATAGCTACAGGATATTTATTTTCTGTAAACCTTCAAAAATGAGTCAAAATGACAAAAATTAGCTGACACCAGCTCTCCCAATTTGAGTGTGTTAGGTTTGTACACCAGCTTAAGCGGCATTTTAACTTGATGGTTGATCATTTTGCTACTCCTGCACCAATTTAGCAAGCAAAAAGACAATTTACCTTGCAGGTTTCATAATCTTTGTGTATGTAGTGCTGGTGGATGAGCCAGTTTCTCCTCTCAACGATTGGAAGCTCGGGAGCTGAAAGTGCAGAGAAATAAAGGGAACTGTATTCTTCATTGCAATGAATTAGCCTTTTCCATTCACATCATGTCTTTGAGGAAGGCAAAGTGATTCATTTAAAAAATCCCTTATTTCTCAGTCATTACTCCATCTCTGAGCCAAAGTCTCGCAGCCTGTTGCCAGTGGCGGCTTGTAAGCATCTCTGTACCTCTTAGAAAAGAGAGGCTTCCCTAAATTGAGCCCATTTTCAACGCATATTGTCCTAATTTGTCTGATGAATAAATTATCTGAAAGCAGACGTTCTCGATGCATACCAAAGTGCAATCGACACGCAAGTCACAGTGATAATGCTGCAAGGCTTTCAATCTTTTTAACATTTCAGCAGGTAAGGCTAGGCTGCTTGTTGCCTGGGCAACAATGTCTCTCACGAGTCATGTGCTGGCAATTGAACATTGAAAGACGTTAGAAAGTAGGAGCTGGAAAATTAGGACTGAGACCACGATGATCCAATCTTTTTTACCAGGAATGATTAATCTTGAAAGTATTCATGTTTAAAATTGTGTCAATTATAAGTGGGAATCAACTCAAAGGATTTCTTTACGATATTATGCTTTGAAAATGTATAATTTAGTAGACACTCAAAATAAGGAGATAGGACTTAGAACTTGCAAGGAGAACAGGGGAGAATCCGAACCTCATATAAGAAATTCCAACCTGTTCTAAAAACCTTTCCCTGAGCCTTTTCCTTTTCTTTTAATTCACCTAGGTCACAAAAGCAGATCCGCCCTAAAGGGTATGGCCCTAAAGGGTATGGATATCAACGAACAGCAACATAATTGGCCTATAGTAACAATGACATAAACAGTGCATAATAGTCAAAACAACGAACAACAGTGAGGTATTACAGTAATCCCTTGCTTATTGAGGTTTCGCTACTTTGTAGATTTTCATCATGCATTTTGTTCTGCATTCTGATTGGCTAAACAGAAGACGTTTTTAGCTGCAACAAAGTTGGACCTCTAGACCCACTAAAGTTGCTCTGAGCCATATATGGTAATTGGCCGCTCCCTAGTGCTTTTTCAAAAATGTTTGATAATGGAAAAATATATGGTTTCTGTAGGACAGAAGCGGAATGTAAATGGAAAACTGCATTTACCTTCCGGTTAGGTCCATGCTATGGTGGCAAAGTATCAAGTAAAGTGGATAATTTCCTTAATCCATACAGTTGTGCAATAAAACAGCAAGGTTATTTTTTAAATTAAAATTTGACAGCAAAAAATGTTTTTTGTAAAAAAACAAAAATGTGTTAGGGTCAGGCATACCTCCTACCAGGGCCCCAACTGGTGTTTTGAAATGAACAATACTTGTAAACAATAGAGTTAATATTTTTTAAGCAAATCTCTCATCAAATAGCTTTTGGGGAAAAATGAGTAATGAGTAATAGCCTGCATTTTCAGTTGCAGACATTCTTGCCGTTACAATTTACCACTGGGAAAGGCTACCTTCATTTTTTGCATAGGCCATAGCACTTGTCCTCTTGCGAGCGACACATAGCTTCATAGGACAATGCCGTACAAACTGATGCCAGCTGCCGTTAATCACAAGGGAAGAAGAAATGCACTTGCAAAGTGAGGCCACCAGAGAGCAGTGTCGGCCTTATTTTGAAGCAGGCTTGTTGAGAATCATGGTGACAGTTTCAAGCGTTTACAAGCGCTTCACACAAAATTCAAGCCATTTTGAATCCTTAAAAACACAACATATATTTCAAGCCTTTTCAAGGATTTCAAGCATCCGTGCGTACCCACAGATAACTTCGGGTTGCGGCAGTGCGGCTGTGCCTTAAATAGCAGGCAAGATATGATTGATGGTTTGCTACGCCGAAGGCAACTTTAATTTCATCTTCACTCGACAACCAATCTTAAAATCGCCGCCCCAGAGATAAATAAAAACAGCTAGACTAAGCGTCTTAATTAATATTCTAAAAAGACAATATAAATCAAAATAAAGTGTTTACAATAGCAGGGACCCATATAACATATTACAGTTGGGAGAACTTTGAGTTCCCAGCGGCTTTAACAAAAAATGGGAAATGAATTGTTGAGCTTTAAATCTGTCAATGACATTTAGAAATATCTTGAATAAACTGCCTTTGTAAGAATAGTGTGAATTACACCAAAGCCCTCTTTAGCTTTTTTGCTGTCAGCTATTCAAGCAGTGAGCCTTTGATTTGAAGCCGGCCACTTCCAAGTTGCTCTCAGAAATCCTCTCCGAGGCTGAATGGGCTTCAAACGCACTCACTGGGTCAAGATGGGGAATGGTCCTATTTGGAGTGACCTAATCCGCTTTCTTCCTGCTGAGACAGCAATCGTATGTGCTCAGCTGCTGCCCCCGAGCTCCTTGCTGTTTGCTAACTGATATCTGAGGAGCGAACCATGGAACAGAAATCGCTTGTTTTTCGCGGGGGTTGCGTTCCAAAACAGTCCCGCTATAGTAAAAACCCGCAGAGTAGTAACATTTATATGTACAGTGGAACCTCGGTCTTCGAAAGCGTCTCAGTTCGAACAAATCGGAGTCTGACCAAAAATTTCGAGAAATTCTTGCAAATCGGAGTTCGAACGCCGGTAATGCGTGAGTGCGTAAGCTAGGGTGCGTTGCTGAGCGGCGTACGGGTGTTTTAGCCCCTTATATGCCTCCGAAGAAAGTCAGTGCAAGCAGCAAAGTTGCTACAGGTGAAAAAAGAAAAGTAGTGCGTACAACTATTGCATTTAAGAAAGAAATAATTGCAAAATATGAAGGTGTGCGAGTGTCTGATCTTGTCAGGGAATACAGCATGGCTAAATCTACGATCAGTACAATACTAAAGAATAAGGAGGCGGTGAAATCTAGTGATGTGGCTATGGGAGTGAGTGCTATAAGCAAGAACGGCGGTCCACCTGCGCCTTCTGCTGACCACCACAAAGGAAAGAAATCCTATCCATAATTCTTTTCTTTATCCTTTTTTTTGTACACGTTCATGTTAGCGTAATCTTTCGTACGGAAGATTACGATAACGCGAACGTACGATTAGCCTGGGTTAGCTTTATGTGGGTGTTGGAACGGAGCCCAACTTTCAAGGTGTTGGAACGGAGCCCCCTTTCCAATGAACTGCTCACCACTTGTTGTGGAGACCCGGGTGCTAAATGACTTGTAAACGACCTGTTTTTTTTATTTTTACACGTTCATGTTAGCGTAATCTTTCGTACGGAAGATTACGATAACGCGGACGTACTATTAGCCTGGGTTAGCTTTAAGTTTACGTTAAACATTCAGTAAACATTCAGGGTGTTGGAACGGGGCCCAACATTGAGGGTGTTGGAACTGAGCCCCCTTTCCAATGAACCGCTCACCACTTGTTGTGGAGACCCGAGTGCTAAATAACTTGTAAACGACCTGATTTTTTTATTTTTACACGTTCATGTTAGCGTAATCTTTCGTACGGAAGATTACGATAACGCGGACGTACGATTAGCCTGGGTTAGCTTTATGTTTACATTAAACATTCAAGGTGTTGGAACGGATTAAAACGATTTACGTTATTTTTAATGGGAAAAATGATTTCGGTGATCGAACAAATCGGTTTTCGAACAGGGTTCTGTAACGGATTATGGTCGAGAACCGAGGTTCCACTGTATATTAGAAATCAGCAATGATCCCTATAAGCTGCGCGCTTGCGCAATTGTGCACTGCCCGGACCTGCACACAAGAAAATCTAACTAGCGCATAAAAATCAGGGCTTGAAATTGCACAATTCATTCACTAGCAAATTCGTCCAGAATTACAGTACATGCCTGCGGTGTGTTTTAAACACAATGTCTGTATCAGTACGAGATTGAGTAAACAAAAGTAGGTGTGCATGTGAACAGGAGCTCAAGCGGCAGGAGAGAGAGGGAGGGGGACTAAAGGGGAGGGTTGGGGCAATGGAGGAAATCGTCACCACGGTTGAACTGCACCTTGTATATAACTTTCAGTAAGTCTATATCTTTTCACAAAGTGTTAAACAAGTTTCTTTTCCGCTTGACCTTGCTTATGTTGTGTAGTCCGACGTCACAGGGGTCCGACGGGTTACATTTACATAATATTTTCTTTTTCTTGGGTTGTAGGTTGTAGTCATATTATTTGTATAGCCCTTAATCACGAGGAGTCTCAAAGGGCTGCACAGACCACAGATAATTGCAAACCGCAGACTAGTATTACACCATCCCCTGATCTAAACCTACATGAGGGCAAGGAAAAACTCAAAAACCTCAACATGAGGAAAATGAAGAAACCTTGAGAAGGGACCACACATGAGGTAATCCCCCTTCCAGGATGGCCAGGCTGCAATGTATAGACCCTTTCATTTGTTTATCAACATTGTGACATATCCTTAGCCCGGAGGTAAAAGAGTACTTGCACTGGTTAGAAGATAGTGGAAAAGAACACTGTCGTAGCTGCTAGTAGTCGCCATATAGTGTGTTTGTGTTCCAAAATCGGAGTAAATCGTTAGTGATTGTCAATTAAAGTTTTACAGGATCCCAGGGGACACTCCTGATTGACGAAAAGAAGAGAGTTGTGCAATAAACTGAAAACATTGGAGAGAGGCGCTCTTCAAAAATGCTCGGGTTTACAAAGCAAATCAAGCCAAAACCTCAGCCCCAGAAGAAGGTTTCAAAAGAAGCTAAATTTATGACGCTATAAAACGTAAACGTACAATAAAAACATCGTGGAAAGAGGAGTTCACGTGGCTTGTAGCAGACGACGCAACGCAAACATTGCATGAATGAAGATAAGTAAATACAGGTACAGTGGAACCTTGGTTTTCGAATGCCTCTCAGTTCGAACAAATCGGTTCTCGACCAAAAATTTCGAGAAATTCTTGCTTCGCTTTTCGTTCAAAAAATCGGAGTTCGAACGCCGGTACACTAGGGTGCGATGCTGAGCGGCGTACGGGTGTAGATTGCCCCCACCCCTCGTGAAGAACTGTTATGACGTGCACGTGCACTTCTTTTCGCTTTCGCTTTAAATATCGGTGAACCGAGTGTTTTAGCCCCTAATTATGCCTCCGAAGAAGGTCGGTGCAGGCAGCAAAGTTGCTACAGGTGAAAAAATAAGGGTAGTGCGTACAACTATTGCATTTAAGAAAGAAATAATAGCAAAATATGAAGAAGGTGTGCGAGTTTCCGATCTTGCTATACATACAGCATGGCTTCTGCTGAGCACCACAAAGGTAAGAAATCCTATTCATAATTCTTTTCTTTATCCTTTAACCGCTCACCACTTTTTGTGGAGACCCGGGTGCTAAATGACGTGTAAACGACCTGATTTTTTTAGTTGTACACGTTCATGTTAGCGTAATCTTCCATACGAAAGATTACGCTAACGCGAACGTACGATTAGCCTGGGTTAGCTTCATGTTTACGTTCATGGTAAACATTCAGGGTGTTGGAACGGATTAAAACGATTTTACATTACTTTTAATGGGAAAAACGATTTTCGGTGATCGAACAAATCGGTTTTCGAACAGGGTTCTGGAACGGATTATGGTCGAGAACCGATGTTCCACTGTACATACTGATGGCAGATGGAAAACAACAATGTCATATCCATGCAATGAATGTTGTAAGTAGATTTAAAATAAACTTAATCTTAAAGTGTTGTTCTGTTATATATTCTGATCATCAATCCTTAATACTTTGCAACAATGGATTTTTTCGCGATTAGTCATCTTATTGTGTTTCAAGTTGTGAAAAATGGGGCAGGCAACTTTATGGTCCGGTAACTTTTTGTTATGATTTTCAGACACTGCTTTACCACAAAACCCTGCAATTCACCGAGCACCCTGTGTTGATTAGCATTTGTTTGCGCTCTTTTGACTTTCTTCAGAGTCTATTTTTTTTGGTGAATTTATTTTCAAAATAGCGAGCTGCTTAAACACGCGCCCGCCCCTGCTTTTTGACTGACAGCATACACCAGCCTATCCACGGTCACGCCCACCCCACACAGACACACCCCTCAACCTCAAGATAGCATTTGCTGTGTGTTATCTTCTGCGGAACATATCCCACACTGAAAATCCGCAAAAGGTAAACCGGAATACAGCGTGGGATTATTGCATACATATTTCACATGATTTCCTTCAAGCCTTGTTTGAATAACAATCATAAAAGTTGCCAGGAAAGAGGGCACAGCATGGCGCCTCCTAAAAATAGTTTTGTTGGAAAACTTCAACCCACACATGGTGGCGTTCGACTTGACTAATAGGGAGGAAGAGCAGGCGAGACACATGCTGAGATCAAAAGACACCCTGGGAAAGAAAATGTTGGAAAAGTGAAAAAAGTTTCACCCTGGAAAAATGTTAGCATATGCCATTTTTTGTATTTAAGTCTTCATTTATAATTAAGTAATCTTCGGCTCAAATATAATTACATAGCCATAATTTAAATTGTACGTCATTGGTTACGCCTTATACGCAGCTAGTTGAGCTATAAAATAAAGCAGGGGTGGGCAAACTGACAATATAAATAATAGTACGTAAAGTACTACTAATAAAAAAATGATTTATTTCAGTGCCAACTTTGTCCCCAATGTCACTTTGTGTACGTAACGCAAAATAGAACAGAAATACTACAAAATTATGACAAAACTAAATATCAAATTTAGTGCGTAAAAACATGGACCTAACAAATTATTTTAATTCCATTCAGAAAAATACTATAGAAATACCACAACAATAATATTACAGTAATACTGTAATACAAAAATACTACGAAAGAAATGCTATAAAAATACTATCAAGGAAATACAAAAAAATACCACAGAAATACTACAAATATACTAGAATGGGAATACTTCAAAACTACTTCAAAAAAATAAAGTACTACAAAAATACCACTACATTGCTACAATACAAAAACACTACTACAGAAAAATCCCAACAGAAATACAACAACAACATTATTACAGTAATATTACAAAAAATACTAAGAAACACTGCAAAAATATCACTAAGGAAATATTACAAAAATACTAGAGAAATACTACAAAATAATAGAAAGGAAATACTTCAAAAACATTTTTAAAGAAATACTACAAAAGTACTACTACTGTAATACTACAAAAATATTACAGCTGTACTACAAACATTTTACTATGGAAATACTACAAAAATATCACTAAGGAAATACTACAAAAATACAAGAGAAATACTACAAAATACTAGAATGGAAATATTTCAAAAACATTTTTAAAAAGAAATACTACAAAAGTACTACTACGGTAATACTAAAAAAATACTACATCTGTACCGCAAACATTCTACTATGGAAATACTACAAAAAATACGACACGATTACTAAAAACAAATCAGACTATAATAATACAACTAAAGTAAGACTACAAAACTAAATATTGATTTCAGTGCTTAAAACATGGACTTATTATATTATTTTGCAATCATTGTGAGTTTCAGAACTAATTTGATGAAACTAATCTGTTTCAAATCAAATATGAACAAATACCGTATCACATGTACATTCCTGCATGTATATTTATTCATAAATTTAAGAAAATGTATAAATTCTCTAAAATCGGCCTGTTGGCTAAATTTTTTAAACGAATGCACCCTCTAAATAGCTGCACACCCCTGCAATAAAGTATTTCAACCCTCCTGACTTAATAAACTAACTGATATTTTCACTCCATCTGCGTTTTGGAGATCAGTACGACTTTTTTTTTAATTAATTGCGGATTAGAAACTTTCCCGTGGTCTCTAAGGACATCGAAAAGTGTGGTCTTGCTAAGATTAATGAGTATTTTTTTACACAAAGGGAAAAAAAATAAAAGCTTTAGTGGAAAAGTATGTAAAGGGTGACCCCTGCTGGAGAGTTTCAAATCGCACAAAAAAAAGAATAATGTAAACAGAAATGTGAATTTAAAATCATTAATTTTGACGTGTGCATCATGTGGAGTGAATTTACCTTTAGGTGCTCGACGTTTTTTCACTTCTGGCACCACTACGGGCTGAAAAAGAGAAATGATTCAGAATTAAATACAATACTGTATTCAAGTCAAGTCATGTTTATTTGTGACGCCCTTAATCAAAAAGAGTCTCAAAGGGCTGCACAGACCACAGATAATTGCAAACCACAGACTACTGTTACACCACCCCCTGATCTAAAACCTACATGAGGGCAAGGAAAAACTCAAAAACCTCAACTTGAGGAAAATGAAGAAACCTTGACACGGGACTGCACAGGAGGTTATTCCCCCTTCCAGGAGGACGAGGTTGTTGCAATAGCAAATAATACACAGATATTGTCAAAATAAAATATAAGTCATTGATAAGCCATAGAATAGTAGTGTGTTTTAAGCTTAGATTTAAACATTTCCACTGAGGTTGCGAATCGAATCTCAGCATTCCACAGCACCGGGGCCCGAATGGAGAATGCTCTCGAACCTGCGGATCTCTTCTTGGCTCTTGGGATGACTAGTAGACTCAACATTGTTCTTTCAAACGCCCTTTTTTTTTTTGTTTCATTCACAATATTAAGATCAAGAGGAGTATAAATATATTTCTTGAAAAGAGTAACGATAATATTTTACTGATCTTCTAGAAAGACAACCATGATTTATTGATCCAAACGTATTTTACATTTTTTTTTTTTTAAGTATTATTATTTTAATTGAAAGACGTGTCCATAAGTAATCACAAAAACATTTACATTGTGAAAAGTTGCTGTTGGGAGATATCCTTTCAATATTAGAACAATGCCAATAATGTTCCAGAAATTAGCATAGAGGGTTTTAACAATATATATGATTCAATAAAAGGTGTATTAGAATAGAATAGAATATACCTTTATTGTCATTGTTACAAAATGGGTTAACATATTGTGACAACGAAATTATTACCACTTACAGTGAAGAAAATAAGTATTTGAAAACCCTGCTATTTTGCTATTTCTCCCACCTAGAAATCATGGAGGCATCTGAAATTTTCATCAAAGGTGCATATCCACAGTGAGAGAGATAAACTAAAAAGAAAAATACAGAAATCACAATGCATCCTTTTTAACAATTTATTCGTGTGATACAGCTGCAAATAAGTATTTGAACACTTGAGAAAATGAATGTTAATATTTGGTACAGTAGCCTTTTTTGCTATTATAGTTGTCAATTGTTCCCTGTAGTCCAAATAAAGTCACTTTTAAGTCCAGGCAAAAAAAAATAAATAGAAACCTGAATGTATACAAATATTTAAAACCGAAAAAAAGTTAAAGGAACCTATCCATCTAGTTTGGATGTGTACTAAAGTAAACATATACAGTATCGTCACTTGCTAAATTATGGGTTGAAACTATAAAACGGTTATATACTGCCTGAAAGAGGACCGTTTTACAGTACAGCCTTATTTTGAAAAACATTGAAACAATGTAACCCACCAAGAGGTACTGGAGCAACTGACGCTCTCAAGAAGATTAAATGAAAAAAAAATAGAGGCAAAAACATTTTACCTATGAAAGGTTATCAAATCAAATTTATTTGTAAAGTAATTTTCAGGCAAAAAATGCCACTCAAAGTGCTGTACAAAAACATAGCACACAATAAGACTGTAAAATCCCAACTGAGTGGGCAATCTCTTTTTTTTATGTTTTCGCTCCGTCCAAATGAATTGGGAGATCTAAGCTTAGAACACACTTCTATTCTATAGCAGACCTATATTTTATGTTGACAATATCTGTGTATTGTTATTGCAACATCCATTGCAGCCTGGTCATCCTGGAAGGGGGATTACCTCATGTGCGGTCCCTTCTCGAGGTTTTTTCATTTTCCACATGTTAAGGTTTTTGAGTTTTTCCTCGCCCTCATGTAGGTTTTAGATCAGGGGATGGTGTAATAATAGTCTGTAGTTTGCAATAGTCTGTGCAGCTCTTTGAGACTCTTTGTCATTAAGGGCATCACAAATAAACATGACTTGACTTGTCTAAATCCTGATAGTTTGACCCGACTAGCTTAGGCACACAGTAAGCACGCTGCTCAAAGGGGCGTGTCCTATCTAGTGTTCTGTACATATATGAATGTGGGCGCAAACCAACATGGCGAATGTAAACAAGGTTACAAGGAAGCTAAAGCCAATACTCCATAGTTTCAGGATGAGAGTCGAGTTTATAATTGTGATAAATATAATAAAATACCGCTTGCAAGATTAGATTTGCATACTTTTGGCATCTTACGTGATAATTATTATTTTACCTGCAGGTATTGCCAAAAAGGAGAAAGAACAGTTTTGCTACAACCAACGCACACCAGGCTTTATCATTGTCCCCGAAAGTGTTCAACATAATTATACTTTCAAATTAAAAGAAATCCATGCTAAGTAATCCTTGTTTTACAAGAAATTAACATGTCATTGGAGTACGTCTTTTTTTCTGTAATTGTAACGGGATACAATTACATTTTTTGTATCCTAACCACGTAACGCCGTTACATATAGTCCGCTAGTGACAGTTTATAACTTACTTTATAGTCGTCTTTTGATATTAATAGAAACACGAGATTTTGGGGGGTCAATAAAACGGCATCGAACACCTTAAAGCGACTCTCAGTGTCAAAAAAATATTTGAACTCACACAGAGCTGTTATTTTTCATTAACAGTGGACCAGAGATTAAAACCAAGTGCTAGCAGTACCTTAATTAACTTAGCCCCAACTCGGAGGAGTTAGTGTCACATTAAAATCCGTTCGAGTTTATCACCCCGGAATAATCGTCCGTGTGTCCTAACAAACAGCACATTTCCAAGTTCTGCGGATTCTATTGACTCATACGACAACATGCTATGCGACTTGGGGACGTACCGTTGCAGTTTGCTCCTCTTCCGCCATCTTGGAGACTTAAAGCCAGCAGCTGTTGCCATGGATACCAGTGCCAAAGCGTTGAAGTGGCGCCCCCTGAAGGTTTTCAGGAATTATTAGTTTACATTCTTATTGTTATTATTTTATTGTAGTGGCGCACGATATATCAAATTAAATTTATTTGTAAATCACTTCGTAGTCAATAAATTACCACTCAAAGTCCTATATATAACATTTAGTGTACGATACGATCATAAGATCCCCTCCTTTATTCCGACCAAAAAAACAAAAGCGCAACACAATACACGGACACACACGCACACAATATTTAAAATAAAATAAAAACTAAAAAAATAATAGTACACATAAAATATGATTTAAGGCAATGCACAGACTAACCATGTGAGGAACATGACCCGAGGGAGGCACATTGATAAATATCGCGGCATATGGCCTCAAGATTTTCAGCCATTGAACGACACCCTACCAGTGGAATAAACGCAGATCAGACAGATAGGATGGCCCAAGACAATAAAGACGTTTAAAAGTCAGCAAAAGCAACCTAAAATTGATCCTGAAGTTTTGGGGAATTTTGTCAGCGAATTTGTTTTTTGAGCTGAATCTTTAATAATAAGCATTCCCATCGTTCAAGTGATATATATGATATACTTGATAATATCCCCCTTGTTTCAAAATAAACATCTCATTATCTCATCTCATTAGCTGCACCGCTTATCCTCAGTAGGGTCGCGGGTGTGCTGGAGCCCATCCCAGCAATCATCGGGCAGTGGGACGGGACACCCTGAACTGGTTGCCAGCCAATCACAGGGCACACAGGGACAGACAACTTGCTCGCTCATTCATTCACACCTAGGGACAATTTGGACAGGCCAATCCACCTGAAATGCATGTCTTTGGAATGTGGGAGAAAACCGGAGTGCCCGGAGGAAACCCACGCAAGCACGGGGAGAACATACAAACTCCGCACAGGAAGTCCGGTAGCTGGATTTGAACCCATACAGGAGGTTCCCAAGACCTTAGAACTGTGCCTGCACACACGCTAACCACTGCGCCGCCATGCTGCCCACCAAAAAAAACATGTCATAATATTTTTTCTTGTTACTTTATTTTACTTATGTCAAGTCAAAAATTTGTCAGCCTGGAGAGGGATGGGCACCAATTGGCTGTACTTGCCTAAGACACACCACAGTCTGCAGCGCCCCATCTCCACCAATGTACATAGTGTTGATGGTCCACCGCTGTCCCACCTTAAGACACTGGATGGAATTTCCTCGAAGCCATTCACAAGTCGTCTTCCGTGGCCTCGCCAAACTCCTTCAAATTTGAAATTCAACAAAAAATCTTGACTCAAGACCTGGATTTCACACCTGTCAATGTAAGCCAATTGCCCCCCTTATTGTTTATAGCATTCCTTCATAAAGCAATTGTAAACCGCACCAACACAATGTGGCACCTATTTACTCAGAAGCAAGGCAGACTGTGTAAAATAAAAGCTACGGCAATTTGAGAAGACCAATATATTTTATTCAAAAGACGACCCACACTCAAATTCTTTCAGCATCTTAATCCGCAGTAAATTCGGTGTTGCTAATTTTATGTAGTAGGGTTTAAAAAAAATCCCATACAAATATTGTTATTCAGCGTACAGGGTCACTAAACTATGGCCCGTGGGCCGTAATAGGCTCGCCAATAGATTCAGTCAGGCCCGCGAGGCAATAATAATAATAATAATAATAATTTCCTTGTATTGTCATTCTGTGTAACAATGTACACAGAACGAAATGTCGATTGCACCTGACCCGTTGTAGCGAGCCGATGCAGCCGCAGCCAATGCCGAATACCGTAAAAAAAGGAGCCTATTCCAGTGAAAAAAAAAAAATAACCCGACGTTTTAGTAAACGGGGAAAAAAAGGATTCTTTTATGTTATCCAATTTCCTCTTGTATCCCCTAAGTATCGAATCGAAAATTAATGGCATTAAAAAAAAAAAAGTTAAATGCTTAGGCTATTTTGTCTTCTCCAGTCTGACCCCTGTGCAAGTTATTTCAAACCAATGCGGCCCGCAACTCCAAAAGTTTGGAAACCCCTGGCGTACACAATTTGAAATGATCAAAAAACGTGTAAAATACAGGGAATATGTACAAGTTGACAAGTATGGTAGTCTAGTCTACGCTTGCTCAACGATCGCATACCATTTCTGTTTTTAATGATTTTAACATTCTGGAGATGGATTGTGTTTCGCAAGTAAAATTACAGTGCGTGAAAAAAAATCTATCGCTTTTTAAAATTGAAAGACTGGCATGTAAGAAGCAAGTGACAGATTCCTCAAGCGAAGTTAAAGTGCTGTCCAGAACGTGAAATTTTAATCTTCAGTGCAGCCTGTCAAGCTACTTGTGTGGCACCTGCAAGTACGGTACTTGTTTTTTAGACGTACTCAAACTCTTTTTAATCTTTGGGGGGATTTGGCTTGCTGTGTGGACTGTATTTTAAACTGTCCTCTTCTTACTTTCACTATTTTCAGAAAGCTGCAGGTACGAGCATGAAATCTATACACCTCTTTTCCTTAAGTGATGATTCCCGAACAACTCTGATTAAAAGACAAAAGCAAATAGGGGATGGGAGAAACACATTTATAAAGGCTCTTTGAACTCAGTTGAGAATTGTTAACACATGCTTAAACGAAAATTTTACTTGCAACCTTTTAATGACACATCAAAAGACCCATATCTCCTTTAAATTACAAATATCCATCTGGTAACCAGCTCATGTACATAACAATTACTCCTAAAATGTACTTGAATAAAGATTGCCACAACCACGTTAACATGAAAGAGGGATTTATTAAATCATCTGTCCCATCAGTAGCCCTAAAATCAAATACAAAATAAGTTTAATGTTTTACTTATATGTACAACATACTTTTAAGAACATACATTTTCTTGGACTGAAAAAGAATGAAAAACCACAACTGATTTTCACAAAGTATTCAAACAGGTAGATTACACCGGTTGACGCACAAAATCTCTTTGCATTGACAGGACCTTGAGATGATTGAGGTCACCTCAAAACATATTCAGCAGCCCTTACTGCTAAATTCATGCTCTCAGTTTTCTACCCAAAACGTAAAATGTTTTGCATATCCTTCATGTTTCTCGACTTCTACCTACAAAAAAAAAAAGAGAGAAAACTGAAACGTAGTTAGAGCATCACCTCCTAATTAAAGCTTATACATTTGAAAAGCTAACTTCAAACCGGAAATTAAATAGAAGAATGTCAGGTCCAAGTACTGACTTAACTATTCAATCCAAGCTAACTGACAGTCTGGAGTGACCCAACGTCAATTGAGTCCCAATTAAAGCCTCAATATCTGAAAAGTCGACTTCAAAACACAAGATTAAATAGAATGTCAGGTCCAAGAACTGACTTAACTATTCAATCCAAGCGAACTGACAGTTTGGAGTGACCCAACGTCGATTGAGTTCCCCAATTAAAGTCTCAATATCTGAAAAGTCGACTTCAAAACACAAGATTAAATAGAAGAATGTCAGGTCAAACAACTGACTCAACTATTCAATGCAAGAAAACAGACAGTCTGGAGTGACTCAATGTTGATTGAGATTCCCGAAGGTGCCATTCATAATTCAATTTAAAAAAATCTAAAATTCTAGGAAATTAAATAGAAGCATGTAAAGTCAAACAACTGACTTAACTATTCAATGCAAGCAAAATAAGTCTGAAGTGACCCAATGTTGATTGAGTTTAACCGAGATGCCAACAATAATTAAATTACAAAATAGTCTAGTAGATAAACAGTGTTCCTTTGCTCGTGACGTTAAGTTCTTGCTTATGGTCTATATCTCCCAGCAACACCAAATAGATAAAACACATATGTCCTTCAGAGCTGCCAAGAACCATCCTTTGCAATTATTTTAAAAAGGTGTAAAAAAGTTGCTTAAGCCCCAACATAACATGAGCTTGTGAAAAGTAACTTTCCTCCCTTCATTTCAACCAGAAACTCCTTTACACCCTAGCCTACAAAATTAATCACATACACAAGAAAAGATGCAAAAGCAGGCCACAGGAATATGTCACCTTCACCTAGATACAAAGTATTATTGACTCACATTCACACGTCATGTTCAGTGACCGCTGACATGAACAGAAATTAAAGTTTTACACCATACCTTTTTCATCACTACTCTCCCAAAACATCTTCCTTCATCATATATCAAAATATTAATAATAAACATGACATACTGCTTTCCTTGACTGATCTTACAAAAGTGACTCAAAATAGCACTTTGACACTAATGTATCTCACATCCGAGTGCTATTTTTGAGCGGCTGGTGATGTCATCCCCTTAAAGCATCCAATTCAGCCTCATGTTGCAGTCTACAGAGATAATGCACTTGGCAGGAAGTGCCCTTCAAAAGTTGAGAAGTCAAGACATGGCAGCATGAAAGTAAAGGGTAGGGTTATACAGTTTAGTTGACGCTAAATGCTCCCTGAGCAGCAGTCGTAGCAGCAGACTGGAACGTTCTGTTTGTCAGGACGCCGCTGGAGAACTCCTGTTGAGCTTTGCTGAAGCTGGCTCCTGTGCGTCTGTATTTGGAGTGCACCTTGAGGGAACAAAATTCCATTTTAAAAGCAGTTTCACGGTGAATGACTGATATAGACAGTAGGATACTAGCACTCGCTCCAAACAAACAATAATAAACACACTTTGGGTAGATTTAAGTGATCTATTCAACCAGAAATGTCAAAGTCAAGGCCTGTAGGCCGGATTTGGCCCATGAGAACATTTTCTATAGCCCCCGAGATGATCTTGATTCATTAGGTATACAGTAATCCTTCACTTTATCGTGGTTTACTTTTTCGCTGTGGTATCTGTGCATTGTGTTCCGCAGCAGTCGGCACACATCAAATGCCATCATGGGATAGGTTGAGGAGGGCTTTGCGTTAGTGTGTTGGTGGGCGTGGCGGTTTGTGTGGACAACTGTGATAGGCTGGCGTATGCCGTCAGTCAAACAGCGGGGCGGGCACACAAGTCAATGTGTTCATCAAAACAAATTGAGAAAAACGGCGACAGCTAGCATTTTAACTGCTCGTTGCATTGAAAAGAAAGTCATAAATGAAATCAAACTCCGAGGAGAGTCAGAAGAGTGCAAATAAATGCTTAGCATCAGCTGGTGCCCTGTGGATAGTAGTTATTAAGTTCGGGAAGAGACTGAGGCAGCGTTGGGAGAGAAAGCAGTAGCGAGGCTGCAGGTTGTTCGGAATGCAACCTGCGGAAAACAAGGGATTACTATCGTTAGGTATTCTTTTTCCCCCAGAGTATGTTCTCCTTGAGAGGCTGTAATTGCCCAAGACACACCACAGCAAATGGTGCCCCTACAACCCTAGTGGTTAGGGGGTCCAACCAAGAAACAGACCTACCATTTTCTACTTAAAGAAAGTTTTGTTTATAGTTAACTATTCTTACACTTTAATGCAGTTAAATGAGAGTTTCCTTAAAAAAATATTTCAATTGAGTGAAAACTGCCATTCTTCTTCTTTGAAACTAATGCGCACACTGACTTGTTAAAACAATGACTTATTTCATGTAATTTTCATGTTACAAGGAATTGTATCCAAAATAAATGTATATTTTGTGCTTGTTGAAAATCAAAGACGGAACCGTAAAAAAATATTGCTTTATGTATTATATTTGAATACGGAAGATTGAATTAAGTTTACTCTACTGTACGGGTAATTTTGAAAACTTGACATCTGATTAGCCTGGCACTCGGTCTACTTGACTTTGACATCTCTGTACCAATTAATCTTCTGAAAAGTTGAAAAAAAAAAATAGAAATACCATTTTTAGCAGCATGACTGCCATAACAGCGTTGACTGTGAAGAAGCCGGCCACCACCATCATTACTACAGCCACGGCCAAGTTAGAGTTGATCATGCTGATGGACGAAATCCAGCCACTGTCAACAATTCACTGATGTAAATACATTTATAATACAAACAAGAAAGACTATTCACAATGGGAATAATAGATATACTACGAGTGAGCTAGACCTTCACCAGTGATTACGATTGGAAAAGGGTCTTATTCAGGAGTCTCCAGAGGAAATGCAAAGAGAGCCACACACTTACAAAGTAGAGAAGCCCTGAAAGAAGATGGCTGTAATCTGTTAAAGAGATGCAGAAGAAAAGCTGGAGTAGAGGCCACCGTACCACAAACACACACAAGAAAACAAGACTACATTAATGTTGCGAATGCCCGCAGCCGCATGACGCACGACAGCTCATCTCACACGTCTACAACTAACCTGTTCCCCCACCTGGGGATACCGACACTCTGGATGATGTACACGGCCACTTGAAAGAAAAAGACAAAGAAGAAGAAAAAAAAGCTGAAGGAACTGTCAGACCTAGAGAGGGAGACACAAACACACACAAGGAAGGAATTCAGACATCAATGGTTCCAACTGTGATACCTTAGGTTAGTGTTTCCTCACCCTGTTGGAGCTACGGAAACCCCACCGGTTTCATAAGCATATTTATCGAACTCTAATGTAATACATTATATGTTTTTCTTTTCTCAAATTCAAGACCAATGTTCCCTCCAAGCTGCGTGAATGTGCAAAGGTGTTGCATCTCTACGCACGAGAAAATCTCTGCACGACATACTTTTTTCTTTTAACCCCTTACCGTTCCTGTTTTTAATTCTCCTAAAATCCCAATCCAAGACGCACCCAGAGTGAATTGAATGCTTTTCTTGAACCATTTAGTGGATATAGAGAATATGGTCTCTTTGAAGACTCTCAAGTTTTGTTTCAAACTGAAAAACTCAATGCAAGTATTAGAACACACAGAAAAAGAAAGTTTTTATTCTCCCCTGAACTTCTGATTGCAACTAAATGCCCGCAAATGAGCGTAGCATGGGCATATAGCTAGAAAACAGGTGAGACTTGAAGCCTGACCTGTTAGCTTGTCAAATTTGGTCACAATCTGAAAAATTAAACATTGTATATTACAAATGTTTCCAATGATAGGTCTAAGGGTTTCCAAAAGTGGCAATTTGGAGATTACTAGCACTAAAAACTGTGCAACTGTATTTGATGTTGGCCATTTTTTTTTTTTTTTACATTTTGAGTTGTACATTTTTGACCCCTCTTTTCAGAAGTCAATCAATGATTGTGCACACTTGCTCATAATAATGATGCTTAAAAATGGATCACAAATTGCTTTGTGTATGTTAAATTTCAGCACTGATTTGAATACAATGGGGGCATCTTCGCATCGATTTATTCAGAATTTCATTGGCTAACTAATGTGTCAATCGTCATTTAATTTGGTCACTATTGGCTAAAGTTATTTGGAGGTAAAGGCGGTGGGTCCTTTTTTAGCCATACAGGCCCCATATAAGCTAATGCTGGTTGTATACCGCAAAACAAAGCCTGCAATTGGCTGAAAAATATGTCAACTGAAATATCACAGGCTAACGGACTCTAAAAAATCCACTAGTCTGTTCATTTGTAAACGGGAATTAAGGGGCCAAAGAGACACCTAGCAACATAGAACGTCCATAGTTTACAAGGTTGGATTCACTAGACTCTCGCGATGGTTGCGTACCATCATTGAATATTATGATGGCAAGAAATGTGATTAGTGAGTTACCCATGCAACGGATAATCTGGAGCTACATTTTGTAGGAAACTGCTACATTCATTTATATTTTAATCATCAAGGGAACCTGGATCAATTCTGTGTTGCTAGCTTGCAGCAAGCCGGTCGCTTTCACCTATTGCACTGAGAGGAAGGAGAAGGCCTCCGATGTCTTTGTATTTTTTTCCATTCATTCACAATTCGGTGTTTTAGTTTTATTCGTAGATATAGGTTCGTATTTTGAAGCAGTCTTATAAATTGTCTGTAAATTATATTTAATAAATAATTTCAACCTTGCAGGATTTAATTATGATGGGACTTTTTTTGAAACGTACCTCTGCAAAAAACTAAGGATTATTGTAAAATAGTTTGGGGAGTAATGGGGTTGCCTGATGTTTTAAAAAAAGAAACAAAAACAAAAAATCAAAAAAAGAAACAAGGTAATTCTATTTACATCAACCCCAAAATGCTGGTGGCGGAATCATTTGGCACATCCCTGAACCACGCACCTGAATGCTCTGTATACGGGTCGGTACCAGCACACAAAGGAGACAGGGGTGAAGAGGAGGAACCAGAGGATGGACAGACCAAAGTCCACGCCGTACAGAGAGTCAACCGTGAAGTAAGCCAGGCAGGCTAGCACGTTGAGGAACAGCGTGACACTGTGAACTGCAGACAGACACACAGACCCACAATACGAGTGAAATGCACATAGACACAATTTTTGCAGATTAGTTTTTTTCAGGATCCCCAATTTATCAGCCAATTTTTTTAATAACAATGTTAAGAACATAAAAGGGCAGAATATTTGTTTTGTTTCATCCTCCACTCCAAATGTGAGTCCTTCAACGGGTTGAAAGTAGCTTATCGAAAACAGAACATTTTAAGCTAATTGTTAGCGCTACACAAGCGATGAGGTACATACAAAATATTTTCTGAAGATTGGTAAATCTGCTCTTCAAAGTTCAAGAAATTTAAAATAGGTGATTCAATTGCTTTTGACTGGTCACAAGCAACTGACCAATTATACTAGACGATTAATAGATTTTGCAATAATTTTCTTAAAATATTGTCGGATAGATTATTTTCCACATAAAATCTGCAAAAATGTGAATCACCATACTTCGTAGATAGGGTGTCCAAAATTGGGACATAGGATTTTCATATAGTATCTTAAAAGACCAGCGTAGGCTAAATTGCACGTTTAATGGTCATCATCTATCTACTATCTACCCTGGTCATATCCCTCGAGAGGGGTGACTGACAGCAAGACAAACACATACAAAAAATAAAATAAAAAAAGGGAAATAATAGCAAAAGAAAAAAAACAAAACAAAACATTTTTTGGCCATGGCCAACCAGAATGCCCAAACACCCAAACAAGTTAGGCACCTCGGCACCCAAGTTGGTCATGCTTTCGTCCCTCCAGATGAAACGGGACACAAGCAAGTGGCCATGTCACACACAACACACTCTTCTGTTCAACAGCAGGGCCCGACAGCTTTCGCTGGTTTATCCCTGCTGCATCATACAGGTGCCCTGCCCATCCCTTAGAACGCGTCCAAACATCCCACTATCCTTTCACAACACCTCTTCACTTATTCCTATCACCAACAAGAGCTCTAGCTTCCACTAGATTTAGACCTCTTTTCCTATTGGTCATCATAGTCCTTAGAAATATAATATCTGATTAATATTGAGAATTATTAAATATTCGCCATAACTAATAGATTTTCCACATAATTTGGTGACAATCTCAGGCAATGTCTCCTTTTGTATTGATCTACAACTAAAGGAAGCCAATTAAAACCACCTGAACACATAGAGGGGGAACATTTGCATAGGCCATAGTTTTCCAGAAAACTGAAGCAAGTGAAAAAGAATTACTCTCAATCATTGAAACATATATTTGTGTAGCTTGACTTCATGGCAAGAAACCGGCTTAAATATGTCTTCCCATTTATCAGCACTTACAATTAAACTGTATTCAATCAAAAAGTTCTGCAAGTGATCCAGCCAAAACTTGAAATAAAGGTTTTTACGGGTCAACTAAAAACACCAAATTTACTTATCAGTTATAAACACATTGACAGAATGCTATGACGAGAATTTCACTTGGGCTTTATTAAATGTACCAGTGAAAGGTGATTTTACTTTCCATGAAAGTCAACATAAATGACTCAAAAATAATTTAAGGGCAGCGAATGAGCAATGTAAAACTGATGGACATAAACAAGAGATTAAAGATACGTACACATCCACAGGTAGTACATTTGTTTGCAAATCCGCTGGTATTGTTCTGGGATGTCCGTCTCAAAGTCTTGGTAAAAGCATGGTTTGACGGGAAAAAACTTGGGCAAGGGTGGCCAGTTGTTCTCTGTGGTTGCTGGAAAAAAAAATCGAAGTCATGTTGCCTCAAAAATTAGAGGAAAAATACCATATATATTTAAAAGACTTCATTGACTTGCCCCCCGGGTTCTGGGTTGTCCTGTTCTGCAGCTCCCGCTCTTTCCTGTCCAACTCTGCCGCTTTCTTCTCCAGCTCTTCTTGCTGCTTGGCCAGATTAGCTTGACCTGCAGCTGCTGCAGAAGAAGCCTGTTGGGCAACATTGTTTGATTATAGAAAGTTTGGTATAAAACCAAAAAGAGCCGATACTATTTCCGAGTAGTGATGGCAAAATGAAACCCCATAAAGCAGTCAAGCCCTGCAGGGAAATACTTATCATTGGTGTCACCAATGTTCCCTCTGAGCTGCGTGTCGTGCAAAAGACCAAATAAGCCCCCAAAAATGTTAGTATTATGCGACAAAAGATACCAGGAAAAAAAATGGAAATCTTGTGAAAGAATAGTTGTGAAAACAAATGACGTTTGTAGGCCGGACAACCTTTGCAATATTACTTTAGTCAATTAATTCAAAAGTGAAGTTTTTTTGCATTGCCGGAAAATCAGCAAAATGTAACTTGATGTCAAGTTTTGGACATGTTAGATAATGGATTAGTTGCCACCCTTGGGATTGCTGTTGCACACTGTTGTTTCAAGCGTTGCTCAGCGACTTTGTGTGAACGCTCAGACCCGTGGAAAATTACAGGGAACATTAGGTGTCACACTGATATTTAGTGACTAGTAGCATTATAATGTTAATAGATGGGTACTACGATGATTAGTGTATAAAATATGTGACTATTGTTATTATTATAATTATTGATATCTGACCTATGCAATACATATATCCGTGAGTTTTTGTTATATTTAGACACAAAAGAGGAGCTATCTGTGAAATGTAATTAATAAGAAAGATGAAGGAGTAGGGAAAATAAGCGTCTGCTTCTTACTAACCCTTTTCGAACATGTTATGTTAACATTATTTTTGTTGTTGAGTCATTGTTTTTGTCCCGTTTATATTTTTTAATGTTCGAAATTAAGTTTTCATTCATATATATTTATTTATTTATTTATTTGTTTCAGGACCGTTTTAACACTAATAGTTATGTAACTTTATTTATGTTTGTGTGTCTGCAACAAGTAAAAATGTGAAATAACCTAAAACTAAGTGCCTATTCAATTCTATTTAAACAATATTTTGTCCAAAGTGTTTGGACTCAAGCGTTTGCTTTCTTTTTTTGCTGAGAATTTCACCTACTTTTGAAAAAACACTTCACTCATTTGGGACTGATAAAGCAGGGGTGCATAGATATGAGATGGCAAGTCAGTATTAAATTGGAAGCATATGTGTATTTTATTCCAACAGTGAAGGAGAATTAATAACATTTCTTTGCAGCTTTTATTTTGAACGACACAACTACTGTATCAGACATATGGTACACCCAAATCAAATATTTTCCTAAAGCACTTTTCAGGAAAGAAATTGCCACTCAAATTGCTTTATAAAAACATTCAGCATACAGCAACACGGTAAGCCGCCGAAGTTCCAAATACTTCCAATTATTAAAATGAGCGTCACGCATTCGCTAATTACAACAATCGCCATCTGCTTGTTAAAGAGAATCACTACTGTTTTGGTTCCCACTGTCATCCGGTGACGTCACAGCTCTAGGGGATGTGAGGTCAAACTGTCTACTTTGAAAAGTAATTTCTCGAGATCCATTACGCGTGGAATGCTTTGGAGCAGATCTGCATGAATGTGGGAATAAAGACTAAACGTTTTGTACTGAATTGGAGAATAAAAAAAGACCTTTTGTAATCTCTTTTAGCTCACATATGATCCTTTTAAGGACTACGCTTGAATGAGTTCTATTTTTCATAGTTGGGACTATTTATATCAAAAAGGTTCCCGATCCACGAAACAATTGTCTCACTTGTGAACTTTGCTCCACCGAGGCTTGCAGAATCGCGGGCTGAGATGAAACAGCTGAGATGGGGATGGTCGTTTCGCTGCGTTCTGTCTGTGGAAAATCATGGAATAAGTCCTGAACTTCCACGGATAAGAATGAAGGATGCGATAACTGCAATGCTTGTCGAGACACGTGGCTCACCAATTCAGTTGAAGAGAATGGATTATATTCCTGAATATCATTGTAGGCTCCTCGGGTGGCTCTAGTCACAGATGCATCCTAAAAAATTTTTTTTAAAAAAAGCACGATATCTATTGATATTTGCACAAGACTTTGTAATTAATGAAGAGTGGATCAATAATCGATTTCATCATGAGTAATATTTCATGTTTAGAGTAGTTATTGCAGGTCACCTTTTCCTTAGCCATTAAGCCAAGGATGTCTTTTTTTGGTTTGAACAATTTTATTGACACTATTAATAGCAAATAAACAATGTAGGGTTTTAACAATTTTTCTCGACAATCTTATCAGCAATTAAGCATATTCACAATTTTGTTATAGCTGACACTATGACGTTTTAACATTTTTTTCCCGACATTTTTAACAGCAATTAAACACACAATTTCATTATATCATATCCCAACAATATGAGTTTTTATCGACACTTTTAACAGCAATTAAATACATTCACAATTTCATTATATCATATTCTAGCAATATGAGGTTCCAACTATTTTTATTTATATATTCTGATTATCAATCCTTAATACTTTGCAACAATGGTTTTTTTTTGCGATTAGTCTTATAGCGTTTCAAGTTGTGAAAAATGGGGTAGGCAACATTACGGCTGGGCAGGCAAGAGTTGTCTGCCCTGGTGTCCGGTAACTTTTTGTCAAGAGTTTCAGACAATGGTAATAAAATAAAGTTTTGTACTCCGTGGGTTTTGCGAGATTGGCTGTTTTTGGAACGCAACCCGTGCGAAAAACGAGGGATTACTTTACTGGTGTGTAGAGGCGCAAGAGCAGTCTCCTTGCAGGGTTGGGATTTGAAAGGCATTACGGGAAATGTAGTTTTTGTTCAAACCACTCATTTGACCCATCTATTTTTAGACACTCAGACATTTTAAGCTCTCGCTGGCCACATATAACAAAACATTTGGCCCTCGTGTCACGAGTTTGACAATATAAATTTATGTGTCAGTAATAGTAATCAACCCTGAAAAGGCAAAACATCATTTGACAGAAAATTATATTTTTCGACAATTAATTTAAAATGGTTCATTAGAGCGTTGTGTGGCCATACTATTGCCTGAAATGAGAGCAGGCACCTGTTGAGACTATAAAAGGTTCCACGAGTAAGTCATAACTTCAAACTTTAGTTTAGTAGCATTTTATCGTCAGCAGCCATTATTTATACAAAATTTAGTATTAAGAATTTACTCAAAAATGATTGTTTGTTCGGGAAGGAAATGTAGAGGCCAAACCCAGCAACCGACCAAACAGGTTTCGTTATCGTTTGAAAACTAAAAACAAACCTAATTTCATGACAAACAAGACAAATTAAAGACTTACTTGGAAGGGATTTACGTCCACGGGATCGACGAAAGGGTTATTGTCGAAGGCCGACATTGTTGTGTTGCTTCCCTTGCTTTATAAACAAAAAAATTGTCGTGGCCTGGCTGCAGCTGCTCCTGATGGCGCCGCGGCGGTGTTCCGCGCATGCGTCGTTCGACAGGTAGAAACGTCACAGCGGGGAGGATGCGTCACTTCTCGATGGGAAACAGGCTCGGTGAGTAACGGGAAACGTGCAACGGCGTTACGTAATTAGGATACTTTTTAATTGTATCCCGTTAGTTAAAGAAAATGGATTGAATCTCATTAGATTTGTTCTGTTACTATCCCTAAGAATCATCGGTGTCAATAGTGTAAAACTTCCCAGTCAGTTTGTAATAAAATGGGTGTGCAAACCCGAAATAAGATTGTTAGGAAATACAATTTGGAAAGGGGGGAAAGAAATCAGTTTGCCTTTGACGGTAGGTTTATTCCCGGACAGAATGATAAATACATGGACTTGCTCCCTCATATCTTTCAGATCTGATTTCCCCCTATGTTCTGGTCTGAAGCTTTCGATCTGAAAGCGCCGGTCTACTGGTGATCCCAAGAGCCAAGAGGTGTTCCGCAGGCTCGAGAGCGTTCTCCATCCGGGCGCCGGTGCTGTGGAATGCTCTTCCCCCTGAAATCCGATCTGCAACCTCAGTGGAAATGTTTAAATCTAAGCTTAAAACACACTTCTACTCTATAGCATATGAATAACCTATACTTTTTGTGGACAATATCTCTATTATTTGTAATAGCAACCTCCTTTGCCTGGTAATCCTGAAAGGGGGATACCACATGTGGGGTCCCTTCTCAAGGTTTCTTCATTTTCCTCATGCTGAGGTTTTTGAGTTTTTCCTCATGTTGTTTCCAGATCAGGGGATCGTGTAATAATAGTCTGAAATAATAGTCTGTGCAATAACCTGTGCAGCCCTTTGAGACTCTTTGTGATTAAGGGCTATACAAATAAAAATGACTTGACTTAAAGGTCGATGGGCGTACAAAGGCATAACAGTCATATGTAAGATAGTTTAAAACCGCAAGTTTGGAAGAATAAACGAGAAATTTGGATTACAGAAAAGACTATTTTCGTTACCTTCAGTTGAAGGACTACTTTGATAAAGAGATACAACTGGTGATTGGACATTACAATTAATGAAAGGTCCTATGGAGGGAAACTGTTTAAAGCAATTTCGGAGACAGGGTGGAAAAATTATTTGGTCTTGAGAGGGATGGGCGTCACCAGGCTGTACTTGCTCAAGACACACCACAGAAAATGGTACCCCTACAATCCTAGTGGTTAAAGGATCGATCCAACCAACCAACCAAAAATGTTCAATGGCATGTAGTGTGCATTCCATCCATCCATCCATTATCTGCACCGCTTATCCTCAAGTAGGGGGTGCCTGAGCCCATCCCAGCTGTCCTAGGGCAGTGGGCAGGGGACACCCTGAACTGGTTGCCAGCTGGTCGCAGGGCACACAGAGACCACCAATCACTCGCTCATTCACACGGACAATTTGGACCGGCCAATTAACCTGACATGCATGTTTTCGGAATGTGTGAGGAAACCGGAGTGCCTGGAGGAAACCCACGCAGACACAATGAGAACATGCAAACTCAAAACAGGTAGGCTGCGGTAGCTGGACCGTGGGGCTACGCGCTAACCACCCAGCCGCCATGGTGAGCATTCTCTATATTAAAGGGCAATGGGAAAAGAAGTTTCAAAATAACAGAAGGCAAGTGGTGGAAAATTTGTAAATTGCAGTGCACATCCACTAGTTCCAGGATTTGGAGAGAATCCAATTGGAAAAACGTGGTCAGATTCTTTAGGACCCCCAAAATAAGGAAAACATTTTAGAGATATTCAGCAACCATGCTGAAGAGCATGCAGAGAGGTCAACATCGACCACATGCATATATTTCGGCTTTGTCATAGAATACAAGACTCATTGTAACCCCATTAAAAGACAGTTGGAAATAAATTAAAATATTATTTGACTATTGTTTTTAAACATTTAATGGAAAATGCATTGTATTCAATATCTGCTATTTAACTAAATTATCTCATGAACTAAATTATGAAAGAAAAAACTCAAATAAACATCCTCCGCTGCAAGAAGATACGAACGAGAGAAGCTATGACAAGGTGTGCAAACAAGTCCACGCGGGTCACAATAGATGGAATTTATGTTCACTACACTGTACATATGGACTGTACTGTACATTACAATTGCTCCACGGCTGTTAAATAGTTAATGCAAGGCTTATATACACATCTGACATTGGTTGCAGTGTGCAAGGATTACAGAGCAGCGTACTTGGTCCCTTCAATGGTGACATCTCCCTTGCAGTGTGAAAAAGTAGCATTTTATTATAGTCTCTCGGCACATGAACGCACACATATGGATATCCCGTTGCTCAATTCTGTAAATTCTGACAGAAAAACAAAAAAATTAAAGATAAATATTTATTAACTACCCAGCATAAGCTGGTGTTCCGGCTTTGTACAATATTTATATTTGTAAAAGCTAATACAAATTTTGTGTGAGACGTAAAATTCATTAAATACAAGGGAAAATACATGTCATAATCAAGCAACCTCTTTATAGATTGATTGGTACAAACTGTAAACTCATAGAGCAGCTATTAATAATAGATGGTCAAAATAACATAAACTATACCAGAGGTTATGTCTTCTTTTTGTATGCCTTAGTGCGTAGCGGAAAGTATTGCCCCCTCCAAGAATTTTTTCTCTGATTGATACATTTCAGGCTTCAGACTGAAAGCTAAAAAACTATTCTAAAATAACAACAACATCTGAGACACAATCATGAATGGGACCAAATTGTTTCAACATTTTACAATAATAAAACAAAAAAAAAGGTGTAACAAAGACATGGGCCCCCTGTTCTCTCAGCTCAGCCAACTGTCCCCAGAAAGTCCCTGATGACTTCCGAATGGTCCAACGTTGACCTAAATGACTAAACGATGACAGAGTGTACCTGTGTATTATTAAGCCTCAGTTTCAATGCACCTGCTCCTGAAGGGCTCAGAAGTCTCTGAAAGGAGACACTTGAGATCACACCCCATTATGAAGACCAAAAGAACATTCCAAGCAGGTCCGAGAGAAAGTTGTGGAAAAGTTTAAAGTTCAAAGGGATTTAAGAAGATTTATACATCTATCGAGCACTGTGCGAACAATTGTCAGATTAGAGACAGCATAAACACACTGCAAATCTACCTGGCCGTGCCACCAAACCAGCGGTCGGAACTTTTGGACCGCGAGCAAGATATGTCTCTTTTCAGGATTACATATGGCTCGGACTTAAAATTATGGTCTTGCAAATTTCTTCTAGAGTGTTCCAAATCTGATAGGCACAAGTCACACCTAATACATGAATGGCCAACAGAGCACCAAATACTGGAAGTCTTGGTCCAGTATTAAAGACCTTACTCCCCACTACAGTTTACAATTAAGTTGATACACCAACAGACGCCATTTTGGCAGTACGTCGCTAAGGAATCCTTTATATGGAAGCTCATTAATCAATTTAGATTCACTGTTGAGACACTTTACGGTTTTGCTGAAATATGTCCTAAAATATATGGTATGTCTCCCTCTCTCCCCCTCAAAAATAATAATAATAAAAAAAAAATCATATTTTGCCAATATGGCTATTTAAACCAAAAATATTCCTGACCTCTGCTCTAAACCTTTAGCACAAAAAAGGAAATAACTAATCAGAAAAGCAACCAAGAGGCCTATGTTGCAGGCATACACAGCTGAGGTGGGACAATCCGTGCATTCTAGCAAAAAATCTGTTGGAGTCTGCAAGAGACCTGAGAATGGGACACAGGTTCCCCTTCCAAAATCTACAATGGAATGGTTAAATCCAATAGACAATTTTTTGAAAGATCTGGAAAAAATACTGAGCTCAAACAATCACCATCAGACCTTGAGCTGTTTTGTAAGAAAGAAAGAAGATAAACAAACAAAACCTATAGAAACATACCCCAAAAGACGTGTGACTGTTATCACGGAAAAAGGAGGCTGTACAAAGCATTACGGGTAAATCAAAGCGGGACGTTTTTTTTTTTTTTTTTTTTTTTGCAAAACCTACTTTTCAATTTCATATTTGTTAGCAAAAAATATATATTGTTGAATAATTCGGATCCTTTTCACAATTCTGTCTCATAAGTTTTTGATTCTTAGAAACAGGTTTGGGTAGGGTTACTTTAACTGGATTACTTTCAATTACTTTTGGATTACTCCAGTACCAAATATGCTAATAAAAGACAAAAGAAACTAAATATGAATAAAATTACTAAATTTTGTGCAGGCTTGGGGAGTCAGGGAATACATGGAACGGCAAAAATGATGTTGGCAAGCTGTTTGGATTTATTTTCATTTTCCTTCTGTCGCATTTTATGTTAGTTTTGCCAGAGATCAAAGAGATCATAGCCAGGAGAGAAAGCTTACCACGTGTTGTGAGTCATAATTTTATTCATATTTAGTTTCTTTTATTAGCATATTTGGTATTGGAGTAATCCAAAAGTAATTGAAAGTAATCATGTTAAAGTAACCCTACCCAACCCTGCTTAGAAAATATTTTATTAGTTTTTAATCTATAAGTTTGAAGCCTTAAAATGGCAATATGTCCCCCAAAAATCTGGGGGTGGGCATAGGGTATGAGCGGGGGGCAATACTTTTGCAAAACACTGTATTCTAATATTCCCTTTGCTCTGTCTTGAGAGAGTCCGCTTGGTGCCGAGCATGGAGCTGCCAAGGCACTTAAAGAGCTTGGGCGCTTGCTTTGCCCACTCAAGTGGAGCTCTTTCTGTTGATCCCGGCACTTGGGTACATTTCTTTGACAAGTTTAAAGGCTAAGTAAGGTTTTTTTCCAGGGTGCGTGCTTACCCTTATACCATGAATTCATTACTGCCGTACAACACCCGCTGTTGCTGTAAATCTGGGGGGTCCCTGCCGTGACCACCCTTGTCTCGAGTGTGCCTCTGGGCTTTGGCCCCTCGAAGTTTCTGTTTTCCTTCCTCTGGATTGTAGGTGCCGCGGCTGGTGAACTGCGGTCCATTGTCAAACACGTTCTCCAGCTCAGCTGTAGGACTGCAGTCCAAGCTGTCAAAGCGGAATGCTTGGGAAGTGCTCATGGCCTGCGATGTTCCTGAGCTCGAAGAAGAAGGCTTAGAAGTAGAGTGGAAGCGAAAGCCGCGGCTGGTGTTCGAGACGGGAGAAGTTGACGGCTGGAAGTGTGACGAAGAGGAGTAGGGTGAAGCGCTGGAGGAAGAATCGACTGAATCCAGAGAGTCGGGTTGTCGCCTAAGGGTGCGACGTCGGGGGCTCTTTCCGTCTGATCTCCGAAACCAAGGCGAAGTCAGTGAGCTTCTCTCTGTAACAGATGTTAACAATAAAGGTTAATTTAGAGCTAGTTTTTTACAACATGTTTGTCCACCTTTCTAAGGACAAATTCAAGCTCTTTTAAAGGACTTTGAACGACAATTTTGGAATTTTCCCAGTACCATAAAAAAAGGAAATCCAGTGTATTTTGCAGATCCACAAATGAGGGTTTGAACACGCATTTCAAGGCCAGATTCAATCACTTTCAAAGCCAATAGTGCAAGTTCTCTGGTTCCATTAAAAGAAGAAATCCCATCTGAATCACATAATTTGCAGAGCCACAACTATATCTGCAGATTACATATATGATAATCTTTGGTGTGCAATTATCGAGACATGATTTTTAGATCTTGAGAAATCCACAAATAAATTGTTTTTTGAGACAAATATCTCCTCAAATAGGCGTTGAGTAAAAACAACAGAAATATGTCGCTCACATTTTCAGTTGCATTAAGTTCGTTCCATTACAATTTACCACTGGGAAACGCCACCTTCTTTTTTTGCATAGCCTATGCTAAATGTCTATAACTGATAGGTAATCCTTGCGCTAAAACACATTTCATAGAGCCCTGTTTAGGAGCAGCATGCAACTGTCCTCTTGGACGTGACCAATAGGAGGCGATGACACTTCATAGGACAATGCCATACAAGCTAATGCCGGCTGCATTTTATCACAAGGAAAGAAAAATGCAATGGCAGTAGCTCAGGAGGTAGAGCGCTCGTCTTGGGATCCCAGTTCGAATCCCGGCTCCTCCGTGTTACATATCGAAGTGTCCTTGGGTAAGACACTGAACCCCTAATACCCTCAATAAGAGGTTAGCGCCTTACATGGCTGCAAGGCCGCCATTGGGGAAATGTGGAGCACATTGTAAAGCGCTTTGGGAAGTCATCGACTTGAAAAGCGCTATATAAATGCAAGGCCACCAGAGAGCAGTGATGGCGTTATTAAGTATACTTGTTGAGAAACATGGCAACAATTCAAGCATTTGCAATCACTTCACAAGGGCTGCAACTAATGATTATTTTAATAGTCGATGAATCCGATTAAAAAAAAAACATTTTTAATTTCCCATTTTTTGGACAGAAAAAAAAGCGCACAAAACAAAAGAAAATCAAACAAAACAAAATCTAAGTGTTTGTCAAATAGCTTAACAAACGGTGGGACATGCCCGGAGCACCTCCCGAGGAAGGCGTCCAGGAGGCATCTCTATCAGATGCCCGAGCCACCTCAATTGCCTCCTCTCTATGCGGAGGAGCAGTGGCTCTACACAGAGTCACTCCCGGATGACTGAGCTTCTCACCTTATCTCTAAGGGAGAGCCCAGACACCCTGCGGAGGGAACTCATCTCAGCCACTTGTATCCGGGATCGTCTTCATTCGGTCATAACCCACAGTTCATGACCATAGATGAGGGTAGGAACGTAGATCGACCGGTAGATCGAGAGCTTTGCCTTTCGGCTCAGCTCCCTCTTCACCACGACGGACCGGTACAGGGTCTGAAGGACGGCAGACGGTGCACTGACCCGTCTGTCGAGCTCCCGTTCCATCCTACCCTCACTCGTGAACAGGACCCCAAGATACTTGAACTCCTCCACTTAGGGCAAGATCTCATCCCCAACCCGGAGGGAGCATGCCACCCTTTTTCGGCTGAGTACCATGGTCTCTGACTTAGAGGTGCTGATCCTCATCGCGGCCGCTTCACACTCGGCTGCGAATCGCCCCAGCGAGAGCTGAAGATCACGGCCTGTGGAAGCCAACAGCACCACGTCATCTGCAAAAAGCAGTGACGCAATGCTGAGGCTCCCATACCGGACTCCATCCCCACCAAGGCTGCACCTAGAAATTCTGTCCATAAAAGTTATGAACAGAATCAGTGACAAAGGGCAGCCCTGGCGGAGTCCAAACCTCACCGGGAACGAATCCGACTTACTGCCGGCAATGCGGACCAGGCTCTGGCACCGGGCATACAGGGGCCGCCGTGCGATGTTTTTTTATGAACAATTTTAATAATTTCTTTCGGTTCGTTGGAACTCTACACTTGACCCAAATTTCAAGCACTTGAAAATTTCAATCCTTGAAAACAAAATCTTAAAATTTCAGCATTCTCAAGGATTTCAATTACCCGTACAAACCCTGTAAACTGTACCGCCAATTAGTAATGTTTAAAAGAAAGTAATCAGTAGAGTACATTACGGCAACTGTGGCATCACTCTACAGGAATACAGTGGCATACCAGTAAAGTCTGAGATGACTTCAGAGTCCATGTTGAGGTTTTCAGAGCTGTCAGCTGTCCCGATCGAGGCTTCAGACTCCAGAGTTTCATCATCCGACGCCCGTGGCTCCAGAGTCAGCATCTCGAAAGTCAGCTCCTCTCTAAGGAGGGAGTATTCACACACGTATGAGTCGGGCAAGCATCATTAAGTACTCGGCGATTGTGTGCAGTAAAAGCATTTACTTCTCTTTTTGCAGGTTCTCAATTTGCTCAGTCAGCACCCTCTCTTCATGCTCCATGGCTGCATGCTGATGCTGGGAGATTTCCGTCAAAGAGTCGCTTCCTTCGTCTCCCACACTCTCCTCTTTTACCGTGTCCGTCAATGACTTCAATCGCGGGCTCACAGGAGGCGAAGGCGAATGGAAGCTGAGACGCCGAAGACGACCCTTACCCTTGGAATAAATTTAATAGGATGAGAGCAGGGTTGGCGTTATGTGGGAGACTATGGCTGTGTTCCAAGGAAGTGCACCCAGCTTCTAATAAAGGGTGTTACAAAAGTATTGGGCACATGTTCACAATATTTTAAGAAAACACATCTGGTAAATTCAGAAAGCTTGTAATCTCAGTTTTTGAATGGAATGTTCAAGATCTTTAACATGAGCACCTTTGGTCACATGAGAAGGAAATTGAATGTTTTTTAGATTAAGTGTTTGAGGAGTGTGTTGGGAGTGACAAGATTGGATGGATTGAGAAATGAAATTGTGAGAGACAGAACTGGAGTAGTAGTGGAACTGAGCAAGCATGTGGATAAGAGAGTACTCTGATGGTTTGGGCACATGGAGAGGATGGATGAGGAGCGAATAATGAAGAGGATCTACAGAGCAGAAGTCAATGGAAGGAGATCAAGAGGAAGGCCGCGATTGACGTGGATGGATAGTGTTATGAGTGCACTGCAGGAAAGAGGTCTAAATATAGTGGAAGCTAGAGGTCTTGTTGGTGATAGGAATGAGTGGAGAGGTGTGAAAGGATAGTGGGATGTTTGGACGGGCAGGACACCCGTATGATGCGGCAGGGGTAAACCAGTAAAAGCTTTCGGCCCTGCTGTTGAACAGAAGAGTGTGTTGTGTCACCCATACACGAGTGACATGGCGGCTTTCTTGTGTCTTGTTCATCAAGAGGGACGAAAGCATGACCAACTTGGGTACCGAGGTGCTTAACTTGTTTGGGTGTTTTGGCATTTGGGTTGGCGATGGTTCAAACTGTTTGTGTGTGCTTTTTGCTACTTTTTCCCTTTTTTTATCTTCCTTATTTTTGTATGTGTTTGTCTTGCTGTCGGTCACCCCTCTCGAGGGATATGACTAGGGTAGATAGACAGATAGTGTCTACAAATGTAAATAATAAATACTGTAAATGTAGTGTGAGCGAGCTGCCCGGTATTATATCAGTATAATTTTTGCTTGAATGTGGAGAGACCTCAATAAAGTGCATGGGAAAAACAACCCCTCAATGGAGAGGTCTCCAGGAAAAAAAAATCAGATCCTTTTTACATACAGAAAGATAAGGACATTGCTGCAACAAAAAACCCAGTCAGTTCCTTAAGAATGGAATATACAGCACAAAAACAACACGACCAAGCACCTTTTTACCTGAAATTTAGACATTTTCAGTTGCGCGCTGTTATTTAGAGGCTTTACGGTATCGCCCTTCCTCCTCTGCTTCGTGTGTGACTACATGGCGCCAAGGAGAGGTCCTTGTTTTAACCCAGCCACAGAAACAAGGGGGCGTGATAAATGAACGAATCATGACAGCTCCTCCAGCGAGAAAATCTTGTTCTTTCCAGCTAGCGTGGACAGATGACAGGGGCTTTGTGCAAAAAAATGACCGTGCTGTTTGTACATTATGCCTTGAGAGCGTTGTACCTCACACATCAAGTGTTAGACGTCATTACAAGACAAAGCATGACCATGAATTCAAGGATGAGTCAGACATGGCGGAGACATTAAAACGCGCTGTGTCTAGGTACGGCAAACAAACACAGACACTGAAGACTTTTGTCACTGCTAAAAACGCCACCACTGAAGCAAGCTATCACATTGCTCACTGCATAGCAACGCACCGGAAAGCCATTTACTGATGGCGAATATTTGAAAAAAGTGTGTGTGTGTGTGTGTGTGTGTTTGTCTGCTTTGCTGCTGTTATTTCAAGTTTTGATATTTTCTGCAACAAGATATCATTGATGAATGGTATGGTAGCTGTCCATATCACTTGTTTTTTGATTGTAGTTTATAGTTGATGAAGAATGATTGATTCTGGTTAATTCTTGTGGTAAAAAGTTGAAGTCATGAATGGCTACAGGCCTTTCCACATGTTGTTCACATTCATTTTTTTATTTAATAGATGAACAAGAATAGTGGAAGATAAATTGGTCAGTTTTACGATTTAAATGTATATCCATGTTGTATATTTGGACTGGTGTAAAATTACAGCTCTGTTGGATATAAAAGAAATGTTGTGCGAGTCATTAATCTTGGTGTGGGACACTGACTTACAAGGAAATTTGAAAGTGGCACTCCACACCAAAAAGGTTGCTGACCCCTGGTATACAGTGTATCACTAATGACAAAGATGCATGTTGTATTAAAACCTTGCAATATTAGACTCCTATTACAAATGCAAAGTAATGGACTGTTTTTGAGGCTCTGAAAAGGACGCACAGAACACGATTAACATAAAACGCATTCACAGTTTGATCTTACCATTGATCTTCGGATGAAAGTCAGTCTGCATTTAGCCTTATTTTCAGCAAACTCCAGAGTGTTGATGTCCTTCAAGCGCACTTTGTACTTTGTCATTTGTTCACAAATGATGAGTTCCACACACCTATAGAGGAATAAAAAAGACATGTCAGTACAGTCTAGAAACATGTCATGACCAAGAAGAGTGCACAGTACAAACACTGTATTTTACTATAAGGCGCACCTGATTATAAAGCACACCTTTAGTGATATTTTTTTTTTCATATATAAAGCGCCCTGGACTATAGAATTATGGAATTAAAGCTACAATTAGGGCAAGGGCTGCACTAGAATAAAAAAAGTACCATATTTGTGCATTGAATGATCAGCCAGAATCACTGATCACAGTTGCATAACATTGAATGCATAGGAAACTGGTTCGTAGGACAGAAAAAGTTGGGCACCACAGAAATACAAAATTGTATCGCCGAATCGCAATGTCTTTACTCAGCGCGCAAGATTCGAAACTAAATGAATGGAAAGGCAATGTGGGAAGTAATTCGGTCGTTCTGAACAGAATGAAGAGAAAGGCATTGTGGGAAGTAATTCAGACATCCAAAAATATATAAATACAGGGCTGCTCATATTCAAAATGTTTGTTGGTTCCAATGCTTAGTTTGAGCTAAAAAAAGAAGGGGAAAAATCTATGCAGATTTTTAATCACTTTCTGTTTTCTAATTTCTCCAACATATCTGGTACCGTGACTAGAAACTGTGTAATAATGAGAGAAGACCCAATGTCTTTGTATTTAATCTGTATCCATAGTGGGTGAATAGGATCTCGCTCTCGACCTGCCACAATCTGGATTCAATTCCCGTTAGGGGCGGGCGATACTAAAAATTTTGGTATCATTCAGATATGTGTAAATACCAGGTAGTACAAATCAGGAACTTGTACGTTTTGCTTAGAAATGTCATGATTATTGAATAATTCAACCCTTCCCCTCCTGAGTTAGTTTATATTTTTCATACACATAGCACAACATTTTTGGGTACCAACAAAGTATTTTTTATTAAAGAACTATAATGCAAATATAGACAAAAAAAAGTATGAAAAAAAATATATATAATTATTTTTATTACTACGCAGATAATCTGCAACACTAAGAATATTACTGGAACAGCTTTTTTCCATTCTCGCAACATTGCTAAAATTCGCCCTATGCAGTCTCAGTCAGATGCGGGGATTGTAATTCATGCGTTTGTTACCTACCTTCTCGATTACTGTAATGCACTACTCTCCGGTCTCCCAAAGTCCAAAATCAAGAGCCTTCAGCTGGTAGAAAATGATGCAGCAAGCCTTTGGTCACATTACCCTGATTTTAGCTAACCTGCATTGGCTCCATGTAAGCTTAAGATGTGATTTTAAGGTTCTGTTGGTAGTATACAAAATCCAGCGTGGACTTGCTCCCTCATATCTTTCAGTTATAATTTCCCCCTATGTTCCGGTCAGGAGCCTTCGCTCTGAAATGCTGGTCTACTAGTGACCCCAAGAGCCAAGAAGAGAACCGCAGGTTCGAGAGTGTTCTCCATTCGGGCCCCGGTGCTGTGGAATATGCTTCCCCCTGAGATTACTCGCCAAATCTTATTCAATTTGACTATTTTCGGCTATTTTGACCCGGCTATTTTCGGCAGGGTACCGAATTCCGTGTCTATTTTTGGGTCAAACTCAGATTCGGTTGAGCAATGAGGCGGTTGAGGACCGGGGTACCACTGTACTTGCTTTGTATCAACAATATCGATATTCAAATTTCTGGCCAAATCGGGGTTTTGGTTGTGCCTTATAGTCCGAAAATACATTATATAAATTGCTTACGCTGTGGTCTTGCTGATGTCCTGGACACTCTGAAGCGGATCAATGGTGTCTGGACAGCGCAGAATGCAGGGAGCAAAAACTATTGCCAAGGCATTAGGTGACATGCGGTTTGTCTCTTCTTGCAACGCAATCCTGAAAGTTTAAATTCGGCATCTCAATATTACAACAGAGTCATTTTGAAATTCTCGAATCTCCTGAAATTACCTAATGAGATGAAATATGAGTCTCTCCAGTGTGTTCAGGTGAGTTCTGCTTAGCTGGTCAATAACTGAATACACTCCTCTTATCATTTCTTTTTTATCTTGCAGACCTAAGAAAGGACAAACAATTTTAACTTTTGGACACCCATAGAACGTGCAGCAGGACTTACCCATTGTGCGTATAAACTCCTCATATAACTCAAATGTCATCAGAGGGCTTGGCAGGTCTCGCAACCACTGTTTGAAAACGCTAGCAATCACATGGATGTTGTAGTCATCCAGATTCATGTTCTCCACATCTGTACAAAACACGAAAGCAGCACAGAAGGAAAATGTCAAGCGATGCTACTGCCTTCAAATCTTTGGCTTCAACATCAGTTTCTCTGGTTGTAGAAAAAAAGTACCCGTGTCAAGTCCCTGCTTCAGTTCCCTAATTTTATTGGTGGAACCTGGTTTTCGATAGATCCCTTCGGTATAAAGGCCGTGCATCTCGATGTAGTTGATAAGCTTCTCCACCACGAGGGGCACAGTTCGCTCATTGTTTGTAAGGCGCGACACCTCCACACCAAATTGTCTTGGGGAAAGCTCAAGGTCAAACTGGAGAGACAAAAATAGTGCTCAACCACTTGTAAGAAAATCAGCAGATACAACAGTAATATATTTGAAAAAACATTAAAAACTCTTGATAAAAAGGCAAGACAAGGCATAGAACCCCTAATGCCTCCAATAAGCAGGTAGGCGCCTTGCATGGCTGACTCCCTATTGGTGTGTGAGTGAATGGGTAAGTGTGAAGCACATTGTAAAGCGCTTTGGGAGGTCTCCATTGACATGAAAAGCGCTATATAAATGCAGACCTTTTACCGTTTATTTAATTTAAAAATTAGGCACAGAACGTGTAGTGTTCCTCTCCACAGCCATGCAGATATTTTGAAAAATATTCCATGCCCTGGGGGACTCGAGAAATGTATTCTCAAACTTGACGCAACTGGCTCTTTCCCCAAGAGCTGTGACGTTATAGAAGGAACAGACATGGCGTATCCTGTTAACCCACCATGTGAGGCAGCTCCGAAATAGACTGCGATTGTAGTGAACAGCGATTGTATACATCTCATTTCTGCTTGGAGAAATTAAAACTTTGCTTACCCTGTCGCTGGGGGCTTGTAACTGTTTTTTGGGAGTTTCATGATTCAACCTCCAAAAGCTGCATTAAGAAAGTTTGCCTGCCGCTGTTACAGCGTGGTTTTTTTTTGCCTTTGACTTCTTTTAGGTTTGTGATTATGGGAATTTGTTAGTGTTTTTCCCCGCGTGTGTTGCGGGTGGCTGCCTGACTCTTCCAGCTTTGGTTGCTTCCCGTTAGCTGAACGCAGTGTTGTTATAGTCTGACTAGCCAGTGTTCTTAAATTCCTACCCACCTATCAAGACGCCCTTCCAATACCTAGTGTGCATGCGCCCAAGGCTGATGGCGATTTCCCGGATATGTGCAAGTTTTCGTCATACTTATCATATGTGCTTTTCAGAGCAGTGATACATTCAGTAATTTTTTTGTTTCATCTGTGAGTGTTTTTTTTTTTTGCCATTTAGCCCTTTTTGGCTGGTAGCCTTTGGTTGTACCAATATTGCATTGACATGTGACGAGCAGGCGTTCTAACCAAAAATGACCAAAACTTCTCTTAAACTCTTGTATACTCCTTGACAGAGTAATCCGTAAACTGATATGGTGAGTGGTTTGCTCGGGAGCCAGTGTTCTTCACATGACCTCACAGCCCGGGAAGTCAAAGATCAGACAGCCTGTCTTCAGAATGCATTCTCTTGGAAAATTTTTGGAACAAACTGACGAAATACATAGATGATATGCAAAGCCATGTACTATTTTCTCACAGTTTCCATGTTTTAGAATTTGGCAGTACCTTTAAAGATGGGATTTCTCATACAGTATTAATGAATGGCTAACTGCAATAACACAATACAGTCCTGGACTAACCTTCTTGCTGCATTTGGTGGTCGTCTTTTGGCAGCACTTTCTGTGGCAGGCGTAACGGCACACTGGGTAAACAGAGCCCAAAACATCAATCCTGTTATTCTTATGATCCACAAAAAGGCAGCACCTTCTCATCGTTCAAGTCCAGTCAGACCAAACGATTAGATGCAAATGGCAGCACAGCTTTAACAGGAATGAGGCAAACATACTGAGCGAATAAAGGAGAAATTGTGAGTAGAAAATTCAGGAGTCAAAGAGCCGCAGACCTCATGAGTCTTGTTGAAGACAATCTGATTAGGACAGAAAAGGCAGTAGGGGGATGGGATGTGACTTTCCAAGGTTAGAGTCACTCAAACACTCCACATTTGTTTATCGTGCAGGGTAATGCAAGATCATGAGGAAGTCTTTATGAAGCATATTACAGTGCTATAATGGTAGCTGCATAAATTAGCTTATTGGCATGTTACCTTGGACTAGTAGTAACTATCAATTCTTATTTTAGGTTGGAAGTGTCACATAAGCTGTCAAACCAATGTTAAAAATGATGTGTTTTGACTTTACTAGTGAAATGAAAATTATTTTTTAATTTAATCGCAAACACTAATTGCTGCTAAAATAGGTTTTCAGTGACAAACGAGAACAACCCCCCCCCACAAAACACAAGACACAAAGGTCCATACAAACCTTTTTGCCTTATTTTTTGTCTTAACTACAGGTATGGGTTCAAACCCCTTTTTGATAACCAATTTTAAGCACTTTTAAGCACTTTCAAAGCCAATTTTCCAATTTCTCCAGTACCATTTAAAGAAGAAATCATGTATTTTGCAGATCCTGGATATATTTCCTATTTACATTAGGACGTTTAATATTTCCTGTGCATTTATCAAAATATCCAATGTCCATAATTGCTACGTATTCCACCCAAAATCTAAGCACATTTCCATCCTTGAAACAACATTGTTAAGGATTTCAAACACCCATACGAACCCTGTTAAATGCAAACGCGCACAACTGCTACACTATTTTCAATAACAAACCAGAAACAACACCCACAAAACACAGGAAAATGATAAAAGGACCATCACAGCATTTGTGCCTTGTTTTTTGTGCTTATATAACCTTAGGTAGTTTAAAAAGAGACACAAATTCAACTGGATGCATCAATGACTTAAAAACGCATACTCACGTTTGCAAACACAAGCGCGTTCCATCATCCAGATGAGCGATGAGCAATATTCACAGTATGTGGGGATACTATATTGTGTGGATTTGAAGATGTGACCATTATGCTCCTCCACCTAAAAATGAAAGAGAAACACACACACACTTAAGATACTTTTAACTACACTATGTCATCCATTCATTCATTTTCTGCGCTGACTATAGTTGCGGGGGGTGCTGGAGCCCATCCCAGCTATCTTCTGGCAGTGGGCAGGGGACACTCTGAACTGGTTGCCAGCCAGTTGCAGGGCACACAGAGATAGACAACTCATTCAAACCGAAGGACAATTTGGACTGGCCAATTAACATGCATGTTTTTGAACCTAAGCAGGCACGGGGAGAACATGCAAACTCCGGGCAATGAGACCACAGCAGCTGGAATTGAACCCTGGACCTCCAAACCGTGGGGCTGCGCGCTAGGCACCCAGGTCCCGTACTGCCAGACTATGTCATATGGAATAGAATCCATAAAAACAAAAGCAATTTTAAAAAAGGTATCTGTCAACTTTGGGCATGTGAAGCCCTTTGAGACTTTTTGCGATGTATGGCTATACAGATAAAGGTGAATTGATTTGCATTGTGACTCGGGCTGCAACTACCGATTAGTTTCATAATAATATAATCATAACTCTGGTTTCCTCCCACATTCAAAAAACATGCATTTCAGGTTAATTGGCCGGTTCAAATTGTCTTTAAGTGTGAATGAGCGAGTGAGTTGTCTTTCTCTGTGTGCCCTGGCTGGCAACCAGTTCAGGGTGTCCCCTGCCCACTGCCCGAAGATAGCTGGGATGGGCTCCAGCACCCCCAAGACCCCACTTATTACTAATTCTTAATAGTATTTTTTATTACTCTGTGAATAAAATGTAAAAATCACAATTAATTAATGGTGGAATGTTCATCTGGAAGTTAAATTAGAGTGAAATTCTTGTTTTAAACAAAGTAAAAGCAAGTGATCCTTCTTTAAATAAAAAACAATAAGCTAACCCAACAAACTCACTATGTCCGCATCTTTCTTTCTCCTCTTCTTGCGTTCAGGTTTCGGTTGCTGTAAAACAAAGAGACAGGTCAGAAACCTAAGTATCACTCCAAATACTCAGGTGTACGGTTCAAATGAGACCATGGCGCCATTTTCAACTACCTTAGTTTGTGTGCTCTCCAGAGGTTTGTACTCAGTCATGAACTCATCCAGAAAAACTTTAAACGTGTTCACCCAAACTTTGACAGGTGACTCTCTCCAGTCCCTCTGCTCTTGCCGCATGGTCTTTTCTAGGATTTGCTCAAAGAGAGCATACAGGTCTTTGTAACGGATGCCCTTGCCATCATCCATCTGGAAAGATGAAGACACCGTAACTATTTCTCAAGTTGCTGTGGACAAATGGTCCGTAATCCCTGTAAGACTCCTTACCGCGAGGGCCGTAGAATACGAGTTGAAGATGTTTAAACGGAATTCCTTTAATGCTTTCTTGAACACCACGTCCACCATGGTGTCTTTGCTGCCTTCTATTTCCAAGTCAGTAATCTGCAACCACATTTTAAAGGTAAAAAAACATCCAAACGTCTGACACTAGAATATCTATTTTGATACTGTAATATACTTTAAAATGTGCATCAAAATTTTTAAATCAAAGTATTAACATGTGACCCATATTAAATAGTAAATGGTCTGCATTTATATAGTTGCGTAGTTTACCCGAAACGCACAGCTTAGCGCTGAAATATGTGTGCACGGAATAGAGCTTTGTGTTTACTTTGGTGGCTAATTAAAGCTTTGGGTTTATTTTGGGCTCATTTATCAAATCAAGTGAATCTGTCAGGTTTGGGTTTATATACCAGCGATTCTGGTCGGGAGTCATTAAGGATTTGAATATATTATACTATTTCTGGTTTTAATTGCGTTTATTTAGATACATTTGTAGTCAGGGTGGGATTGTGGGTTCTCAAGTCAGACCAGTTGAGAACCACAGCTTTAATTAATGGCCATAAGACAGATCTATTTTTGTACAGTCCTCGAAATTAATTCGACTTAGAGGACCAAAATTAAAACAAGAAATGTAAAAAAGTCCATGAAGCCTGACAACTGTAGCTGAGAGACAGGCACTGAAAAAGCTGCGGTCAATCATGGACAAGTCACATCCACTACACAGCATCATCTCCAAACAGAAGAGCAACTTCAGCAACAGACTGCTGTCACAGTCTTGTTCCACAGACAGTCTGAGGAGATCATTTTTCCCTCATGCCATGAGGCTATTAAACTCCACCCGGGGGAGTAAAAGCCTACATTAAACCCCAGCCCCACATTTGCAAATTACCCTATTTTTATTACAGTTTGTATTTTATGTAGCACTTTTTAAATACTCTATATCAACACGTTATATTGGGTATTTCTGTATTCTATTTCTTTTATCTTATTATTTTATTTTTCAACACAAGGATACTGCTGGAAGTGTGAATTTTCCTGCGGGGATGAATAAAGTATCCATCTATCAGATATTTTTATATTTAGATAGTATCTAAAGGTCGTTTACAAAATCTCCGAGTGTGTAGGGGTCTTACTTTCTTCATGAGAAAATCGTTCATGGTTGTGTAGTCGTTTGTGCAGGTGAGGATCTGAAGACTGTCACTTGGCCACTGAATTGGTTCTGTGGCTACATTGCTGATCTTCACACTGCGTCTTCGCTTCACCTTAGGAGAAGGTTCCTTATTCTCTTTCAAGTCTCTCAAACCTCGATCCCAAGTTGAGTCAGGATTGTAGTGAGGCGAAAGATTTTCTTCCCCTGCTAAACAAACCACAAGTTTTGTCTGATAATTTGCAATCAAGTAGTGTGTTTAGGTTTCATTCTGTCCACACTAAACACCATCTGATTCCACTACAAAATAAAACATGAAACTGATCTCAAATACCTTCTCTTAACAAGGCCCCGGAGTCTCCATAGTCTCCGTCCTGGGTATCAGCCCCGCTAATCAGCTTCTCTCTGGAGGTCTTCTTATCATTCTGTTTGGTCTTGCCCCAGAAACGCATCTTTCCACGAACTCTGCCCGAAAAAACGGCAAAATTGTGTTTCAAATGTAAACGATTCAATTAGAGTAGTAAATTACATTTGTTATTTATATTAAAAAACGACCCAACAAACCTTCCATCCTGTGAGATTTTGCGTAAAGATTCAACTTTTCTCAGATCGCCCGATGACTGAACTTTGTGTAGATCCTTTTGTACCTCTGAGCCTGAAGCCTGTAGTAACAGTGTGTGTAAGGCAAAATCTGCCTGATTAAATAGTTCACCAGGAGATTACAGCATTAAGTTATTACAGTCTTGCATCTAGATTCTGTTTGTATAGACAATGTTAAAAACATGCTCATTTTAAAGTTTTACAAAACTGAAAAACACCTGTCAGAGAAAGAAAGTTATGTTAGTAATCCCAGGTCAAGTTTAGCAGAAGGTATGAGAAAACACATAAAATAAGTTGCCCTCTTTCCATTGCTTCACTGTTTTTAAATATAGTACTCACTTGCTGTATCGCGGTTTCGCTAATTCGGGTATTTTCATTGTGAATTTGTTTTGCATTCTGATTGGCCGAGCCCCAACCCTTTTCTGCCTTTGTTTAACTGAGCCTCAATAACTTTGCGGCCTAAATTACATACGCGCACATCTCTCAGTTTGAATTTTCACAAAAGGCAGAGAAAGATGCTTTCATTCGCCAACAAAGTGGGACTTCTTGACAAGGTTAAGGAAGGTAAAAGCGACACTGTGTAGGCGTCAGATGCAATACATTTTAGATAAGGATACAAAAAGGGTTGCAATTATCCGCAACACCATACTAGGGTTTAGTCTGCATTCGCGCTGTGGATTAATGATTTCACGAAAAAAACGTCATCAGCATGAGAGCAAAACTACTTTATGAAAACTTTGCTGGAAGCGACAGGGAAGAGGAAGAGGATGGCGGCCCATCAACAAATACGTTCACAATGTCCTAAGGGAATTTAGCACTAGAAGGCTGCCTTGAAAACTAAGCACATGGGACTTGGGACGAAGAGATGTTTCTCTGAACGGAGAGGTCACCTCTGCAAATACAGCTGACAAAGAAGCGTTCACAAACAATAAATTGAAAGCCACCATTAAGGAAGGGGGACTTTAAGGTTCTCTTATTAATATATAAATGTTTGCATGAGCTTGCACCCTCTTATCTCTCTGATTTGATTTCCCCCTAAGTTCCTGCACGGAGTCCGCGCTCGGAAAATGCCGGTCTACTTGTGATTCCGAGAGCCAAGAAGTCTGCAGGCTCGAGAGCGTTCTCCATCCGGGCCCCGGTGTTATGGAATGCCCTGCCTCCGGAGATAAGATCTGCAACCTCAATGGAAGTTTTTAAATCGAGGCTTAAGACACACTTCTATTCCAAAGCTTATGATTGATGCCCACCTCATATTCTATATTGTCCTGTCTTTTTCCGACTGCCTGCCTGCCTGATACGAAGGAGAAGGACGATTTGAGATGAGTCAGCGGACCAGCGTCTGACCTGAAGCATGTCAACGCCTGCATTTACCAGCTGGCAGAGACGGGAAGCTGCGTCGTGGTTGTCATAGACTTTCTCGACTAGTTTACAGGCTGGGGGCGTCGTTGCTGTCCTGCACTTTCCAGACATTTGCAACATCTCACCTAGTGTTTACTATTCTGTGTACAGTAATGCTAATTGTGATTCACCCTGGTCAATCCTGGAAGGGGGATTACCACATGTGAGGTCCTTTCTCAAGGTTTCTCTTTTTTCCTCACACTGAAGTTTTTGAGTTGTTCCTTGCCCGCATGCTGGTTTAAGATCAAGTAATTGTGCAATTGTGTAATTGTAATCCTGTGCAGTCCTTTGAGACATTTTTGTGATTAAGGGCTATATAAATAAATGTGACTTGACTTGACTTGACGTCAGAGAAGGATAACGCTGCAGAGCGTAGTCAGGATCCATCAGCTCAGTAATGATGCAATAAAATAAACTTGAGTTTCTATCTGTTCAATTGTGCTTTATATTTGGTTCATAATCATTCTTCACCTTCTCCCGCCCAATCCAATTACTCACAGATTAAATGTATAGTTCAACAGGACAGAAGTTATTTTATTAACAATGTTTAATAAGTAGGCTACTTTTGTTCTTTCATATTTTTGTTTTCCCAATAACGGCCACATGACGGCAGTAAAGTATCACTTGAAGCAATGTAGAGCATGACCTGGATTTACAAAGTACAGCACTGTACCGTAGAAGATGTTATTTTTTAATTTGGCACTTCCCAGGCTTCTGTTTAGCCAGTTCTCTGAAGCTGGTGAAAATTTAAGGACATATAAGTTCGTTAGAAGTTATTTGTAATGAAAATGGTTATAAAATACAGTAATTTTGCTTCACCCTGTGGGGTTTGTTCTTTTGCTTCAATGTATAATATATTTAACGTATATAGGACGACAACAAAAAAAACCTTTTTTGCCACTGAACCCACGCTAAAAACGAGGGATTACTGTATTGTCAAATATTTTTATTTCTTCCTCCCGACCGCCAAGTGCAGTGCTTGGAGCACCGCCTCTTGCGGTCGTTTGTGTCTCATTCGACCATAGTAGCATACAAAACTTTCATTTTATTGGATATCTTGATTCACCAAGTAAACACGTTTGAAAAACATATCTTTTTTTCCCAATGAGAGCTTGTTTTCTAAATACTTTGGGCATTAGGAATTGGAAAAATAAAATAAAAAAAGAACTCGTGTGGAAGCTCAGGTTAAAAAAGTCATGAGTCTCTATGCTGTGGGGTTAGAAGTAAAGAAGCAGAAGTAAAGGAAGCCAAGGCCAGGATGGCATGGATGGGGCCCGTTACCATGTCAGAGTCACTAAAACAGGAGCCTCCGAGGCCTTCCTCTGTGAAGCTCTGCTTGGAGAGGGGTGGAGGGGACTGTTGGAGGCTCTTGGCATCATAGTCATCCTCCTCCGATTCACCCTCAACAGAAAGGGCGCGGGTGAGGAAGTCTGAGCGAGTCCGGGACATTCGGGCTTTCTTTTTGTGCCCCGCTTTGCCCACCTGGAGTTCACCGAAAGTGATGGCAGCATGTTGAAATAGCAAGTGGATAGAAAGAGCCCAATGGCTGGCATAACCTTGGTCCTCTGGTTGTGATTTACCACAACACAGAAACAGGCCACCCAAAATACACTTCAGTCATTCAATCATGCATTCTCGCCAGCAATATGTGCATTCAAAATTACGTAAAAAATAAATGATGACATAAAAAAGGATGAATTACAAATATCAAGACATAAAATCGATACATAAAATTATTAATGTTTCTTACATCTCGTGCTTTGGTTCCTTTTGGTATTCTAGAAGCAAATGCAGCAACTTCTGCGGGAACAGCTTGAGATTTCCCTTTGGTCACGTTGATCCTGTCAAATCTGATGTGAAAAAGTGGAATTAAAAAAAGATGTTAAAGCAATACAAAGAAACCGCCAGCTCTCTACACAATTTTAATGAAAAATCTGAGTTTAGCTTGTATCTATAGAGTAATTACCGTGATTGCGTCTTATCAAAGTATTTTTGAAAGATCTTTTAAATCAGGTGTCGGCAACTTATGACACGAGGGGTTAACCAGTGGCACGCGAGTGCACGGCAAAATAATGATTATATTTTAAAAATGTGCATTTTTATCTGAAATTTAGACATTTTCATATTGGTCAGTTATACCATTGTTTTACAACCAGTGTGCCGGGGCACACTAGTGTGCCGTGAGACCTTGTCTAGTGTGTCGCTGGTATTTGCCCAATTTTATCTTTCAAAAAAATCAGGCCATTATTCAGTATTTTTGCACTGTACTGTCATCCATATCAGTAGGTGGCAGTAGATTTTTATATACCAATTATATGCTCTTGAGGTAGCACAGTACTTTTAATAACTTAATTTATTCAACAAACCGGTTTAAGATTGCACTGTAAAAAATAAAAACATAAAGCACATCATTCTTCTTTATTTTAAGTATTTTTTTCTTCTTTTTATATACTAATTATCTGCTTATGAGGTAGTACAGTGAAATATTTATTTTCAAACATTTTCGACGGACGGTGTGCCTCGGAACTTTTTTTTTTATAAATAAAAGTGTACCTTGGTTCAAAAAGAGTTGAAAAACACTGAGTTATACGATTAAAATGCATATCCATGTTGTATATTTGGACTGGTGTAAAATGACAGCTCTGTTGGATATTAAAAAAATGTTGTGCGGGTCATTAATCTTGGTGTGGCACACTGATTTACAAGGAAATTTGAAAGTGGCAAATGCATTGATTTTGGTCAAAATATTTTACATTTCAAGAAGATGGAATGCCATGTCACACTTTGCATGGTGAGCTTATTCAGTATTTGAGGAGTTTTGGAGTACAGTGGGACCTCGCTACTTCGCGGTTCCACGTTTGCGGGTTCAGAGCTTTGCGGGTCTAAAAAAAAATAATAATAAAATAAAATAATAATAATTTTAAAAATGTTTAAAGCATTTTTGAAGGGGCGCCGCTACTTCGCAGATTTTCACTTTTTGCAGATGGTTTTGGTCCCCATTAACCGCGATAACCGAGGGATTACTGTAATCTATATCCTTTTGGAGTTGGTCGAATTTGAAAAATCGTTTATGTCTCATTAAAAACGATTGTTCCATCATCCTGAAACAGGTAATCATTGTGTCAGAATATAAGGAGCGCACCCAATATATTATAATGACTATAAGAAATAAAACTTCACTAGGGTCATGCATATACTGAAACAAACCAACGATTAGTAATGCTGATTCTGAGATGACATGTTGACTGTAAGAGTTAAGACATTTCTGAGCAGTGAATACCACTTTACTTACTTAGCAAAAGTGACTTTATCTTTAGGAGAGAAGAAGATGCTTCCAGGCTTAGCTGTGGAGGTAACAGGGGAGGTCTGACTATGTTGCACCTTCTTGGCGTTTGCTCTCACTCTGTTTTCTCCATCTTTGGACTGCAAAGTGAGTTTCGGTGCCCAGCCCTCAGTGGCAGGCTTTTTTTCATGACATTTCTCATTGGGAGATGAAACGGGTAAGTGGGAAATAATCCCGCCTTGTGGGGAGTACACTGAAGAGTCAGATGATTCAGACTGGGATCTACTATGAGGAATTACTTCTGATGTTCTCTCAATGAGCAGCGATCTTGGTCTCGGTGGTTTGATAGAGATAGCAGGCCCACCAGAATCATGCTCACTCTGCAAACTCTGCTGTATCTTCCGCAGGGCCTCTCCTCTCTGCTTGTCGAACATGTCACTCTCGTATTGAGCGAACAACAGGCGCTGACTCTCCAACGTTTCTTTCTGTTGTCGTATCTGCTCCATCATCTCTTTCTCATTGTGTTGTTTCAGAGCACGCTGCTTCTCCTCTTTCTCCTCGTTCAGCCGCATTAGCTTTTCCAAGACGCTCGGATCAACCTGGGGGACAACAGTGAAAACTGCGTGAGACACTGGTGCCAGAAAAAAGCCTTCACATCTTTTTCTGAGTGTCCGGGATACAAACCTCAGCAGAGGGATGGGCCAGCTCACTTAGCTCTTCACTCAGGGGGGCGTCCTTCTGCATGCTAATGACTACCACCACCGGCCTACGTGTTGAGTCTTGCCGTTCTTTTAAAGGCTGATTTATGGGCATAGTCGAGGTGGCAATCTTGTGTTGCATAGGATCCATATTTGGACGACTAGTAATGCTTTTACGACCGGGGACGTAAAATGTTGGGAGGTAGTTTTCGAGTTTGGACGGATGTGTGGGGGAGATAGTTGTCTCTTTCTGTTGCTGAAATTGACTCTGAAAGTCTGAAGTGGGCAGCCTGTTGGCTTGCTCCATCTTTGAGCTAAAGGTAAAAGCCTCTTTGCTCATATCTGGCAGGGCTTCATGTGAGCCAACCGGTGAGCAGAGGTCCTCACTGTCAGTCACCTCTTCTGTTGCTTTGGGCGCATCGTCAATACTCAAGAGCTCAAAGCTGTCTTTGGAGCTCTGACTATCAGGTGTGCCCTGTGGCGAACACAGAGGAGTGTCGGAGGGCACCAGTTCCACTGACCAGCGCCTCTCCTCAGACGTAGGTGAGTTTCCACCACAAGTGGAACGGACCTTGAGAAGCTCCAGGCTGAATTCGGCTTGCTCCAACTCTCTCATCCGCCGGCTCTCCCTCTTGGCCCGGGTGGCTTTCTGGCTGAGCTCATCAGCTGCCCTGAGCTTCTCTCGCACCACCACTGAGGATGGAGTGACCAAGGGGGATGCCTCGGATTGCCATGTAGGTGAGATGGCATATTCTTCCCTAGTTCCTTCTTTATACCCCGAGTTGCGTTTCCTTGCCTGTTCTTCATAGGAGCGGTTGTCCCACGTGTTAAAGTCCAAGCCCATAATTCTCGCCTGAGGCTCATTTTCTGGTGAAAGATTAACCTGTCCATTTGGTAGTAGAGCCTTCCACTTCTTCTGTTTAGCCAGTTCTCTGAAGCTGGTGAAATGTAAGGGCATATGAAGTCATTAGACTCATTTAAAATCTATACACTTTCTTGAGAAAAAATCTCAGGGTAGGGTACTTTTTGCATTTGAAACAAAACTTTATCAACAAGGAAAACAAATGACAGAGATGATGGAATAAAAATGAAGCCAAAACATCGACAAAATACGTTTACTCTGGGGAAATAAATATACTTGTGTTATTTTGAACCAATTAGTTTTATTCAACCACTCTTTGAACTAAAATTTTATAAAAATGCAAGCCAGAAAAGAACAAAGGAAATAATTGGAGAAAATGATTGTATCCGGCACAGAATTCCGCAGTCCGACGCACCAGAAGTAGCCCATAAACTCAACCAAAGCAAACTCGCAGATGTGTGGCTTCTCATTTGTAACAAAATTTCAAAACTTCAAAAAAATGGCTTGGCGGCGGACATGCCTCGGTGGCTTTCAAGCCTGGAAATGTAGCCAGCCGTGAGTGATGACATTGTTACTCTACTTTGCGTACAAGTTTGGCATGGGAAAGTGCCAACTCCTCCACTTGCACAGACACAGCTTGGAAGAAGCTTAAAAACTGAAACAAGGTATCATTTGATTTCACATGAATCGGTGCTGTAAAGTATCAATACCAATCAGTGAACCACCACTTAAACTGAGTTTGCGGTAAGCCCTATCCCAACATTGTTGTCCAAGTATTTCAAAGTAACTTCACATAATGTATTTTTTTTTCTTTTAGCTGATCATCTGATTGCAGATGATTTGGGGCCCGTCTTCTTCATATCCCCTCCCCCTTAGGCCAAATCTTCCATAAATGTAACATCTCATTTCCACAGCTTCAAGAAAGACACCCAATTTTACCTTTCCTACCAACTCAACTCCACACTACCCCCCTTCTCTTACCTCCCGCCTTTCTGAAAGAAAATCATGGTTCCCCCGTAACAGTTTAAAATTAAACACCAATAAAAGTAAATTTATTCTTTGTGGCACCAAATCCACCAGGTCTAAAGGTGACCCCATGACTGTATCCATTGACTGCTCCCTAGTCTTTCCCTCCAATCAAAAGAGCAAGGATGACAGCCTCTTGACTTAACATACAAATGCTGCTAACCTTTCCCTTCGCTCCATTAACAGCGGTCGCCCCGCCATCACCCCAACACGACCCGTATTCTCGCCCATAACCTTGTCAACTCCGACCTAGATTAGGGTAATTCCCTTATATATAGTGTCGCTCATAAGTCCCTGCATAAACTTCAGTTGGTCCAGAACTCCGCTACCCGTATCATCACCAAAAAACCCTCTTGTCACACATAATTTCTGTACTTCAACAACTACATTGTATCCAAATCAACCAAAGAATCTTTCTGTAAACCTTTAAGGCCATCAATAATCTTCACCCCCCCTACCTTTTCGATCTACTTCACATTGCTACCCCATTTTCCTCCTCAACTTCATCTCATCGTACCCGCTGCCTGTCTCAGCTCCTTTCAGTTCCTCTGCTCCCAAACTCTGGAACACTCTGTAATCCTGCCACCCTGCCCATCTTCAAATCCAGACTCAAAAACCACCTTTTCAGCCTTGTCTGCCACAGATTGCCCCCTTGTTTTACTGTACTTTATTTCATTTTTGTATCTATTGTCTCCTTTCTTTCTGTTTTTATCGATATCACTGTGGGTATTCTGTATACAGCGACCTTGGGTGTTCTGAAAGACCCGTTGCATATTCCTATTATTAAATATTATTTTCTAAATTTTCAGCTTTGACAAACTGGAAAATCAGTGATGGTGTTCGAGCTGCAAAAATTAAATGTAGCTTACCGTGCCCTGGCAAGATGGCCTCGAATTAAAGCCTGGAGGTGCACTGCAGCTGCGTAGAGACGCAAGTAGGCTTCTCTTGCTGTATAGCAGCGCCAGGCTGTCTGGATGACCAGAGCTGCTGTGCAGCGCCGGCTCAGCCACAAGCGCCAGGCCCTCTGAAGCACCAGTGCGGCCTCTTTCCACAATATGAATCTTTGACGCTCCCGATAACCCCGCCAATGTGTCTGCAGGCACAACGCCGCACCCTCAACATCATTCTGATCCAGGTTTTCTTCACCTTCTGTGGGACGGTACAAACGCCACCATTTCTGTAGGGTCAGGGGTAGGGAAATGTTAATGTCATTTAAAATTAAATTTCATTTTCTAAACTACACTCTTGTGAATTACAGGGACCAAAATCCAGTTTTGTATGTATTTCTTAAACTCAAGAATTTGGAAAAGGATACAATGTTGTCATAGGACTTTGTCAAAGGGATTGCCCAATGTGTTGAAAAACGTAATTGAAAAGTAACAACATAGGATTGTGCCCAAATACTTAATTATCCAAATTATATGTTTAGAATTCTTAGTCTTTGATTTTGACCAAACAAAATGAGGATGAAAAGGTCGGCAAACAACATCTTTATAAATTATAATCAGCAAATCATAAATAAAAGCATATTTATTGCGTGTCACTGTAGAGTTTCATAGCCAAATTTAATCACTTTTGAAGGACTTTCAATGCCAATTTGCCATTTTCTTCAGTACCATTAAAACAAAATGAGAATCATGCATTTCACAGAGCCACATGTATATTTTCGGTTTACATATGCGATTTTTAATCTTGCTTGTGTATTTATCAAAATATATGCTTTTTAGATCTTTGAGTAAATTGTGAATATATTTGTTTTTTAGATGAATCTCTCCTTATATTAGTGTTGGGTAAAATAGAAATATGTAACTTAAATTTTCAGTTGTGGGGAGATCTCCTAATTACAATTAGCCACTGGGAAACACTACCTTAATTTTTGCATGGCCTATACTAAATGTCCATAATTGATACGTAATCTTTGCACTAATACACAATTTATAGAGCTCAGTTTAGGTGTCGAATGCACCTGTCCTCTTAGGTGCGACCCGTAGTGGGTAATGGTAATTCAAATGAAAACAACATACAAACTAATGCCAGCTGCCATTAATCATGAGGATAAAAAGAAATGCCATAGCAAATATAAGCCACCAGAGAGCAATGTCTGCGTCATTTAAGCAGACTTGTGAGAAACATGGCAAATTTCAAGCATTAACAAGCACTTCACCCAAAATATAACACATTTTTCAACCCTTGAAAAAAGGACATTAAAATTGGAGCATTTTCAAGGATTTCAAGCATTTGTGACTGCCTAGTTGTCAATGGAGGGATAAGGTAAGACTATGATTTCATATTGGTAACAGCATATCATGATTCCAAATTAAAATCTGAATAAATAGCAAGTAAAACCTTAACTATAGAGTATTCTATTGAAAACATTTAGAAATAATCACAATTCATGTAAGATACATTTCTCATAATAATAATCAGAGAAAGCATAGTATCATTTAATACCATCGGCTTCAAAATATAACGCAACAATGCCTTTTCATGCGTAGTCACTTGACTACCCAAATCACAAATTAGGCCCAAAAAAGTTTAAAAACACATTAATGCAGAAAAAAAAACGTACTTGGATGCAGATGGCCGCTGCTCTCATCCTTAAAAACTGCTTCCTCTCTAGCCAGGCTCTGAAGCTTCGCTGCAGCATGACGATTAGCCTGAGAACCTCAGCGTGGAGTTGGGCCTGCAGCTGCTGACGTTCTGCCTCCCGCAGAAACACCTTTAACATAGGTGCATCATGAGGTCAGTGAAGGGTAACACCATTTTAATAAAGGCACGATTGGAGACTCCTCCTTAGTACTGCAGACAATGGCGACTGGAGTGAAATCACTCACACACGAACATTGCATATCTATGACACATGACCACAAAAATCTCAGGTATGAATATGTAATTATATAGACAGCATCTTCAAGTCAGGGACCCTCAACCTCGTACAACCAAATTTGGCTTACTACTTCCGTTTCATAGTTTCATATACTTATATTAGGGGTGGGCAATACTTGGAATTTTGGTATCAATCCAAGTATTTACATGGTGGAATCAATCGACCCTGATCTGATTTGATACTTTTTGCTAAGAAATGTCATGATCATAGACTCAATGAACCCTTTCCTCCCTTGAGTTAGCTTGTATTTTCACTTAACACGGCATACATATTTTAGGCCCTAAAAGTGTTTCATTTTTCAAACATATTACTACGGTGCAAACTTAAAAATATACAAAAATAACTAGATATATTTCAATTAAAACTGTTTCAGAACAGAAGCCGAGAGTGTAAAATAAAAAAGCACCAGATTAACAAAAATACAAATACTGTAATAACAATGTCAAGAAGACAACTAGAGTACCGTATTTTCACGACTAAGGCGCACCTAAAAGCGATTATTTTTTTCAAAAGCTGACCAAGCCCCTTATAATACAGTGTGCCTTAAATATGGGTAAAAATTGAGTCGCAAGGTTTCGCAACACAGTTGTCAGCGAAAAAGAAAATGGAAATCAAGAAATGGTTGGCATTTCTTGAATCCTAACAGTTTAACCTTCCTAATGATATGTAGAATGACGCATTTGAGTGATTGGTGACATCGTATAGACACGTATGTGCTTCTTCGCGAGCCGTCGGAATGTTAAGGCGTTAACAAGTTTGACTGAACTATCTCACTGTTTTGTTGACGTTCCCACTGTATTGCCTTATAGTCTGGTGCGCCTTATGTATGGAAAATATATGCCTGGAAGGCAGGAGAAGTGCTAAAAGTGTGCCTGTCAATCCCAAACTAAGTCATAAACTTAGTGAGTGGCCGAGAGGGCTGGGTGAGAGAGAAAGGCTGTACTATACATATAAAGAAGCGGTGCTTTAAAGAAATGTGTAGAGGAGCCAAGTAGCGATCCCAAAACCATAGTATTGATCCTATCCAAGTACTTTCTTATTATGGAAAATATTGATATTTGGATTGATCTCTCCCCCCTAATTATATAAATCATCTTTTGATCAATTTTATGGAAGAATGTCAACTTGATGTCGCCAAAGCTAGGCACCACTACCAAAATAAAAGTATCTGTATTTGTTTCTCTCTTTTGCTTTCTTTCTCTTTTTTGGTCACTCCGAGTTTGTATATTTCCCTTATCTTTTTCTCTCACCCTTTATTTTTTTCTTTCTCGCTCACTCTTATTTGGTCTTTTTCTGACTCTCTCGCTTTCTCTTTTTCTCTCAGTATGCCTCTTCTTCTGTTCCCCCTTCTCTGTGTGGCGTTTTCTTACAATCTCCCTTTCTCTTTGTTTTTCTCTTCTCTCGTCCTCTCTCTCTCGCTCAATCTTTCTCATGTTTGTTTATGTTTTTTTGCATTTGGATAGCCCTTAATCACAAAGAGTCTCAAAGGGCTGCACAGATCAAAAACTATTGCAAACTATTACAGACTATTATGACACCATCCCCTCATCTAAAACCTACATGAGAGCAAATAATACACATATTATCAACATAAAATATAGGTTATTCATATTCTATAGAGTAGAAGTGTGTTTTAAGCTTAGATTTAAACATTTCCACTGAGGTTGCAGATCGAATCTCAGGGGGAAGAGCATTCCACAGCACCAGGGCCCGGATGGAGAACGCTCTCGAACCTGCGGATCTCTTCTTGGCTCTTGGGATCACAAGTAGACCAGCATTTTGAATATAATATTGTAACAATGACAATAAATGTACAATCTATTCTACTTTCTCATTATTTCTTCCAGTCTCTCTTTCTCTCCGTCTCTTTCGCCATGTCTAGGGGTGGGCTTTTTCATTTGGCCACCAAACAAATTATATATATATATATATATAAATATATATATATATATATATATATATATATATTACTACTAATGAAAATATTTTTGGCCTGCCAACCGTGTCCCTATTTGCGCTCTGTATGTCTACAACAAAAATACTTCAACAATAATACTAAAAAATAAAATATCCAATAAAGTGCTAAATCCATCTCATTCTTTCACTATAATCAAATAGTCTGGCCTCTTTGATAGTCCTACCATGTTTCCCCCTTGCTCAAATAAGTTTAACACTACTGTTGTAGAGCATAGCATTAAAAAAAACTAGTGTTCATGTGATTGTTCTATTTTTGGATTGAAAAAAAATAATGTTATTTTTTTCTAATTGAGTATTTTTACACCACTAGAGGGCTCTATATAATATACACTGGGGCCTTTAGAAACCCTTGAAAACAACCTTAAAATATTTTGATATACTGTTAATATTAGCATGTAAAAGCTCGCGATTGTTATGCAGAAGGTTAGGGACAAAATACCATGGTCTTGCCGACTTGATACCCATCTGGTTCCAGGTCCAGTTGATCCAACCAGTGCTGGATGGCCTCTCTGGTGGTACTGATGCGCCCTGAGAGCAGCACAGAGAAGTGATGGACAAAATCCTGTAAAGAAACGAGAAACAACCACTTTATTGCAGGCATGAAAATGGGTAGGGAAGCTATACCGTATTTATACCACATATAGCACACACCTAGTTTTTGATAAAAAATCTGAATCAAATTTAGTTTCACTTCTTCTCAGCTAAAACTGAGCATTGTAACTGACGAATCTTAAATACGTGCTTCAATGATTAAGATCATCTATGGACAACGTAACTATGAACGCAATACCAACATAAATCAAGTCGAGTCAAGTCATGTTTATTTGTAAAGCCCTTTATCACAGGGAGTCTCAAAGGCCTGCACAGACCAGAATATTGCAAACTAGAGACTATCATTACACCATCCCCTGATCTAAAACTTACACGAGGGGAAGGGAAAAACTCAAAACCTCAACATGAGGCAAATGAAGAAACTTTGAGAAGGGACCACACATGAAGTAATCCCCCTTCCAGGATGACCAGGCTGCAACAGATGTTGTGATAACAAATAATACACAGATATTATCAACGTGAAATATAGGTCATTCATAAACTGTAGAAAAGAAGTGTGTTTTAAGCCTAGGTTTAAATATTTCCACTGAGGTTGCAGACTGAATCTCAGGGGGAAGAGCATCCCACAGCACCGGGGCCTGAATGGAGAACGCTCTCGAACCTGCGGATCTCTTCTTGGCTCTTGGGATCACAAGGTGGCTGTTACTAGTATCAGCTGATTCAAAAGAATTAATAAATTGATCTTCCTTTCATTCTACATATTCTTGCCCACTGGAAATATTCTGTTTTTTTACTTTATAAATTTACTTAGTACTTGTTTGTAACAAAAGAAATGTCCCCATTGTGGGACGAATAAAGGATTAGCTCATCTTATCTCATCTTATAAATACCACTTTAGGATTTAAAAGGTATTTCTTTAAAAAATAATATTCATTTTGTGTTTTTATGTATAACATGAGCAAGATTTTTTTTGAAATCTATCGATATAATGTAATTTAAAGTCCGATTCATCATCAGATATACACAAGAGTCATTTCCCTCGTTGTACGTTTTCTGTTTATTTATATCATACACGTCAACTTTTATGTTATCCCTGTATTTTATATGTTTGTTGATTATTTAAAATGTGGGAAATCTCACGATGACCCCCTCCCCTTAACATTTTCTCCTCGGATCTACAAAATTCAAGGAGGTTAGCCTTTTTGACTTCAAAACGGGTAATACAACAACTTATACTTTAGTCCTAAAATTACTTAAAGTAAACTAGTCATCTGGCATAGTTAGTTGCTATAATACATGACAGAAACTGCGTGCATGTGATAAAGCATCACTTGAGTAAAAGCCGAGACTGAATAAAAGCTTCAAGAGAGAACAAGTAATTTTAGGTGAAAGCCTCCGTTGTTTCTTTTTTTTTTCTTGGTTTCAGAAATCCGGGTATGAAAATGCGGAAGCCCCCTCTTCAAACTGAGGCCCATTGTGTGGCTCCAATACTGCATCATGAACTGTTGGGGGTGGTTTGGGAATCTGATGCTGTGTTTATACAATTACAAGCAGGGTGAGTTTTGCAAAACGGTGAGGACAACGGACGAGCTCTGTTCGAAGGAGTCGGGCCACAGTCAAATAAGTGAAAATGATATTGTGCCGAGGATATTTGTCATTAGCCCTGACCGCAGACCTAAGTAAGTTTGGAAGAATGTCTGGCAACCGATGACAAGTGACGCTCAAGTTATCAAGGTAACCTCATCATTTAGGGTCCTTTCGTGAGTCACACTCACCTCACCCAAATGACTTAAGTTTAATATGTATGATGATTTCACGGACCACAAAATTGGTCCAATCACTGCATCACATCTAATAAAGTTCCCTATGCTTAGCTCTGATTTAACAGTCATATAATTGTTGCTGTTTATAATTGGCTTCAAATTACATCCCACTGGAATGTGTTTCGTCAATAAGTTAAGTTGACAACTTAAAACACATCTTTATACACTCAACCCGGTTGCCAAACTGACTTGTGCTTATTGCTGTATTAGCTTAGGTTGTCAGGACCAGAACGGAGACAGGACCCACTTGCGTTGCATTTCTCACAAGTTTTATTGGAAGAAAGAGAAAGGGTTGCACACCCACGACACGGAAAGTAAGTTGCTTTGCTACTCGGACTGTGCTACGAACGCGTAAGTGGATCTTCCGTGACGAGCGATGGCGGTGTCGGGGACGGAAAAGCGTGTCGGTTGCTGGGACAGGAGAGCAAAAACATGGTCTGGATCGGAAGCAAGTCGGAAGCCAGAATAGGAGAGAAGACGTAGTCGGGGACAAAAAGAGGTCGAAAGCCGGGACGGAAGAGCAGACGTTCTCAGGATCAAAAACGTGTCGAAGCCGGGGACAGACGGGAGCAAAAAAACACGAAAGGTGGGAGTCAGAGTCGAAAAAGGCTTGCCTAGTGTTAACTGAGGTTCACAGACGGACTGACAAAAGGGGACAGACAGGACTAGGTACAAATACTGATCGGGAGCCAATCAGAAGCCGCGGCAGTTGGCGCCAAAGGAGCGGGCACAGCTGAGTCACATCAGTAATCATAACATAAGTTGTCTCTTTCTCGCTGGATAAATTGATATGGTCTTATTTTCGGTCGGCCTTGATTATTCCATCCCCCCAAAAAAATAAAAAAAATAATATAAAGACAAGGTCAATCACACCCAGCTGATTTTTAAAATATATCTGTGGAACTATGATTGTTCTTACTTCTGATGTGATGGTGATAGAAATTAGAGGCAATTTGGGAGGTGTTCAATGAAAGTACGGTCGAGAATGAAATTCTACATCTACAATGTTAGTTAGTACTTTCTATTACACCCCCAAAATCTTCTGACAAGCCAGTAGACTGCAAGCACTTGAAAATGTTTACAATACATTATCCATCCATCCATTATGTGCACCACTTATACTCAGTAGGGTCGCGGGGGTGCTGGAGCCCATCCCAGCTATCTTCGGGCAGTGGGCAGGGCACACCCTGAACTGGTTGCCAGCCAATCGCAGGGCACATAGAGACAGACAACTCACTTGCTCATTCACACCTAAGGACAATTTGGATCGGCCAATTCACCTTAAATGCATGTCTTTGGAATGTGGGAGGAAACCGGAGTGCCCGGAAAAAACCCACGCAAGCACGGGGAGAACATACAAACTCCACACAGGAGGTTCGATCTCATGACCACAGAACTGTGCCGCACACGCGCTAACCACTGCTCCGCCGTGCTGCCCCTACAATACATTATCTAGAGCAGTATTTTAAACCAGTCTGCCGTGGCACACTTATGTCATGAAAGCTTAACTCGTATGCCGCAGGAAATTGTCCAATTTCATCCAATTTGTGACGAGAAATCAATAAAAATTCGCGCTAAAGGTGGAGTGCACTGTTTGAAGTGTCATTAAAAAGTTGCAAGTATTTTGTGTTAACAATGCTCAACTGAATTCGAAGAGCCCTTACGCATTATTTTCCACCGCATCCATCTGCTTTTATCTTACTTTTAGCAGGGCTGCTTAGGGCGGAGGACATTAGTTTCGATGAATGGGCCCTGCGGGAAGTGCAGAAGAGTGAGGTCATGCTCATCTCTGCAGGGTTATTTTGTTTTTATTGGTAGGTGTAGGCAGCACGGCAGCTGAGTGGTTAGCGCATCCACGGCAACGTTATGAGGTCATACGATCGGAGTGGGGAGTTTGCATGTTCTCCCCGTGCTTGCGTGGGTTTCCTCAGGGCACTCTGGTTTCCTCCCACATTCCAAACACATGCATTTTAGGTTAATAGGCCGGGTCAAATTGTCCTTAGGTGTGAATGAGCGAGTGAATTGTCTGTCTGTGTGCCCTACGACTGACTGGCAACCAGTTCAAGGTGTCCCCTGCCCGCTGCCCGAGGACAGCTGAGATGGGCTCCAGCACCCCCGTGACCCTACTGAAGCTAAGCGGTGCAGATAATGGGTGGATGGATGGTAGGTGTAGCATGAAAACGGTAAAAGTAACAAGAGGCATTCTTCAAGTAGAGTCCTAACGCCAACCTGAACTCCAAGAAATATATAAATTAAAAATTATTCAATTATTTAAGTGACTGAGAAATGCACGTACTTGCACATTATGAAT